>NC_138140.1:21907316-22489958 GCF_964188305.1 Podarcis bocagei
CACACGCTAAACCCTGTCTGTGGTGCCTATCGCTTTACCCCAAATGATGAGATAAGAGACCAGAGTATGGGTTCAAATTGGCCACAACTTTATTGAGCTTCAGAAGTGGGAAACTTGGCACAGGCCTTGGCAGGTAACCCTCTCAGCCCGCCCCGCTAAGGATATGCAGGCAGATGAGGTCCAGTGAGAGGGGACTGCAAAGCGCAAACTTACACAGCATGCCCTTCCACCAACCTCGTCCCAGGAGTTTAACCTACGTCCTGGTGCTCTAGGGCCAGGGACTCCTGGTTTTTGCCCTTTAACGGGCCCTGCAAGTGCCGCCGCATGGGGAGGGAGCATGAATGCATCCTCCCTGACTTGATGTTAGACTAAAGGATACATTGCCAAGGCCTAAAACTGCCAAAGTTGTGATGAAATGCTATGGGGAAAGTGAAACCTGCCAATGCATGGAAAATTCCTTCCCAGTTCTGAATCCAGCAACCTTCTTATGACCGCAGCAGCGCCCACTGACCTGGAATGCATAATATTATCCTGTAAGGAAAATAATCATTAACTTGAAGACCACTGACCTAGGATGAAATTATGGAGGCAAGACGACAAAACTCGCGGAACAAATTAATTTCGTCTTGCGAGGCACCACTGTATTGCTGGGAGCCTCTCCATCGTAGATTCTGGTTGCAAATATGTGTAAATAAACCACATACCATAAAGACACCACTGTCGCCACTGTGCCTTGTTATTATTTATTATATTTATATCCCACCCATCTTGCATGGGTTTTCCCAGCCACTCTGGGTGGCTTCCAACACATATAAAAAGAAAATAAAACACATATAAAAATAAAAACACCAAACATTACCCTGGGTAAGGGCCTAGAACCTCTGGAATCTTGCACTGCTGCTGACACTGGGGTGGCTTATAGCAGTATTCAAAACTGTAATTTCATTGACTGAGCCCCTTTCTGAATCTTCCCAGGTTGTTGCAAGAAGCCAGCTGGACCACCATCAGACAGATGGAGGTCTCCACCGGAAAGGTCATTCTGAACGTTGGAGGCATCCGCTATGAAACGTTCCTTAGCACCCTGCAGGCTTTCCCAGGGACCAAACTGTGGAGCCTCACAGAGCCCCAGGCCAAGACAAAGCATGACCATGACCCTAGCACCCAGGAGTTCTTCTTTGATCGGAGTGGCTGGCTGTTTGGGCAGGTGCTGAACTACTACAGCACAAAGCAACTCCATTGCCCTGCAGGTGTCTGTGAATCTGCCTTTGAGGAAGAGCTGGATTTCTGGGGGCTCACAGGCACCCAGCTGGCCCCCTGTTGCTGGAGAGGGCCCCAAGAGGAGGTGCACGACATTGGGATTGTCGATGAGCAAGACAACGACCAGGGTCTCTTGATCCAGGAAGAAAGAAGGAGTGGCTGTCAGTATGCCCGGTTGCGGGCCAAATTGTGGGATCTCTTTGAAAAGCCCCATTCCTCTAAACGTGCAATGGTAAGGAATGTGCTTGATAAGTGCCAGACTTGGCTCTGTGACTTGCCAGGGGAAGGTGGAGAGAGGGGCTAAGGGGACTGGTCAAGTACTGGGAATGTAAAACCCAACTCTGCAGATTAACTTGGTGCTGTATATACCAAACTTCCTCCAAGGCAGCAGTTCCTCCCACCACCACCTGGACTCCACAAACTCCATAAACTCTAGCACCAGCCACCCTATAACAAGCATTATTCAGAATAGCATTATATAATAAATTGTGCAGAATATGTTACACTACCAGATGCCTCTGAGAAACTTGCTATCAGGATCTGAGCACAAGTGCCCTCCCCAGAAACTAGTATTCAGAAGCATATCTGCCGCCAACTGTGGAGGCAGAGTTTAGCTATCATGGCTGCTAGCCATTGACAACCTTGTTCTCCACGATTTTGTCCAGTCCTCTTCTAAAGCCATCTGTGTTGGCCTCCTAAAGTACCGAGTTCCATATTTGCTGCTTCAAAAAGAACTTTCTTTTATTGGTGCTCATGTGGGCTCTTCTATAGCCAAAGGGGCAGAATCTGATACGTGAATGTAGGAAAAGTTAACAAACGCGTGAGAGTAGGTGGCACCTTTGTTATATGTCTTCCCGTGCCTAGCAAAACCCTTCCGCTTTAACCAGACATTTGGCCTCTGAATATCTGTGGCCTCTTAGGTGGGATGTTCCATTGCATTACTTTAATGTATTCTTTTAACATGTTGTGTGTTTTTTAAATGCATCTATGTAGGTTTTAATTAGTTAGTTAGTTAGTTTGTGAGTTGCCTTTGGCAACAAAAAGTTACCAATAAATTTAATAAATACAGTGTGTGCATATATAATATTTAGTTTTAGTTAGTTATATAAATATAAACCAGTGGGCCCATTTTCCTATGTTCACCCTTCCTTTATCTTTGCAGGGTTTGGCAGTTGTTTCTCTGCTGTTCACCATTGCCATCATCATCATCCTCTGTGAGGAGTCCAAGGGGTTCATAAAAAACATCACCCCAGACCATACCATAGAGAGCCACCACCACCATTACTACCATCACTTCTTTCCCTCTGCCTATTCCTACGAAGTGCCCCCCTACCTCCTCCACCTTGAGCTTTTCTTCATCCTCTGCTTCACGGCTGAGTTCTTCGTACGGATCATGTGCTGCCCAGATTTGAAGAAATTCCTGAAGAACCCTCTGAACATCGCTGATCTCCTCTCCCTGTTCCCAGTTTACATTGAGCTGTCCTTGGCCAGACCTTCACAGGAGCCACACCCTCAGGAGTCACATCCTTTGGTCCAGTGGCTGGGTCTGTGCCGCATTATTTACATCATCAAACTCCTGAAGGTATTGAGGCTCGTGGAGACACCTCTGATGCTGAGGGTGCTGCCTTGCATGTTCAAATCCATCCTGAGAGAGATACTCATTTTCTTGTTGATTTTTGCTTCTGAAGTCCTTTTCTTTGGCACCCTCTGCTTTTATGGGGAGCTGCTGAGTACCAACTTTAAAATAGGGTTTCATGACATTGGCGAGGCCTTCTGGTGGGCAGTCATCACTCTGACCACTGTAGGGTATGGAGAACTTGTCCCTGTCAGTGTCACCGGCCAAGTGATAGCAGCTTGCACTGCACTCTGTGGTGTGCTGACCATCGTTGTCCCAGTCCCGATCTTTCTATTCAGTTTCAAGGGCTGTTATGATGCTGCTGTGATCAAGGAGAGGAGGAAGAGGAAAGCAATGGAAGCAGTGACGCTGTTGTCCTGAGGACTCCTGAGCATCACATCCCCAGTTTTCTGTAGGAAGAGAAAAAAAGGCTTCCAAATAGCTCCCTGGCACATCACAGAAGCTTTTCAAGAAAGCATTTTATTGAAGTAATAAATAAATAAATAAATAAATAAACCAATTCAACAAAAATAATAGAAGTACAAAAAAGCAGCACAGTATATTCAGGAGAGACTTAATTTTAGGTTGGTGGGGTGTTTAAGACCACCACCAGTTTCATTGTTGCCCTGAAGAGAGGCAGTTCTGTGTGTCTGTATTTTTTGTACATAAGATAAAATCCCACCCAACAGCCCATGATTTTTCTGGGTCCTCCAAGCCTTTGGCAACACGTGATTTATCAGTTTTTGCAGCTAGTGATAAATTCCACATATTTTTATACCAAAGTGAAAGTCTCAAGCCTTGCAACTTTTTCCATTTGGAGGCAATTGAGGTTCTGGCAGCTGCCAGCATCCATGTCAAAAGTCCACAAGAGCTGATTTTTTTCTGCTGATCATCCCATAGTTGTAGGTTTTTTTATACCACTTAACATATGAAAAATATCTCTACGTGGCGTACAAAAACCAAAAGAGCAATAGACAACTTAAACAAAATATTACAAAAATACACAGTTACATATAAAAATGCTAATTAACTAATACAAAGTTACTACTATATATAAAAATCATATATAAATCCATATCAATTTATTTTCCTTCTGACACACGCCTGATATCTGGAATTTGGTTAAGATTAAAATATAAAGCAATGTACTTTTTTTAAAGCTTCATTTTTTCAGGAAAAGGTAATGATATGATTTATCTCAATATGTTTTGTAGGACTTAAAAGTTACATCAAAATGGTATTTGATCAAGCTTCGAAATTTTTACATTAATTGGCAATTAATTTCAGAACATGAGAGAGGTGCTTAACCTATGTAATGAAATAGAACATATTTACATGGTTAGGTGTGTTTCAAAACTTAATAAAAAGGTAAGCTGCTGTTACTGGAATTTGGAGTTTTCTTGTGGAAAATTCACCACTTTGCCTGCTTATAGAGCTCTGGTAAGGCAAAATTGTGTATGTTATACATTTTGCTCATTCTCTATGTTTTTGTATCAACTCCATGATTAATCTTACATTCTGCAACAGGATTAAGATTTTGCTAGTAAAGAAAAATACTTTTAAACTGTCTGGTCTCAGAATGAAATATATCTGTTTCTCTAATTATTTTTATCTGGACACAGGTGCACCATGTGACCATTTGCACTCAGTTTCCTGTGAGATCCAGAGCTTGCTAACCACACAGGTGTATTTAGGCCCTGATTTAGGGTCTGATCTGCCAATCTGGGCATAGAACATGTGATCTGTACTGTGGGCAGGTTCCCACATGCACCCAGTGGCATCTGTTTTGTACAGTCAGATGCCAGTCTCCTGGCATATGTGTCCGTTCCCTGATTACTGTAACACTCTGCATGTGTGTATGGACCATGATAGATATTCTTAACACTCATATGCTGATAGAACTCTCATATTGCCACACAAGATGGCATTACTGCCATCCGTTCACAATATCCATCTTCCGACGATCAGAGCTCCTAGCATCAATCCCCGCTCTGCATAGAGCAAACATGTATTAGAGAGGAATGTGGTTGTGTGATCCTGCTCACCTTCCCATGTGCTTAACTCTAAATGCGGCTGCACCCTGAAAATAAATTGCATGTAAAACAGTAAAGCGTAGAGGAGTCCTGAGATGCTCTGCATTCGTGAAGCTGTCGGGAGCAGTCATGACTCAAACTGGGAAGCTTTGCGATTGTGTGTGGCTGCCCTCATGTGATGATGTGCAGCATTGCAAGTTGCAGCATCCACCTAGTCCAGTACAGTACTCAAATGTTTCGTTCCACGGAACACTTGAAAACTGCTGAGGTCTTGGTGGGACCACTTAATTATTTTTCTGCCTCTTGCAGGAGTTGGAATGTGCTGTGCTAGATGCTGTAAGATTTGTGCCTGTATTTTTATTGTTTCTTTTATTTCTTATGTGGTACTTTATTGTATTACAACTGGCATTCTGCAGAGTTCAAATTGTAACAGAGTAGCATACAATATCAGATGTCCTTGAGTTATTGTGTTAGGAGAGAGGGAGGAAAGCTCTTCTCCCATCTACTTTCTCCATGCCAGGTATAATTTCATGTCCAATACAAAATTCCTCTGTATGAACTGAGATTGCTCATCCAGACTTCATTTTGTGTCATGCTACTAGGCACAGGTCCACACTTTAAAGCTCTGTCCAAGCGCCTCTCTTTCCCTGGCACTTATTACCCCACGAAAACCCACTCTTTACCACCAGAAACAATTTTGTGGAAAATTCAGATTGCAGTTTGTTCCAATTCTGTGTTAAAGGGCAGGTTTTGCTGGGGAAAGCGGTGGGGAGGGGAGAAGAAGCTCTCAAACACGGACCAGGAAAGTGCAGACCTGTTCATATAAAGCCAGAGGCAAAAGGTAAATGTAGGTGAATCCCTAGCATGATGAATGCTTGCTTCTGTTCATGGACACATGACATCATAACAGCACCAGATTTAGGACTGTCCAGGCGTTTCCCCTGTGTCGGGTGCCAAGCTGAAGGGGTGCAAAATATTACACTCTGTTGTAAAATGAATTATTGTGAAAATAAGAAATATTTGGGGGAGAGCACCAAATTTTGTGCTCACTCAGGGTGCCATATTACTAAAGTCCGCCTCTGGAAACAAGCAGGCAAACTCCTTGTCCCAGAAGATTGGGGGGGGGGGTTAGGAACCTTCGGACCTTTGCCCAGAGCACCCAAGGAGGTCAGAGGCAACTTGAGAGAATTTGTACCCCTTCCATTTTTCCATGCACAAGCCCCATATTCTGGAGCCAGGACTGAGCAAAGCATCCTTGCAAGTGGGGTGTGTGCACATGTGCGCATGTGCGTGTTTGCTAGGGGCAAAGCAGCAGCAGGTTATGTGTTAGCTCAAGAAGAAAACCTAATCATTCTAAACACAAAAAACACTAAGCACTATATCAACAACTTTTTAAAATACTTGTAGTCTAAACTTCTCATCCATTTTTTACAATATTAAAATATTAGCAAATTTTAATGAGTGTTACAGCATTCTGCTACAGAGTGATGTAACAATGTAACACTAATTTTATTAAAAAGAAATTTTCTGCTCACCATTTTAGCAACATTTTAGAGTTTTTTCTCATTAAATGCTTACGATACTCACTTCTGATGCAAAAGAAAAATCAAATACTTTTTGTCTTATGCTATGGGTTGCAATTAGCAATGACACTTAAATAATGAATAAGTGCTGGATACATAATTGATATTTTAAAAAATTGGAAAGACGATACCATGGCCCTCTTTCAACAGTGAAAAGAAAATATGACTACTTTTGCAAAGTACAAACGGACCCTTTCAGTTGTAGATTGTGTATGGACAAAAATAATGATATTTGGAATGCATTTATAAAAAGCATAATAACTTGTTAATAATTGTATACTCATTAGAATAACCATACTACTTATATAGCTATATATTGTTTTGTACCACAGTCTCAAGCACTTTTTCACTTTATTTCTCTATTGTAAATTTTCAATAAAATATTAAAAAAAATTATTTAAAAAAGTTCATGGCCACTCTTGTGAATTAGATCTTGCACTTTGCCACCCACTGCAATTTTTCTCCTGGCCGTTTGTGTACAGTGGTACCTCTGGTTACGTACTTAATTCGTTCCGGAGGTCCGTTCTTAACCTGAAACTGTTCTTAACCTGAAGCACCACTTTAGCTAATGGGGTCTCCTGCTGCCGCCGCGCCGCCGGATCACGATTTCTGTTCTCATCCTGAAGTAAAGTTCTTAACCTGAAGCACTATTTCTGGGTTAGCGGAGTCTGTAACCTGAAGTGTATGTAACCTGAAGCGTATGTAACCCGAGGTACCACTGTAGAGTAGACAGAACATAGCACGAAATGTACACAGAAAAGCAGCTATTCCCCCCAAAATGTGGCAAGTCATTTGCAATGGGGCTGGGCATTACAACAGATGGGCAATGTTTTATTAGTGCTAAGAACCTTGCCTTGCCTTCTGAAAGCAGCATCCTTCTGTTTGAATCCCCCACCCCACTTGTTCAATAAATATTGTTACATGGCTGCTCTTCCTCAGCAGAGATCACACACCAACCGCACAGAAAAAACTCCAGCATTTTAAAACATGTAAACCACATCTGGTTCACAGCCATTTCTCTACTTCTTCTTCCAAGTTCTGATGAATATCACATTGCAAATGCTAGACAGGTCAGCAAACTTTTTCAGCAGGGGGCCAGTCCACTGTCCCTCAGACCGTGTGGTGGGCTGGACTATTATTTTGGAAAAATTAAAAACAACGAGTTCCTATGCTCCACAAATAACCCAGAGGTGCATTTTAAATAAAAGCACACATTCTACTCATGTAAAAATATGCTGATTCCCGGACCGTCCGAGGGCCGGATTGAGAAGGTGATTGCGCTTGATCCGGCCCGCAGGCCTTAGTTTGCCTACCCATGTGCTAGAGGGAGGCTCTCAGTTACTGAAAAGACTGCATCCTGCCATTAGCTCCCACAGGTGAATCTGTCTGCTGCTAGCACCTGTCTGTCTTGGGAGACGTTGGAGGAGTGCACATTTGGGGGGCGGGGTTTCTGTGGCTGTAGAGACCAGTGTGGGAGAGACATGTTTTGTTGCAGCTGGGGCTGCATGCCTTTGTGTGCATGGGAATCCACCCCCCCCCATGTGAAGGAGCCATGGAGCATTTTGAACTGCAGGCGGTGATAGCATATTGTAAATGTAAAATGCTATCCACACATTTATCAGAGAGGGAAATTTCAACATAGCCTTCCTGCTATCATGCTAGTTAACATAGCTGTGCAGGGAGATTTATATATCTGACATAGAGGAGCAAATATGTGAATATAGTGGTACCTCAGGTTAAAGACGCGACAGGTTATAGATGATATCATGTTACAGACTCCGCTAACCCAGAAATTGTACCTCGGGTTAAGAACTTTGCTTCAGGGTGAGAACAGAAATTGCGTGGTGGATGTATGCTACAACAGCAGCAAGAATACTCATCGCAAAGTATTGGAAGACACAAGATCTACCTACTCTGGAAGAATGGCAGATGAAAATGATGGACTATATGACACAGGCCGAGATGACAGGCAGAATCCGTGATCAAGGAAAAGAGACGGCGGAAGAAGAATGGAGAAAATTTAAGAGATACCTTAAGGACTATTATAAACTTGACGAATGTTAGAATGTTGAGGTTTGCAGGGAAAAAAAGGGATACAGTGACATAAGAACAGATTATAGAAAAGATCAAGATGACAGAGGTTGGAAAGGAATGTTTAGAAGTTGCTAAAAAATTATGGACATTGGAATGCAGAAAGGGGGGGTATGGGGGAGTCCCGGAAAAGAGGTTTATGAAAAAATGTTATGAAATTATACGTGTTTGTATGTCTTTTTAGGTGTTTGTTTGTCTTTAAAAATTTTGTAAAACCAGTAAATTTTTTATAAAAAAAAAAAAAAAAGAAATTGCGTGGTGGTGGCGCAGCGGCAGCGGGAGGCCCCATTAGCTAAAGTGGTACCTCAGGTTAAGAACAGTTTCAGATTAAGAATGGACCTCCAGAATGAATTAAGTTCTTAACCCGAGGTACCACTGTATCATCATTTGAAATGGTACTGCTCCATAGGAACATAGGAATCTGCCTACTGAGTCAGACTGCTAGTCCATCTAGTTTAGTATTGTTTACACTGACTGGCAGCAGCGGTCTCCTTACTTCGTATCTTAAATTTTACCGATTGCTTTCAAAGTGATTTCTTTTGGTCACCTTTGTTTATACTGATGATTCTTGAGTTGTCACAAGTCACTATGTAGCCAGGTATTGGTAATAGCGGTTGATTTTCTTAGAAGTTAGTTACCATACAGATGTGCCAGGTGAAGGTTTGTGGATGTTTGTTAATGAGTTATATATAAACATTTCATGCTAAAGATTTCCTCCACCCTTACGCTTTCATAAAAATGCATTAAAAAAAATCATGCAATGTTCTTTGCTGAATTTTATTGTGTTATTATCTTCCTTAGTGGGTGGTGCACTAGGGATGAGTGGGTGGGCCGCCCAAAAAACTTTTGGGACCGCTCGGCTACACATACTTTCCAAACACTTGAAGCAAGTACAATGGTACCTCGTGTTACATACGCTTCAGGTTACATACACTTCAGGTTACACACTCCGCTAACCTAGAAATAGTGCTTCAGGTTAAGAACTTTGCTTCAGGATAAGAACAGAAATCGGGCTCCGGCGGTGCGGGGGCAGCAGGAGGCCCCATTAGCTAAAGTGGTCTTCTGGTTAAGAACAGTTTCAGGTTAAGTACGGACCTCCGGAACGAATTAAGTACTTAACCTGAGGTACCACTGTAATGGTTTCACATCTGGAGGCAAGAGGCAAAAGCTCCTCTGTCCCCAGGGCCTTCTTAACCATAGGAGCCAGGGGTGCGTGGCAGCCGGGCTCTGGGCTCTCAGGGGAGCCAGGCCGAGTGTTCGGGGCCTGGGAGTTGGAGTCTGGGGAAGAGCCCGCCTGCCCGTTGGAGAGCCGCGGCAGGCTCTTCTGCACCACAAGTTCGGGGGTGAGCAAGCCAGCGAGGCGCTGAGGCAGCCGGCCGGCTCTGCCCTCCTGCGTGCCAGGAATTGGCATAGGGCCGTGGAGAGGCCCGCCCAACGCACGCTGCTTATACCACGAGGTGCCCAGCTTCACTCAGTCGCCGATGGTGACGCCCTGGACTGTTCTGTTGTGCTGGGCTCTTTTTGTTTCCTGTTTTCTTTTCCTGAGCAGAGATTAAAAAAAAAAAAGGTTGACAACTCTGGGCAACCTGAGGGGAGACAGTGTAGATCTTTGCACCCCAGCGCCGCATAGGCTTAAGACAATCCTGTCTGTCCCCTCCCTTGCCATCCTCCCTCCAAGATTTCTCTTTCAGGTCCAGCTGCTCCTCTAGCTGCCAAAATTCTCCTGCGGCTGCAGCCCATGTTTCCTACAGGGAAAGTAAAAGAGGCTTTTCCTGTTTGCAAAATCACTGCTCTCTCTCCCCCCCCCCCCCAATGGCCGCGATTTGCTGAACTCCACTGCCATATAGGGTCGAAAACCCCCACAATCCAACAGGAGGGGCGGGCTGGAAGGGGTGGCCCTTGCCTTAGGAGGCCCAAAAATGATGTCACACCAGGCTTCGGGCTACAACAACAGGAAACTGTTTACACTGACAAATGTGGGAGGGGGAATTGCTGCCCTGTGGCCCTGCCCTCACTCGCTCCTGACTTCCTTGGTATATCTGCTTCCTCTGATTAAACTATACTACAAGGGGGCCTATGAAAAGAAGGAAAGGGGGATGGGAGGCAGATGTGCCATTGATTAGAGTCCCCAGCACCCACCTCCACACATCGTAGATTTGCATCCTGCCTGGTCCTGAGGAAACGAAGCTGGCAAGGAAGTCTAGTAACCCACAGAATTGGTGGCAATATTAGCATTACAATGCAAAAGAGCTTTATAAGAATAAGAATAATAAATTTTTATTTATACCCCACCCTTCCTGGTTCAGAAAACCAGGCTCAGGGTGGCTAACAACAAATTTAAAGCACTTAATTGATGCAACAAAAAACAACATAAAATACAGTATAAAACGTGAATAACAATAAATTCAGAAATCAAAAATCAGTTTAGGAGGAAAATCCATCCAATAAACATTAGATGATCACCAGGGCTAGCTGGCCAAGTTAGCCCTATTTGGGCCAGCGAGGAGACCAGGGGAGAATTACCGTATTTTTCGCTCTATAGGACACACCCGACCATAGGACGCACCTTGTTTTAGAGGGGGAGAACAAGGGGAAAAAATCCCCGCCTCTCTGCTCAGCACCCCTTCAGCCAAGCGGCAGGAGAAATGGAGCCCCTTCCATTTCTCCTGCCGCTTGGCTGAAGGGGCGCTGAGCAGAGAGGGGGAGAATTTTTTTTTCTTGTTCTCCCCTTCTAAAACAAGGTGCGTTCTGTGCGTTCAAGGTGCGTTCACCCGAAGCCTCCAGAGCACAGCGGGAGTTCCTGCTGCACTCTGGAGGCTTCAGGCGGCTACCTTGGAAGCCTGGAGAGCGAGAGGGGTCACTGCACACTGACCCCTCTCGCTCTCCAGGCTTCAGTGAAGGCAACCCGAAGCCTCAGGAGCGCGGTGGGAGTTCCTGCTGGGCTCCAGAGGCTTCAGGTTCCTTTTGACCTGCTCTTTGGGGCTGGTGGGGGGGGAGCGCTGCTCAAAGACTGCCAGCCTCAAAGACCATGTCGGGGAGCAGCGCAAAGGCTGCACGCTCCCTTCCCGCTGCCCCCCAAGCTTGTGGGGCTGGCAGTGGGGGGAAGCGCTGCTTTGCCCCACCGCCAGCCTCAAAGATCCCTGAAGACTTCAGAGCGCAGCGCGAGTTCCCGATGCACTCCGCAGGCTTCGGGTTCCTTTTGCTGTAGCCGGGAGAGCAAGACTCTCCTTGCTTCAGTGAAAGGAACTTGAAGCCTCCGGAACGCAGCGGGAACTCACGCTGTGCTCCGAAGGCTTCAGGTGGCTATCCCTGAAGCCTGGAGAGTGAGAGGGGTCGGTGTTCAGCGACCCCTCTCGCTCTCCAGGCTTCAGGGAAAGCAATGCGAAGCCTCCGGAGCACGGAGGGAGCGCTCCCTCTGCGCTTCGGAGGCTTCGCGTTGCTATCGCTGAAGCCAAGGAGCCTGCATTCGCTCCATAGGACGCACACACATTTCCCCTCAATTTTGGAGGGGGGAAGTGCATCCTATAGAGCGAAAACTACGGTATATCCAAACCCATGTAAGGGTGAGAAAAACATAAATTTTACAGCGTGTGACCTATTAAGGGAGAACTACAGAAAAATTCATCATAGATGGTACTTAACTCCTGACAGATTGTCAAAAATGAATAAAATGAACAACAATAAATGCTGGAAATGTAATAGGACAAAAGGCACGTTATACCACATGTGGTGGACTTGCTCAAAGATTAAAACCTTTTGGGACATGATCCACGACGAGATAAAAAAATTGATAAGGGCATCACACAATAAAAAGGCAGAGGCATATCTACTAGGAATTCTTGATAAAGATATCCCAAAGGATAAAACTAACATATTCTTATACATGACAACAGCGGCAAGAGTTTTGATTGCTAGCTATTGGAAAAAGGATAGCATTCCAACAAAAAGAAAATGGCTCGGGAAACTTTGCGAGCACCTGGAGCTAGCAAAATTGATAGATTTAATAAGGAGAAAACCTCAAACTATGGTCATGTCATGAAGCAATGGGAGTGTTTAAATGATTACTTACAAAACCAGGGCTCGGCTACTAAAATCTGGTTGTGTTTAGAATAATCTTGTGAGTAATATAAAAAATACAAAGTGAGACATTAAGGAGACCTAAAGGAAAAATATGAAGAACAGAGGTTTTGACAAATGGACTACCAAAAACGTGTGAGGCAAACGGTGGAAGTCTTTTAAAAATATTTTAATTAAGATAGATAAGGATATGATGAAAATACATAGTTGAACATAAATATAGATTGGAAATGGCTGTGTATAATGAATACTTATCTACTTTTAAAATTCTCATTCTTAATCTTATTTCTTCCTTTTCTTTATCTTCTTGTTCTTTTCTTTTATATTTTACCTTTCATTTCTTTTCTTTATTGTGAATATTGTTTTGTAGAGGTGCAAATAATTGTAAATATGAGAAGAGGGAAAATGTTTTCTAATTTTCTATTGGTTACATGTATTTTCCTTTTTTTGTATATTTGTATTTTTTTCTAATTTGTACTCAATAAAATTAATAATAAATAAATAAATAAACAAAGCTCATCACTTATCTATCTCCTCGTCCCACTTGGTGGCATCAGGCAACTTCATGTTTTGTCACATGAAATCAAGGAACATTTAGGCCTGCAGTAACCGGCCCAGCTTCTGGAAGTACCGTGTATGGTAGGAGAGACTCCACCGCTGCTTTGATCCCTTTGTATTGCAAGAGTCTCTCTGGTGTCTCATGCTTGAGGAGGGTTTCCACCACTGCCTGAGCCTCGAGGTAGTTCCGCGAGTTTGTGCTCCATGTGATGGAAAACTTCAACACAGCCTCTGGAAGAAGGGGTTTGGGGAAGACATGTCAGGAAGGAATGCAAGTTGCAGGCAGCGTGGCCACCTTGAACCAACACACCTCTCTTGCGAAGCATGGCCAGGTCTGGGCACACATCTGACCTGCGCCTTTCTTCAAGGCAGGGAAGCAGATCCAACACCCCTCCCCACCTAGTAGAAACAATTAATGATGGGAGGGGTGACTG
Source organism: Podarcis bocagei (assembly GCF_964188305.1). Classification (NCBI taxonomy): domain Eukaryota; kingdom Metazoa; phylum Chordata; class Lepidosauria; order Squamata; family Lacertidae; genus Podarcis; species Podarcis bocagei. The sequence continues at coordinate 21,920,965 of NC_138140.1, forward strand.
AGTTTATTCCAGACTACATGGCTTGCAGGAATGGGTTTTATAATATTTATAAAAGTACAACAACAATATGCATTATAATCTTTGCTCTAGTATTACAGAGCTGGTGGAGCTAATTTGAGGCTGTGTATACACCATACATTAAAAGAATCTCCCCTGTAAGAATCCTGCGAACTGTAGATTACGCTTCTACCGCATAGCTACAATTCGTAGCACCCTTTACAAACTGCAATTCCCAAGATTCTTTGGGAGAAATGTGCTTTTAATGCCTGCTTTTCCTGCAGCAGGCATGCTCAGCTACCCCTCTGGAAGCTCAGTCCCACAGAAAGCTGTGACGGCCATCAACTTGGATGGTTTTATGCAGGAAAGGCTATCAATGGCCACTACGCACGATAGCTATGCTCTACCTCCACAGTCAGTGGCAGTAATGTTTGTGAATAGTAGTTGTTGGAAGATGCAGGAAGAGAATACAGAATGCTCGTTTCCACAGGCCTCTGTGAGAACAGGATGCTGGACTAGACAGGCCAATGTGGCCTCATCCAGCAGGCACTTCTTATGTCCTTACGTGGTTCAAGGGTAGAGATTGTGAGAAGGCATCTTCCAAAGCAATCCCACCCCACAAATAGCTTTGGAGCCTTCTTGCCTCTAGCCTAGCCCTCACTCCTTTTCCTGTTCCTGCTGGAGTCTTCTTTTGCTTGCCACGCCTGCGGGCTCTCTTCAGGCCAACGCTGCCAATGACAGATCTTAAAAACTTGGGGTTGGTGAGATTCGGCAATCGCAACACCTTGCGCCTGCTGGACCTCCTGAGCGGAGCGGGTTGTGTCTTGCTCCTCATGAAGTAGGGTGAAATGTGAGGAGTGTTGCAAGCCGGTGCAGAGGCAGAAGGTCTGGCCGAGATAGTAGAGCACGGCTTCTCTATCAGGGGCTTCTTCCTAACCCAGTGGAACACCAGTATCATATGCCTCTTAGATGGGTTGGACATGCTGAAGAAGGTGCTTGAGGCCCAAAGACCAGGGTGACTTCAAAGTGGAGGACGCAGCAGGCAGTTCCCTATCAATGGTGCCAAATCCAAGCAAATGTTAGCTCCAGTCCTGTTAAATCGATCCAGCAATTATGAACGTTAAATAAGGGATTCATTCCTCAGGCAGTATGAAAATACTTTCTGTGGCTTTTTAATAGATGGGAGCCCTTCACAGCCTGTTGCCCCTTCACTCTGCTTGAATGGGTTATGTCACAATGGTTCCTTCATCAGGTGTTTGTGAGCATGAAAATGCTGTTGGGAGTTTCAGCAATGAAGGCTCAGGCATAACATACTGTTTGAAAGTCTGAACATTTCCTCTTTTTTATTTAACAAAATTTATATACCACTTTTATAATTTATATACAAATTATTAGGAGAGTAAGTTAAAAATATACTGTAGTTTATTCACTTATAGAATGATTTACATACTTTATTCCTTCTTATACTTCTATCCCACCTTTCCTCCACAGAGCATACACACTTCAGCCTCCACCTTCTCCATTTTATCCTGACAGCAGTATTGTGAGCTAGGGCCATAGCTCAGTGGTAGAACAACTGCTTAGTATGTAGAAGTCACCATGTTCAGTCCCCAGCATCTCTTGGTGGGACTGGGAGCACTTCCTCTGTGCTTCGGAGGCTTCGCGCTGCTATCGCTGAAGCCAAGGAGCCTGCATTCACTCCATAGGACGCACAAACATTTCCCCTTAATTTTTGGAGGGGGAAAAGTGTGTCCTATAGAACGAAAAAATAGTAGCTGTGGGATTCCAGAGCGGGTAATCTTCATAAAAAGGGGAGGGGGAGGGAATGAAGGTAAATAAAAGATCAGGCTAAGTTCAAATTGAAAGCCGGGCGGAATAGCTCTGTCTTACAGGCCCTGCAGAAGGAAGTTAAATCCTGCAGGGCCCTGGTGTCATGGGAAAAAGCATTCCACCAGGTCGGAGCCATCACTGAGAAGGCCCTGGCCCTGGTGGAGGATAATCTGACTTCCTTAGGGCCCAGGACCTCTAAACTATGATTATTCATGGACCTTAAGATCCTCTGCAGGGCATACCAGGAGAGGCAGTCCCGTAAATACGAGGGCCCTAAGCCACAAAGGGCTTTAAAGGTCAAAACCAGCACCTTAAACCTGACCAGATACTTCACCGGGAGGCAATGCAACTGGTAAAGCACTGGGTGAATATGCTCCTATGGCAGAGACCCCGTGAGGAGCCCTGCTGCAGCATTCTGCACCCGCTGGAGTTTCTGGGACAGTTTCAAGGGCAGCCCCGAGTAGAGCGAATTACAGTAGTCAAGCCTGGAGGTGACTGTCGCATGGATCACTGTGGCCAGGTCAGGGCGGGAAAGGTAAGGGACCAACTACTTGATGTGGCGAAGGTGGGAAAATGTTGCCTTGGCTGTTGCTGTAACCTGCGCCTCCCTGGAAAGGGAGGCATCAAGGATTACACTCAAATTCTTAGCGGAAGGCACTGGCACTAATTGGGGCCCCGAAAGAGAAAGGAGTTGGTCCCTCATCCCCATGCCATCCCGACCCAGCCAGAGGACCTCTGTCTTCGAAGTTTCAATCAGCTCCCATGAAATCATCCATCCACAGCTTCCAAGCATCTGGTCAGTGTGTCCGGGGTCGAGTCAGTGTGGCCATCCATCAGCAGATAGAGCTGAGTGTCATCAGCATATTGGAGACAGCCCAGCCCAAAGCTCTGGACAATCTGGTCAAGGGGGCGTATTAAGATGTTAAAAAGCAATGGGGAAAGGATTATGCCTTGTGGCACTCCACAATGGCACGACAACATCTCCCTCCCAAGCGCCACCCTCTGTTCCCGACCAGAGACAAAGGAGCACAGCCATTTTTGGGCTATGCCCTGTATCCCCACGTCTGCGAGGCGGTGGTCCAGAAGATCATGATTGACCATGTCAAAGGCTGCTGACAAATCTAAGAGAATCAGCAGTTCCGACCCACCTCGATCCAGTTGTCTACGGAGATCATCTGTTAGGGTGACCAGAGCTGTCTAAAGCCGATGTTTCCTCCAGAAACCTACCAAGCTGTTCAGCAACCGCTCTCTCAATTACCTTACCCAGATACGGAAGATTTGAAACTGGGCGGTAATTGGATAGAGCTAAAGGATCTAGTGAAGTTTTCTTTAAGAGTGGAGACACCACTGCTTCCTTCAGCTCCCCGGGATGTCCCTGTGCCAAGGGACAAATTGATAATTTCAACCAGGGGGATCCACGTGACATCTGGGCATGCCATAATCAGCCAAGACAGGCACGGATCGAGGAGGCAAGTGGTGGGCCTACCAGCTCAGAGAAATCTATTCACATCAGCAGGGAGTATCCGATTGAAATGGTCCAACACTGGACCTGAAGACAGTTGAGGGGCCTCCAGTTCTGTTATTATATCTAAATTGGCAGGGAGGTCACGGCGGAGCAACAGGACTTTCTCCGCAAAAAAGCTCGCAAATGCCTCACTGCTTTGAGTTGAATTTGTGCTTAAAATTGGTTGTCCTCCTAAGGATGTTGTCAACCTAATTATTCTAAAAAGTTGTGCCGGGCGAGAGCTAGTGGATGCAATGTAAGCTAAGAAGTAAGATTTCTTATCAGCTTTCATGGCCATCTCATAGGCTTTCATAATCGTCCTATAAGATGTTCTTGAAGCTCTGTCACGAGTCCATCGCCATACTCGCTGTAGCAATCTGAGATCCTGATTCATTTTCCGGAGCTCCTTGGCGTAGCAGAGGGTGCTTAGGCGCAATCTCATCGATGGCCGCCAGGAACCGATTATTCCAGTCCTCGACAAGGTCATTTAATGAGTCACCAGGGAGAGCAGGGTCCCGCAAGGCCTGACGGAATCTATCAGGATCCATCAAACTCCGCAGGCGAGCCCAAATAGGCTTTGAGATGAAACGAGGTGACCCTTGGGATCCTTCCCAACTCTGCAGTTCTGTGATGATTCTAGGAGGGCTACTTGATGAAAAGCAGAAAATCCCACCCTGCCTCTTCCTCTGCTGCCCTCAGAGGCTGGATCTACCACCTGAGGCAACTGCCTCACTGCACCTCATCGGTAGCACCAGCTGGAAACAGTAGCAGCAGTTCTGAGGTGGCAATGGGGCAAATGAAATGAAATGAAATATTGAATGCAGCCTGAAATCTTACCAGGAGGGTGCAGAAGAATATCAAACAAGGACAGCAACTGCACAGAGGACTAGAATCTGAACTCTAAAAACATGCTTACAAGCATTCTAAAAACATGTGAAAAAGCACTCCCTCCAAAATACATATCAAAAATCATTCTGTCACATAGTGACTTCAAGGTTGCCAGGAACAGCATCTTCCAACATTCATCTTTCCCTGGGTGGCCCCTTTGAAAGCTCTAGTATTTTGAGAGAGGGTCCTGATGTTGGGTTTCACACCTTAATCCACCCTTGAATCAAAAATGCTGAGGTGAAAAGAGGCAGCCCTTTTCAGGGAGGGAGGATTGAGCCAGTGCATGTTTATTGCTCCTCCTTTTCCTCCTCTGCTGCCCCGGGCGCTAATTCATGACTATCCTTGCTGCTTGCTTTCCCATCAGGGGGAAAGCTCAGCCCCCCCCATTGCTACACAGGGTCCAGCCTTATGTCCAAGACTCCTTCAAACTCACAGCGACCCTTCAGGGCTCTCTTTCACTACTTTGTTAAACAAGATCCAGAGAGCCCAGCTTGGCCTCTTGGGATCCCAAGAGGTTAATTGACCCCAAGGGATTAAATCAAAGGTCTAGGGCATGGGTAGGCAAATAAAGCCCAGGGGTTGGATCCGGCCCAATCGCCTTCTCAATCCAGCCCACAGACGGTCCAGGAATCAGCGTGTCTTTACATGAGTAGAATGTGTGCTTTTATTTAAAATGCATCTCTGGGTTATTTGTGGGGCATAGGAATTCGTTCTTTTTTCTTTTTCTTTTTCAAAATATAGTCCGGGCCCCCACAAGATCTGGGGGACAGTGGACCGGCCCCCTGCTGAAAAGTTTGCTGACCCTTGGTCTAGGGATAAAGAGACAGTCTGTGCAGCCCTTGTTCCAGCCATGCAAGTGAAGCTGAGCAGCCCAACGAGCCTGGCAGGGTGTGCAGAATTCTTCTAGCAATGCTGCCAGTGCTGCCAGGTGATGCTTTCTGCAGGAAATTATGTCAGGGTCATCAGGCATGGGTGTTAGTGCAGCGCACACATACCAGTGTGTAAATGATTCAGTTTGTGCAAACATAGCTAAGGTTAGGTAGGTAAGAACCACAACTGTTTTCAAAGCCAATAAGAAAGAGCCAGCAGGGCATACTGATCTGAGTGTTGAGCTAGGAACTGGGAGAGACCATATTTCAAATTCCCACTCACTGCCTGCACTCCATGTCTGGATCCAACACGCACAGACAAGAAAAAGCTGCCTGTCAACCAGGGGTGGATGTGGGAAGCACTACAGATGGCTGAGAAGAGACCTAGAGAAGTTACTGCTAAGAGAAGCAACCCATTATCTTTTTTCATATATCATTTTTATTATATTTTTTATTATTTTATTTTATTATTTTATTTTTATTAAAAGTATTCTAAGACATTTAATGCCATATACAAAAAAGCAACATAAATTTCTTTTTGACTTCCCAGCCCTACTTTCCTGATGTTTGTTTTTTACTTCTTTTTATTAGCTGTTTTACAGTACATGTGTTCTTATTACATTAACTTCACTATCATGAATTATTTCAGTAATCCATTGCTTATATTTCAGCCTGTTATTGATGGCAGTGCTTTGGACACCAAGCATTGCTAGAATATTATTATTATTAATAATAATATCATCATCATCATCATTATATATTTATGTATAATCCAATTTTTCCCCTGGCTGGACTCTAGGCAACTCACAGATAAAAAACAAGAAGCACTAAAAACATAGGAAAAACAACCATTAAGAAACAATTAAACATAGATAGAACTAAAACTATACTTATATAAACTCACTTTAAAACTTACATATAATTACAATAAAACAGCAGGAGACCAGCCCTTTATTCTAAAGCAGTCAATTCACCAAAGCCGGTTTGCACAAGAAAGTCTTCTCTTGCCAGTGGAAGGACAGCAAGGAGGGAGCCAGCTTGGCTTCTCTAGCAAGGGAGTTCCAAAGTCTGGGAGCAGCCACTAAGAAGCTCCTCTAACGCAGCCCCACCAAGCATGTCTGTGAGGGAGGCGGAACTGAGAGAAGGTCCTCTCCAAAGAGCTCAAAACCCAGACAGGTTCATAGGAGGGAATACGGCTTTCAGACAGCTTGCATCTGAGCCATGTAGACTGCAGTCTAAAAGAACCCTGTTGGCTCATTCCATAGGCCAGTGTGGCCCATCATTCTATTCTCACAGTGGCCAACCAGATGCCTATGAGTAGCCTGCAAGCAGGACCCAGGTGCAACAGCCCTCTTCCCAATTGCAAACTCCTGAGGGCAGCCAATTCCTGCCGAAAACAAGGCTTGCAATTGGCACTAATCACCAATCAGCTGCTCCATGCCAACTGCAAAGCCTGCTAGGATCTGCTGTACTATTGCCCAACTCTGTTCTCTAGATCACTTACGTGCTCAGATGCCTGATTGTCCACTGGGCACTTTGCAGGGTGGGCCTGGAAGGGGCAGCCTGAAGGGTTTGACATCCCGGTGTGGTTGCAGATTCCCTCGAGTAACTTACATATTCCTTGGTCTTCAGGAGGTCAGAAAGATCTCATAGCACTTTAATTTAGACTTGCTTCTTCCTACCCTTCTTTCCCAAGACAACAGCAGTCAGTTGATGCTTCAGTTGGTCCTTTGGGTGCATTGCCAGCGGTATGTGACACTGTAGAACATGTTGAGATGCTGAGTGGAGAAAGGAATAGTGGGGGGCTTTTAGGTTTTGGGTAAGCAACAGCTTCTCTTCTCTGTAAGAAAGGTTTGGAATGTCACATGGCCTTTGCTGTTTTTATTATTTTAAGGGTATTATTACCTTCTCCTCATTGCATAGAACAGAGAAAACAACCAAAAACAGAAACACAAAGGAATATAAAGAAAAATGGCAGAATCTTGGTAGCCACAAATTAATAATTCTGTCCTAAGACAAGCAAGCAAAACTACAAGAGGGGGGAAAGTAAATTCCCAGCTGAATTTTGACATAAGCTGAAATACAGTAGAACCGAAACAGGGCTGCTTGTGACAAATACGGGTCAGAAGGGAAATGGCTGACCTCACACCCACCATTGTGAGCCCTCAGGTATCAGGAAGTCCTGAAGTATCAGGAGCTTCAGTTGGTTGCCTCCCCTCCTTCAAAGAGCCCAAGCAGCACAACCAGAGAAATGAACCAGCAGGCTTTTGAAAGCACTTGATGATGGTGGGAAATCCACACAGCATTAGCTTAGAGGAAGATCCTCCCCTTCGTCCAGGCTAATGATAGAGGTGTTGTCTTCATCAAAGTCAATTCCCTGTCCGTGAGAAAAGAGAGCAAAGAAACAGGAAGGTCAGAGAGTGGGGAATGGATCAGGCCCCCAGGCAGGGATGGATGAATCTCTCACTTTCACTTTCTATCAGTTCCACATTTTTCCAGTTCTCCACATTTCCACTTTAGTTTGGGAATTTCTTTTTTCTTTTATGTGCTAATGAAAATTCTTCCACATTTCAGAGTGTATTTCTCCTAAGATATCCGTTTTGTGTGCTATTAAGCCTAAGCTTCACGTTTTTGAAAGCAGGTATCTTGTGATATCTAATATGCTAATATGGACATGGGGCAGGGTGGAGTGGAGAACCTCTTTGCAAAATGGGGGTATGGGAGCATCTCAAAGCACATTTCTGTTTGTGTGACCATCCCCCACAAACATCATACCTACAACACAGAAAAGGTGGTCTACAACAGAAATTTGAATGTTGTTGTTTTTCCTGTCTGCCAGGTTATCTGATAATACCTTATCTGATTGCCTTTCCTGGTAGTCTGTCACCCTTTGAAATGGTGATTATTAAATTCCTGTAGCAAGGAAGGTTTTTTTCCACCTCCTCCCTCCTTGCAGAGAAACATTTGGTCAGCTTGGGAGTCAAAATGGTTTCAGGACTGTATTCCTGTGCTGCTCCAGACATGTGGTTTGCTTGGTACATTTATGAACATTTATTATATATATAAGACCTTAAAATTTATCATTACAGTGTTGATCTGGGAAGCACAGATGAGGTAGGTCTGCATTAAAATGGAAGCAAACTGAAGGTCTCCTCAGAGACCCGATTCATTCATTCATAGCATTTGTACCCCAAAAGGGCTCCCAAAGAGGCTTAGTGAAATCAAAAACAAGACACTCTCTAATTGCAGACTTACATTCTAATAAAACAAACCAACAAACAGAAATACAGCACACAATGGAAATAGGCAAGGAGAGTGAAGGAAAAGCAAACTCAGAAACCAGGCCCCAATGTCTAGAAGTGTAGTTGTAGCCTGATGAAATGGCTGCCCCCAGATGACAGTTGAGGGAGAGGAGGCCTGATGGAGCTGATGGAGTCTTAGTGTATGGTAGAGTTCTGCCAGGCTTTCTGTCTCCCCCTTGTCTGCACTTGGGAGAAGCCTTCCCATCAGACTGACTCCAAAAGAGAAGTGGGCAGAAGGGCTCCATGCATCAGCACTGCAGAAAGACCAGCTCCACCCAGCATCGCCTACCCCTCCACTGGGCCAGCTGCTCATGCGATCTTTTCTTCCTCTGTTTTTCTCTTTCCCGTTCTAACTATAGTAAACTTAAGTTAATATTCATTATTTAGAAATTTAAGTTAACCCTCTCCTGGATTCACATATATATACAGCATAAAGAATGCCCTGTTTAAAATAATATTCAACCAACTACAATGTAAAGACCAAGGTTTCCTTTACAGCATTCGTTCTTCCCTTCCATAAACTTGCCCAAAGCTCAACACTTTCTTTGACCTCTGATAGCTCTTTGCCAAACTTGGTGATATCACTATTCAATGTTCTAGCTGAGTCTACTTGAAATGCCAACGTTCCCTTACCTCCAGGAGTCTTTAAGATGCCATATTCTATTTTTTAAAAAAAATAGTTTTTATTGCATTTTTTCCAGATACAGTATTAAACAACCAAAGAGAGGAAAGAAAAGAAAAAAAGTACAGAAAAAGAAAGAAAGAAAGAGAAAACCAACCATTTCAACAACTTGTTTCAACTTTCCAACGGACTTCCCCACGTCTCCCGCACAGAGCATTCTTAACAATAAATTTATCAGCAAATTATAACCTTGTTTCATGTGTTACTTTGTACTTTCAATTGCAATTTAAGTTTAAATCCCTTATTATCCGTTTACTCTATAAGCAAACATATTATCCTTTTTGGCCATTTAAACATTGAATCTTTCATTAATATTATCTAATTTCATATATATTCCATTCTCTTTGCTGGGGCTAACATTCAAATTCATGCAAAATCCTATAGTTCATGTAACTTATAAAATTTTTGCAGATAGTCCTTGAATTTTTTCCAGTCCTCCTCCATTACTTCTTCTCCCAAGTCTCGGATCCTGGCAGTCATCTCGGCCAACTCTAAGATGCCATATTCTAATCCAAGGAAGCAAGGGTCACTAAAGCAAACCTCTGCAAAGGTCTATACGTTGAGGATGCAAGAACCTCAGTTCAAACGGTCGCAGGCTCTGTTGCTGGGCAACAGCCCTTGGTGACGTGGAATGCACCATGCCAAGATTCTAGGAGAGAGAAGGCATAGTGGTTAGAACAAATTTAATTCCATGCACTTCAAAGGTGGTATATATTCTTTTAAATACAGTTACAGATAGGTAGCTGTGTTGGTCTGCCATAGTCAAAATAAAAAAAATTCCTTCCAGTAGCACCTTAAAGACCAACTAAGTTAGTTCTTGGTATGAGCTTTCGTGTGCATGCACACTTCTTCAGATACCACTTCTTCAGATACCACTTCTTCAGATACGTATCTGAAGAAGTGTGCATGCACATGAAAGCTCATATCCAGAACTAACTTAGTTGGTCTTTAAGGTGCTACTGGAAGGATTTTTTTTATTTATTCTTTTAAATGTATGGTAGTAATAGTAGTATTGCTTGGCAGGGGGTTGGACTCGATGGCCCTTGTGGTCTATTCCAACTCTATGATTCTATGATTCTAGTAGCAATAATAAGCTTTTTTTAAAAAAAAAACTTATTTTCTGGCTTTTCAGACAGATGTTGTCTCCTAAAGCAGCTGACACTGGTTTTAAAAAGGTGAGTTAAGTCCTGTCCTCAGGTTTGGAAAATAAAAAATACAAGACACCCAAATGGAAGGGAGGTGGAGGAACAAGGCAGAGGAAGAACACAAGTCACAAGGCCTTGCTGACCTTCCCTCACCCAAAGCTATGTTTGGACAGAACTGCAGCAACTGAACCAGTAGCTCTTCACCCCCAACTTCAAGGGGGCTGTGGGGCTCAAGCCACCCTCAGATTCCCCAAAGGGGCTTATCTGGGACCTACACGGAGCAGGAACTGGCGAGCAGACAGACAGGCTCACCTGTGTCACGGCCATCCAATGGCTTGATGTGGACTCCCATACTCCAAGGCGGAGATTCTTATCTCCTACACTTACAGCACTTTACCCCCACTGCTGTGCTGCTGAACTGCTTGATGAACTCTTGCAGCAAGTGGGAGATGTCCAAGGGGTTAAAGGTGCTCTGAACAGCAAGGTCACTGGCTATAAAGTACATGGAGCTGCTCCACAGGAAGGAAGCCACCTGAAACAAAAGAGGAAGGTAGAAGGTGCCCACAGGACAGGGCTGCGGAGCAGAATGCCCAGGTGCCTTTTCTGCAGAATTCAGAACATGTGGGTTGACACCAACTTACTCTGTGAAGAGCAATTGTTGATGAACAATGTAGGAACTGGTGCTCCAGCTGCATTTAAGACACACTGAATTCTTATTATCAGTGTTCAGTCCCAGCATCTCTGCAAAGGAAAGGCTAAGCATTAGTTAGGGTTCTACCATCATGGAAGAGATAGGAACAGCACTTCTAGACATTGGGGCCTAGTTTTAGAGTTTCCTTTTCCTTCGCCCACCTTGCCTCCTTTTCATTGTGTGCTGTATTTCTGCTTGTTGGTTTGTTTATTAGAATGTAAGTCTGCTACTCTCGAATATAGTTTCTTTGAACCTCTTGTAGGGTGGACTAAACTCGGCTCCAATTTTATGAAATATCCTATTATCCTGGAGACTATTAAAGCACCTATAAAAATTTAGATGAAGAAGTATCTGAAGAAGTGTGCATGCACATGAAAGCTCATACTAATAACAAACTTAGTTGGTCTCTAAGGTGCTACTGGAAGGAATTTTTTTATTTTGTTTCGACTATGGCAGACCAACACGGCTACCTACCTGTAACTATAAATACAAATAATAAGGATGACCCCTATCAGCATGAGAAATTAACAATATGGGCCAACCCAAAATTAAAAATTGGAAATCAAGTGATAATTTGGCAAAATTGGATGAAAAAAGGTATTTTGAAATTGAATCAATTAATTTGATGAAAATTATAAATTTGTGGAATATAAGACTTTGTAAGTAAAGTACAGATTAACCAGTGAAACACAATGGCAATACATCCAATTGAAACATATGTTGGAAAGGCAGTTCGGCCCTGATGCTATAGCAGTATCGGAAACACCCATGCTGCTACAAGATTTAATCTATGCAACAAAAACAAAAAACTCTACACTTGCACTTTATAAAACCCTACTCAACAGGAAGAAATATGATTTAGAATATGATAGACAAAAATAGAGTGAAGAGTTAAGGGTACAGATAACAAATGATATATGGGAGTCAAGTATAAAATCAACAGACATAGCCTCTATGGATCTAAGACTAAGACTTATTCAACAGAAAATAATATTCAGAGTCCATTGGACTCCAGCAAAACTATACCAGAAGAAAATAACAAGTCCAGACAACTGTTGGAGATGTGGGAGTAAAAATGCGAACTTAGTACATATGTTGATTAACTGCCTGATGAAAAGATCATTTTGGTGCAAGATGAGGATATTTATAGAAAGAGTAATAAAAAGAAATTGTAATTTAGGGTAACTGAATTTAATTCTGAATTATATTCCAGAAATGTGGGAGATTTCAAGGGGTCAAAAAAAATATGGATGTACCGTTCTATATTAGAAGCAAAAAAACTTGTTTTGATAATTGAGAGAGCCGCAAAAAGATTCCATTGATCACATGGGTTGATATGGATGTGGACAGATTAGCTACATACGAACGAATTGCATGTCGACGCAAAATAAGAATGGATAAATATGAAGAAATTTGGAATTTAAGCGATAAGGTGGATAGTGGTGGGAAGTAGGGGGAGGAGACAGAGGTGGGGAAATAGTTTAAAAAGGTGTAGTCGTAGGTATATCAGTGTATTCAAATCTGATTTGTCAAATTGTGTTATTATTGTTATTCTGGTTTTTGTTGTATGTGTCTTTTGCGGTTGATGTTTGTATTAAAAAATGATTAAACAATTTTTTTTAAAAAAGTCTGCAAGTAGGCAGTGTCTTGTTTTTTATTTCACTCACGCTCACAGGCCAGTGTTTCCCAACTGTCAGTGTTTATACTACATTTTTTTAGATTTGCCTTGAGAGAGTCTTTAAACCATTATACAGGGCTTTTTTCAGCTGGCAGGTGGTGCTGTGGTCTAAACCAGTGTTTCCCAACCTTTTTTGGGCAAAGGCACACTTGTTTCATGAAAAAAATCTCGAGGCACACCACCATTACAGCCCCGTGATGTCAGCGCGCAGCGTCACGCCGGGAGGGACATGAATTGCTAGCAAATTACATAATCACCTCCTTGAGGGCTGGCTCATCTTCTCCGAAGGCAGAACCCCATTAATTAACAGCACAGACTCACACCATAGCCAAGACGAGGGGGGGAAACCTCAGTCATGCACAGTCATGCACATGTGGGGGCTAAATGAGGACGAAGACCGGGCAGAGAGCAGGGTTCAAATCACCCCACCTGGCCAGGACAATCCCTGGGTGCTCCCTTGGGCCACTCGCCTGACCCACCTCGCAGGGCTGTTGTTGCGAGGATAACACGGGGAGAACCACGCGCGCCCCCGGGAGCTCCTTGGAGGAGAAAGCGGGTGATGAATGCAATGCACGAAATATATGAGAGGCGACCAGGTTTTGCAGGTGAGGGGCCCCCGCCAGCCTCCGCTTCCAACACCCGGCGCAACGACGCCGAAGTTTCCCCCCGGGCTCGGCTCGGGGAGCAGCGCTGCTCCCCCCGGCTCCCCTTCGCCCTCCCGGCTCTCTCTGCCGCCCACTGGGGACCCCCCTCACCTGCCAAGTCCGGAGCGCCGGTGGAAGTTGCATGCATGCATGCAGGGCGCCGCGTTGCCATTGCATTGCACTGCACTCCATGCAACGCCTGCACGCATGCATTGCCTTGCACGCCCGCCAAGGGGTCTCCCCGCGGTCCGATGCGTCCCCTCCGGTGCGGATGCAGCATTGCAAAAATAAAACCCTCCCGACGCAGCCCTACCTGGGGGGCAGCCTCCGCCTCCGCCACTCCGCCTCCGCGGGGATCCCCGGGCTCCATCCTGCCGCCCGATCTCTGTGGGGGCGCAGGCAGGCTGCGCGGGGTCTGCGCAGAAGAGCCCCTGCCTGCCCGGCCGCCGCCGCTGCGCTCATTCCATGGCCGGGAGAAGAGCGCTTCAAACAAAACGCCCGGCCCGCCAGGCCATGCTGGGAAACGTAGTTTGTGCACCCCGCGCGGGCACGGAGCCCAAGGGCGAGGGGACTACGGATCCCGGCAGCCCCCGCGCCGGGGACGGAGGGGGAGAGGCCGGGTGCAGGGATGGAGGGACGGGTGGGCGAGCGAGTGAGTGAGTGGCAGCCGCCAAGCCTTGGCCGAGAGCCAGGAAGGGCCTCCCCGGAGGAGGAGGAGGAGGAGGGAGGTGCAGAGCGGGAGGGAGGGAGGGAACCCCAGGGGTCATCTAGTGACGGCACCCCAATCGAAAATTTGACTTTTTAAAAAAAAAATCTTTCGAATTTTTTAATTTTTCCCGCGGCACACCAGGCAACATCTCGCGGCACACTAGTGTGCCGCGGAACAGTGGTTGGGAAACACTGGTCTAAACCACTGAGCCTAGGGCTTGCTGATCAGGAGGTTGGTGGTTCGAATCCCCGCGACGGGGTGAGTACCCATTGCTCTGTCCCAGCTCCTGCCAACCTAGCAGTTCGAAAGCACGTCAAAGTGCAAGTAGATAAATAGGTACTGCTCCGGTGGGAAGGTAAAAGGCGTTCTGTGCGCTGCTCTGGTTTCGCCAGAAGCGGTTTACTCATGCAGCCACATGACCCAGAAAAACTGTCCATGGACAAATGTTGGCTCCCTCAGCCAGTAAAGCGAGATGAGCGCCGCAACCCCAGAGTCATTCGCAACTGGACTTAACTGTCAGGGGTTCTTTATCTTCTTTTTTACAGAGCTTTCAGATGCCATATTATAATCCAAGTGTTATAAGAATTCGATGGTCCCAAATATAAAATAAACGTTCATAAATGTACAAGGCAAAAACATATACAAGTATATAAACCATGTGTCTGAAATAGTACAGGAGAGCAATCCTGAAGACATTTTGATTCTCCCAAACTATTTTGACTCTCCCAAACTGATCTCAAATATTTCTCTGCAAGGAGGAAGGAAATGGGAAAACCTCTTCATTGTCTTTTGCTTACCTGTCTTAAGGACATATTTCTGTATGAACAGGGTTAGCCTGTGACCTGGATTCAGGAACTAAAAGAATTTACTATCACAAAAGAGTGGCCAGGCTGCCCAGGTAAAGCAATCAGTGACTGTTAACAGATATCTTGGCAAACAGGATTTCTGCTGTAATCCACCTCCTGTGATGTATTTCTGCTGTAGACCCGCCTCCTTCTGTGATGTATGTATGATGTTTTGGAGGGTGGTCTTGAGCAACAGGGTGGGCAACTTCAAAAGTCTATATAAGGGCTTGCACACCATTATTTGGGGTTCCTCCTCTCTCCTGTGTGTGGTGAGGGAGGACCCTGTTGCAACAGTTTAATAAAGATCAGGCTTACTACCTGCTTTGCATCTCAATATTCTTTGGTTGGTCTCTATTATTTTCTCCTACCAGTAGAGGACCCTTGGATACCCCGTAAGGGAAAAGGAGCAGGTTTTTTCATATAACACAAGGAAGCGAGGGTCACTAAAGCAAACCTCTGCAAAGGTCTACACGTTGAAGATGCAAGAACCTCAGTTCCAAGAACCTTCCATCCAAGACTCCTTCACAAATGTGAGGGAAAGTGGCAGCTTCCAGCGAGATCTCACAAGAGCCCCACAAAATATTCCCCACAAAATATTGCAGCCACTTCTCCTTACTTCCTTGGTGGTAAGGTGGTGGGACTCCCACAGTGGCACTGGGGAAGTGAGGAGAAGTGGCCGTGGCTTCTGGTGAGATGTCGCGAGAGCCCTGCAAGATCTCACTGTAACCTAGAACCCATCGCCGCTTTTCCTCGCATCTATGGCGGAGGTGGGGGGGCGGTCACAGGGCGCCCACGGGATTCTGCCTACTGAGGTGACTGCCCTCAATCCACCTCAAGGGTGGTCAGCCCTGCAGACAGCAGTCATCAAAGGACATGCCTTTGTAGTCAGCCAACACCATATAAGGAGTCAAGCCCATCTCTGGAATGTCCCACTTCACAGACTAAAGGTGGTGACTCACATGACCTACAAACAGAACACAACGTACCTACAAACAGAAATTTCCTCTGCACAGAAAACTGGCGTGTCTGGGAAAGCAATTCCCATTTTCCAACATACTAGTTTTTAATATGCATACAGTGGTACCTCAGGTTAAGTACTTAATTCGTTCCGGAGGTCCGTTCTTAACATGAACTGTTCTTAACCGGAAGCACCACTTTAGCTAATGGGGCCTCCTGCTGCTGCCGCGCCGCTGGAGCACAATTTCTGTTCTCATCCTGAAGCAAAGTTCTTAACCTGAAGCACTGTTTCTGGGTTAGCGGAGTCTGTAACCCAAAGTGTATGTAACCCGAGGTACCACTGTATTTAATGTGTGTGTCTGTGTAAAAGCAAGTAAAACAACTTAAAAAGTTAACAAAACACACACAAAGTAGAAGGCTGGGTATGATTTTAAACATAGAATAAAATAAACATAGAATAGAATAAACATAGAATAAAATAAAAGCCTTTACTGTCATGGGTGTGATGAATCTTAAAATGGAGTAATATACTAAATTACTGAATCAAATACATTGATAAGCAGAGGGAGGAAACAGACATTCCATATTGACATACATTGTAGGATCAAACCAGATCTCTGCAAATCTATCCTTTTTACATTGTCCCCTGGAAACATGTACCGGTAGTTTGTTTTTCAGCTTTTCTAATAAAGCACATTCCCAATATCTTCCTTTCTTCTTTTTCACCCCAAAAAGCTTCATCTGCCACACCTGCCATCTGATGCATTGTCATTCAGAAAGAGGGTTGCCACTTGGTCTGCTTGAACCAGTCAGAGTGCCTATCACTTCAAATCACTCCATACATCAAAGCAAAAGGAAGACCCTCCCTCCCATGTTATCATCCAGGGCTGTTGATATCATTTTCTGTGTGGGGAATTTGCACATTCTGAAAACAAGGTGTAAATCACATGCACCAGGGAATCCTCAGCCCATGTTAAGAGAAAGAAGCAGTGGTGCATGCAGGAGAAATACCAGAAAGAGCTTCCCTTTCACTAGATCACGTGGAACAGTCCTTGTGCTGGTTTTGCATTTCCTGTCTGCTTTGCACATAATTATGCCACAGAAGCTGACACTATTTAACTGGGCTTGAACATTAAGGCACTCGTTTAAATGCCACCAAACACCCCCTTTTCATGTGCAGATTGGTCACGCCTCCACAAGGTGAGTTTGGGCACTGCATTTTCTGGCGAAAGAACCACCTTCATTGCTTCCCTGCTTTTACACTGCAGTGCCCAAACTTTCCATGCTCACACCCACAAGCAAATGTAGATACACGACAACCAGCAAAGAGGTAACTTCTGAACTCTGGATGGGAGAAAGGCAGATTTGGCATCACTGAGTCCTGTGTGGAAGATGTTGTTTCAAGAGTCTGAACCTGTTTTTTGTGGGATAACTAAACTTATATAAGGAATGTGCTTATGGCTAATTAATGCATGACGGGGTTAAAACCATAGAGTAAGCTGTCCTGCCAGGCTTTGTTCACCTTGAGGGGAAGGAGCTCAGCTAGGTAATCAAGCCTTTGTCCACTCCCCAGTCTACCAGATGAACTCAGCATGTGAAGAGTAGCCACATGGCTCACACAAGCCTAATTGTGTTCCTATACCATTAATTTAGGAACTTTCACCACCTTGTGGCTAAGCCAAGTTTATGTTCTGTGTAACTTTTCTGGTTACATAAACTGGTTACGTAACCCTCTGGTTACGTAAACTTTGGGATGCGCGTATGGCAAACTTCGAAGTATTTTACCAGGTTTCGCCGCGCTTGCATGCGCAGAAGTGGTCTGCACATTCGCAGAAGCAGTCCTCAGGTTGCGGAAACCTCGGGATCTGACTGGAACTCCAGAGCAGATTCTGTCCGCAACCAGAGGTACCACTGTATTTGCCCCAAACTTGGATCTTGGCATCCAGGAATTCTCCGTTTATAGCTATTTTTCATTGCACCAACACTTTTTCCTTCTCACTGTAAGCAAGCACTTAGAGGGAAAAGTGTACCTTTGGGTGCTTTGTATTCCACCCCCTCTTCCCCGTCCTCTGTTTGGCTGCGGTCAGGGAACATCAACAGAGTAGAGTACAGTAATCACAGCCGATTATCCTCTGTTTGTTGACTCTCATTCAGTTCCAGCACCCTTCTGTTTGTTCTAGATTATGGCATAATCAAGAATGAATGATAATGTGGTAAAAGGACAATGCCCTGCCCTGCAGCACTCAGAAAAGCAATAAGAAACCCAGACATCTGCCAAGAATCCCAAAGGAGCCTGTTTGAGCTGCATATAGCACTGTGACACTTATTCATTTCATACCTTCATACAAAGTATTTTGCCAGCTTCATCAGGTTCGCTAACTATGGCTGTTCCTTTTCTAAGTGCTTAAAGATTTATAGACAGAAGCTCTGAGATTTACAACAGCAAGCTCCTTTCATACCCTTTGGTACAGCTCATCAGGCCCTGGAGAGTTGAATTCATTTAAAGTAGCTAGGTGTTCCCTTTCCATCTCTTTTCCTATCTTGGGCTGCAGCTCCCTCCTGGCATTGCTATGACCAGGTTGCACAGTGCTTTCCTTTTGGGTGAAGACAGGGGTGAAGTATTATGCTCGTCTACAACAGTAATAAAGTGTTGTTGTTGGGGTAAAGTAGGTGTGGAGTAGTTCAGCCTTCTTTCTGTCATGCAGTGCTATTTTTCTAGAAAAAGAGGTGCCGGAACTCACCATGAACACCTCAGTTGCCAGAACTGAAATCCAGCAAGTTCCAGCTGAAAAAAAGCCCTGTTGCCACCCAATAGCATTTCTCCGTCTTCTCCACACAGAGGATATTGTTATGTACTGAAGTTCTCACCCTGGGTCAGCAGGGGGATACTGTAGATAGTTTTCACGCAGGTCAACAAATGCAAATAAGGGATTGAAAGTGACATTCAGTGATTGGATAGTTACAGAAAGTGGTTACTGTTGCATTGTAGTGGAGCTCTATATAAGCAGGCTGGCTGAACCCTTCAGTTCAGTTCTGTTCTGGCCTGTGAATAAACAAGAGCTGTTTGAAGAATCACTGTGTCGTCTGATATGTTCACCCACAACGTAACAGATATACTACTTGCTTGTTCTTCCTTTTGCTTTTAATGTAGCCAAAGAAACCGTTATTGTTGTTTTTAACTGCCCCTGTAAGCCTCAGCTCCTTCTGAGCTTTGGCCCTGCAACTGTTGGCAACTCACATATATTCTTCCTTCTTGATTTCCCCTTTCTTCCATTTCTTATACATGCCCTTCTTAAATCTCAGCTCATCTGTAAGCTTCTTATGACTTATGCAGCCACACTAGTTTCTTTAGATGCCTCCCATCTAACGCGGGCAGACTTGGGTAAGTTGCTGCCCTCGCCTGTAAAATGGGAACAAATACTTATTGGGGACGGGGCGCTTGACTGGCTTGAAACATACTCCAGGCTTACACCTATAGGACTGCTCTGCTTTACCACTTCTTCCCTTCATCCTGCACTCTTGGGTCTATTTTGAAGAGGAATGAAATAAAGATGACAAAAGCACTCTGCACCATTAAAGGTTTCTTAGAAATGAAAGATCATAATAAAAGGCGAAACTTGCTATCCCCCCTTTAGTTCACCCTGGATTATTTCCAATCCTCTTTCTTGACTAAAGCAAATTAGTGCTAGAAGTAATCCATTTATCAAAAATTTCATAATGGAAATGATTGAAATCTGCCAGTTAGTTCCATTATGCAATTGGAACTGATTGGTGCTGAGCCACTGGCAGGATGGCATCTTAATCAGTAACTTTAGCTTGGCTGAATGAGCATGGAAATAACTGTTGAGATTTGCAGATGCTTGAGGTTTGGACTTCATTTTAAAAAAAAAGTTCTCCAAAAGTCTTTCTGCCTATGGCTGAAAGTAGCTGGCCACTCCCAAGTTATTTTTAACTGTTCTAAAAATAGAAGCTGAAGTCTCCGTTGAAATGAACAAATTTTTGGATTGTAAGAAGCAGGAAATGATGATGTGTGTCTGTAGGTAACAGTTAGGGACAGCAATATCAAGTCACTGCAAATCTAATCACTTTGGGACAAAGTCTACTTTTATTTTAATTTTATTGTCTTTGGACCTTAAAATCCAGAGTGGTTCAATAGCTGTGCTGAATCTCAGTGCAATCTTCTACCACATTTGTGCTACAGCTAGCCTGTTCTTATTGTTAGAAAAGTTTCCCTAATGATTGACCTAAACCTGGAAACAGAAAATAAACATACTTAAAAATAACATAAAGGACTTAGGTAGTGTCAATAGAGTGTTTGAAATGGACAGAGAAGATCCAAATACCTGCCAAGACATAAAGCTCACTGGGTGATCTTGGGACAGATATTATCTTATTTTGCCTAACCTACATCACAGTGGTTGGTGTGAGGATAATTTGGCAGGGCAGAGAACCATTGCATGCCTTCCTGAATTCCTTGGAGTGAAGGTGGGGTAGGAATGGAATGAAGGGTCCATGTGAACATTGGTTGTAACATTGCCTTAGGGTTGTTCTCGCGTTCCAGTGCCATAGCTACTGGGGGAGGGGACTAGTTGGTTTTTTGCCCCAGGTAAAACTTCCAGAGGTGCCATTGAGGCTCCCAGCCTGTGTGTGTGTGTATGCAAATGCATGGGGGGTGGGGTGGTGCCAAACTGGGTCTTTGACCCAGGTGAAATAAAGCTCAGTTTCACCCCTGTCCCTTTCTTTTCCAACCCAGCTACTCTGCCTTTTAGTAGTTGAATGCCAGCCAGAAGGACATCAGGTGATGCTTCTTTCCCCAACAGGAGAAAATTGATTCCTGCCTGTTCAAGGAGCAGGAGCCAAGGGAGCTTCCATTCTCCCACTCCTGTACTCAAGTGTTTGTTGTTTGTTTGTTAAGCTTCAGCTGCAACATGAGAAAGCATTTCCAACGCTTACAAGTTCTGCAATTAAGCTACCAAACTTTTTATGGTTAAAGGTGAATTGGTGTCGTCCAGTCATCTCTGGAGGGGCCCCAATGGAATATCAATTAATCTATTTTCAAAGACCTATGCCTTTAAAGGCCAATTGTTTGGGTTCCCAGGCAGCGTTATTTAATCTATATTGCTTGCTTCAGAGATGTCACTCAAAGGGGGCCTCAGCAGGCCAAGAAGCATTCCCGGTAAAAAGAAGCCCAGTTTTTTATTTTGCAGTTTGCAGGTAACTTGGTAGGACCTAGCCGACAGGCTCCTTTGGAACCCACCCAAATAAATGCTTGATATCACAGGGGGCTGAGCAGAAAGAGGAGCTCCCCACCCAGCAGAGCTGGCCTCATGGGAGTTCCTTCTTTGTTCATCAAGAGCTGGAGAGGGTGGAGCAGAACTGGGAAGTTTTGCTGCTAGAAATGCCTATGTTTTCAGCTGCGACCCAAAGGGCACAAGCACAAGCAGAGAATAGGATGTAAGAGACTGGTTCAAACACAAAGTTATTATGATATAAATTTTAATCTGGAGCATGAAGTATTATCCCCAGTTGGTGAATGGGTGCAGAGGCAGGGGGGAATGCAGAGAGCAGAGAGAAGTGGAGTACAGTGGAGACTTCCGGGTTAGCGTCTCCAGTAATGGCTGAATTCCTCTGACCGGGAGGAATTCGCTTCGTGGAAATTAGGGTCTGACCGCCACAGCGAAGGCGAGGACCCACAAAAAATCACAGGCGGGTGAAGCCTGTGAATGTGGGATTTGGCTGGTACCTTTTGCGCCTCACGGGGAAACCCGGTTTCGGGGATCCAGAGCGACGTGGGATGAGTGGTGTGGTGCTGCGAATTGACTGCTTCTTTCACGGAGTGAAGCCGCATTGCTGTTGCCGGAGAGCGCTGACTTTTTCCTGTGGACAATTCGACTTTAAAACAACTACCCGTGAGTAGAACGGAAAATTGGATTTTTAAACGTCTTAATTTGGTACCGAAACGGGGAGGCTTCAAACAGGAAGTCCGCCTTCCCCTTTTGTAAATAGACTGGAGCAAAAAGGCTGCAAGCTAAAGTCTTGGAAAGCTTTTTATAAAGGATTAAACTTCCATCGGCTAAAATCATCAAACCCGCCTTGGAAGCAGGAGGAGAGGGGGGAATTTTTAGACCGCGGAAGCCTGCAGGAGAGAGTGAAGTAAGTCAAATTACCATCGCTCTGAACCTGGAAACGGGCTGCTAGTAGGACTGAAGTTTTGGATATGTTCATTGACTGTGAATAGATCGTTTGTTGACAGTAAGTTAAAGAAGAGAAATACACTGTTTCCATTGTCTCCTTCTGCGTTTAAAAAGGAGTAAATGTAATTGAAAATTGAAACTAACTTTATTGTTTGAATTGTGCTTAAAATGATTGATACAAATAGAAATTGTTTCCCCCTAGAGGAAGCCTTTGAAATTGTTACATGAGCTGAGTGGGGAATTTCCAGCTGTAAGACAAGACCGTGAGAATCTGGGACTGACCTTGGACTGTTAAGAATGTTGACAGAAGAAGCCTTAGTGGTTGCATTATGTAAGATTAATGACTCACTGGAACAGCTCCATAGGAAAACGGATGTGATGATTACAAAAATTGATAACTTGGACCAAAAAGTGACTAATTTGAGAGCCAGTGTGGTGTAGTGGTTAGGAGCGGTAGTCTCCTAACCTGGGGAACCGGGTTCGCGTCTCCGCTCCTCCACATGCAGTTGCTGGGTGACCTTGGGCCAGTCACACTTCTTTGAAGTCTCTCAGCCCCACTCACCTCACAGAGTGTTTGTTGTGGGGGAGGAAGGGAAAGGAGAATGTTAGCCGCTTTGAGACTCCTTAAAGGGAGTGAAAGGCGGGATATCAAATCCAAACTCTTCTTCTTAATTTGGGGCAAAAAGTGGATATTAATACAGAAACTATTCAAGAATTGATACAGGGATCTACCTTGACATGGCAAATTGAGGAGAAGGCGGGGGAGAAAGTTGTTAGAGCCCCAGCCTCACCAATGCAATTTGATGACTATAAGTGGATGCCTTTTATGACTGAATCTAGAGAAAGCCAGACTTTGAGGATTGGAGCCCCGCTTGGACTGGAGAAGGAAAGTTGGATAGATCCCTTCATGCAGGGATTTATTGACTTTTGGGATTTGTACTTGGATCAGGAGGAGACTGGAGTTGTGGGGACTACTAGACTTGGAGGAACTTTGAAATACGACTGGAAATACCTTGTGAATTTTAGTTTTAACTATGGAGATCTGGCTGATTTGTCGAGAAGGAATAAAAACATTGCTAGGTGGGAATTTCCTCGAGATTTACTTTTCAGCATCAAAGGAAGGAAAATAAGAACAAGATCAGGAGAAGACAAAGTAAAGTGCATGTATAAACATGAAGAAGACTCGCAGAAGGGACTTGGAAAAGAGTTAAGAGTCTCGGACAGAAGATCACCAGGTTGATGGACTATATGGAATTGACGGAAATGACTGGCAGAATCCGAGACCAGGGAGAAGAGACGGTGGAAGAATATTGGGGAAAATTTAAAATCTATATATGGAAATAATGTAAAATTAATGAATGTTAGAAAAATGTTGGAAGGAAATTATATGGCTTTAGTAGAAATGTTTTAAGGAATTAAGCATAAATAAGTATTATAGTTTTAATGGAAAATAAGGTTAAAATATGTTAAGATAATCATATGGCAGAAAATAGAGAAAGATGGAAAGGATTTGCTGAAACAATTAATAGAAATGGAATACAAAAAGGGAGGTGAGAGGAGGTCAATGAAACAAGGGAATGAAAGAGAGGATATTGAGATGGTATGATGTGTGTTTTTTCAACTGTTTTTGCTTTTGCTTTGTTTAATGTGTTAATGTTGTGTTGTGTATTGTTTATATATTGTATTGTATGTTTTTTTTCTTTTTTCTTCTTTCTTTGTTGTAAGGTTTAAAAATAATAAATATTATTTAAAAAAAACAAAGGCAAAAAAAAGAGAGAAGTGGAGTACAGTGGTACCTCAGGTTACATACGCTTCAGGTTACATAAGCTTCAGGTTACACACTCCGCTAACCCAGAAATAGTGCTTCAGGTTAAGAACTTTGCTTCAGGATGAGAACAGAAATCGGGCGGCGCGGCGGCAGCGGGAGGCCCTATTAGCTAAAGTGGTGCTTCAGGTTAAGAACAGTTTCAGGTTAAGTACGGACCTCCGGAACAAATGAAGTACTTAATCTGAGGTACCACTGTACAACAAATAGAGGCCATGGCAATTCTGTTTAAGCTGTATATGAGGTTGAACATACATAAATGGGAATAAATATAAATACATTCAGGAATGTCAAGAAGATTTCCTGGGACCAATACACTGTAAGTGAATTGGGTCTCCTGCATTCCGGGTTCATGCAATCTATTGGCACGAGCTGCTGCTTATCTCTATACTATATTTGCACTAGTCTCTCATCACACTGTTTTCCTTGGCTATTTCCCAAGGTTCTAAAGGCAGAGGTGGGGGAAGAATGAGGACCGGTGAGCTAGAAAAAGAAAGGAACTAATGCCTGTGGTAAACGACTTGAGGGGTTAATGGGAATGTTGGGGAGAAAACTGGGTGCCTGAGGTAAGCAGTTAGACAAACACATGAGTTTTGTAGGCTTGGCAACAGAGTGAGCACATCTGGGCTGTCAAACTCCTCTCCCCATTTTATCATAACCCAAATTTCCAAGCTGAACAAGGCAAACAAACCAACAGAGATAGAAAGTCAATAGGGTGGTGGTAACTTGTTACCTCAAGAGACAATGGAGTGCACCTCCAGGGGTGAAGTCAAACCACTGGAGAATCACAGCACCTGCTGTGGCTGCAGATAACTTATAACTGCAGCTGCCCACATTGTTATTGCTGAGTTAGCAGCACCAAAGTAAGCCTGGACAGTGTGTTTGTAGGTCCAGGGGGCAGGGCAGAGGGGGCAGCTGTCATCATACCCAATCAAGTAAAACAATAGAAATACTTAACTGACCAGTCACGTTGGTTCTTCCCCCCTAACAAAAGTCCTGACTCTCCCAAAAATCCTGGCTACGCCCGTGGTCCTGGGCTGTCCAGATGACGAGACCCTCCCTCTCGGCCTCACTGATGTGGCCCAAAGGAAATGAAAGTAACACACTTGGCACCAGCTTGGCTGCAGGAGTTGTCAGAAAGAGATGTACAAGACTCCATCCAATAGTCTTATAGACTCCACTCTGGATTTGTTTAGGGCTTACTCCTTAGCTTTTTTTCCTCCTGAAGATACCCCGCAAGGCAGTAGGTATGGATATTTCCTAAAGGTTTAATCCTGAAGTCATTATCATGAATGAGTGTAGCCACAAGGTAGTGGAGGTTTGGGATCAGAGATTTCCTTCTCCTAGATGGGCTACCTCGCCAGGTTGACGAGCCCAATCTGCCATTCAGTTCCCTCTACAGCATGTGCAGCAACCACCATCTTGATCATTGGACCCACTCTTGGTCTTGTCCGCTTA
Source organism: Podarcis bocagei (assembly GCF_964188305.1). Taxonomy (NCBI): domain Eukaryota; kingdom Metazoa; phylum Chordata; class Lepidosauria; order Squamata; family Lacertidae; genus Podarcis; species Podarcis bocagei. The sequence continues at coordinate 21,946,183 of NC_138140.1, forward strand.
ATCCGTCAGAGCCTGTCTTCGCATACTAGGGAAGTCCTTAATGCATCAAGGGTTTGAGACCCATTGGCTTACCCTCACCTGGTTTAGCCAGCCAGACAACACCATTTCCTGGGGTGTGGCCGCTGTCGCATGCTGAAAGCTTCAAGGAGCCACAGGTGAGCTGAGTGAAGAGTGGGGACCAAAAGTGGACAAACTACTCCTGAAGGAGCACAACATTTCACCCACCAGAGGTACTACCCTTCCCCTAACACCCCATACACCTCTGTTGGGTGATGACCTGGGTGGTGAATATCGAGTGTAGATTACAGTATATCTGCTGAACAGAAGTCATGGATATGAAATGAGATCCTGACACATTGGCCTCCTGTGTGTGAGTTGCAACATTTTCTTCTCTTTGTATTGATCAATGCATTCCAAACACTATAGTTCAATAAGAAAATAATAATAATGACTATAGTAACCAGTTCACACATCCAAGACAGACTTATTCCACATGCAACTTTAAACAATGACATTGTTAAGCAGAAGATTTAAGCAGCAAACACACATTTCTCCTCCTTTTTCCTGTTCTTTCTAAGAATGCGCTTAAACATCTCCTTGGGGTTCTGGATCCCAATAAGGTATCTAAGGGCATTCAATGGAATTTGTAAAAATATCTCCCTTCAGATCTCTGCTCATGGTGCAACCACATTTGAAACACTGTGTACAGTTCTGGTCACCTCAAAAAAGGATTTTGTAGAGTTGGTAAAGGTTGAGAAAAGGGCAGCCAAAGTGATCAAGGGGGTGGAACAACTCTCCTAGGAAGAAAGTTTGCAGCATTTTGGACTAAAGGAGAGGAAGAGGTGACATGATAGGAGTTTATAGAATGATGCATCTCATGGAGGAAAGTTTTTCTACCCCTCCCATAACACTAAAACTTGTGAACATTCCTTGAAGCTGAATGTTGGGAGATTCAGGACAGATAAATGAAAGGACTTCTTTACACAGCACATAGTTAAGCTATGGAACTCACTCCCACAGGAGGCAGTGATGGCCAGCAATCCAGATAGTTTTAAAAGAGGATCAGATAAATTCTAATGATGCTGCTATCCATGGCTACTAGCCATGATGGCTATGCTCTAGCCTCAATAGTTGGAGGCATCAGTGCTTCTGGATGCCAGTTGCTGGAAACCACAGGAAGAGAGAGAGGGCTCTTTTGCTCAGGTGCTGCTTGCAGGTCTCCCCAAATGGGCATCTGGCTGGCCACTGTGACAACAGGATGCTGGAATAGATGGGCCCCTTTGGCCTGAGCCAAAAGGATCCTTTTATGTTTTCAAAATAGGAGTGTAAGGAGTGGAGCAAGTGCATGCAAGGACGTTAGAAGTGGGGCTAGCACATTATCTGAATAGGACTCGATTCTCTGTGTGGCCAGACTTCCTATACAGTATGTTTTTGTAACACACATACACAAAATAAACTTGTTAACAGAATGTCACTTCGAAACCAAAGCAGACTCTGGTGCATTGGGATTATGAAATAAAAACTCAAGTATATAAAGTCATGCCAAGAATGCAGCTACCTTGGTGATTGATGCTGGGCAAACTCTGCCTCAGGAATTCTAGCACTCTCAATAGAGAGCTGGCCTAGTCGGGGAGTTGCTGAGTTAATGAGGCAATCCTAAACATAATGTTGCAGTTTTGGGGCAGGTCAGTTTGCAGGATGTGTTTTGAGTTACTTCCAATTATTGGGGTCCTATACCCAGCAAGGGTCAAAATCTGACGGAAGGTTCTATTGCTGAACTAGGCAATTGTAAGATAATGGCCTCAGCTTGCCTCTTAAGTACTTTCATTCCTATAACCAAATAAGTTGCTCTGGACAAATTCATGGAGGAGGAGAGGGCTATTGATGGCTGTTAGCCAGGATGACTGTGCTCTGCCCCCACAGTTGGAGGCAGCAATGCTTCTGAATGCCAGTTGCTAGAAACCACAGAGTGGGGGAGTGATATTGAAAGATCCTGCTTTTGGGCTGTTCTCACAATGGCTGAGCACATGTCCCTTTTGGGAAACCTGCAAGCAGGACCCCAATAACAAGCGCACTTCCCCCTCCTTTGGCTTTCAGCAACAGGTATTCAGAAACATGACTGCCTCCAACCATGTATTGCACATTGCGTAATATGTAATGCCATTAGCTGCAATGCAATCATGGTGGCGGGGGGACGGGGGGCACAGGCTGTTAGATTGGCTATTGCACACAAGTAGTTCATCCAGTAATCAGCCTGGATAGGGCTGATGAGAAGCTGCATGCTTCCAGGTTCCTTGCAGCGACTTAGAAGCCTTAAAAGAGAGTCGTGGAAAACAGGAAGCAGAGGCAGGTATAAGATTGTTTCCTCTGCTTAAAGGAGGATAAGGAAACTGAAAGGGAGTGGTGGGTTGCCTCACCTCCTGCCCACATCTGATAGGAAGACAGGGAAGGGAACAGAATAATAGAATCATAGAACTTCAGAGTTGGAAGGGACAACGCCCCCCACATCATCTAGTCCAGTTCCCTGAAATTCAGGAACCACAAGTTGCCCTAAACCTCTGTGACACAGGGTATGGTTGCATTGGATACAATGTAGAACATAGTCCCCTGGTTTTAGCAAAGAGGATACAGTTAGGAGTTTGGGCAGGAAAACTGGGAGTTAGTTCCCACAGCTTTGTCCAGGAAGGCTACAAGTCTGCTTTGAATGAACCTTGCATATTGCATACAGGAACAAATAAAGCTGCTCCAGAGATGCTTGATTGTCGCCAAGGGATAGCGCACTTGGTAGAGTATGGGACTCTTAATATCAGGGTTGTGCCCCACAAAGAGCAAAAGATTCCTGCATTGCATTTCAATGATTCTATAAAAGTGGTTCTTGTCTAAAGTGAGCTTAAGTGAAGTGGCCCCCAAGGGCCAAAATGGGTTTGGGAGCATTCGTTTTCTTTCCTGCCCTGTGTGTGAGTTTGCTTTCCAGAAAGCCAAGGTGACTTGCTTGAAAATGTAGAATTTCTGAAGGTGTTCAAGCCATGGGGAAAACACTGGGAGGTTGTCATTTTTTCCAAAAAAATAAACAAATGGAAATATTGTGTGTGGGGGGGGGGGGAGAAATACATGCAATAACTTGATTTTCTTATCAATTTTAAACTTCACTACTTTAAGAACATGAAATGCATAAGCATTTGACACTGTACTGTTAGCATGTGACACTGTACTGTTCACAATATTTATTAAGTTTGAAATTAGGAATCATTGGCAGCACAGTCCTATAATAGGCAGTGTGGTACAGTGGTTAGAGTGTCAAACTAGAACTTGGGAGAGACTAGGATTTGAACCCCAACTCAGCCATGAAGCTCACTGAGTGACCTTGGGCCAGTTGCTACCCCCCAGCCTGACATACCTCACGGGGTTGTTGTGGGAACTTTTACACTCAGTGAGTGGCAGAACTGTGTATGCTACTTTGAGTGTAAAAGGTGACACCTGGGGGGGGGGGAGTGGAAAACAAATGCAATAAACAAATAACACGTCTGCTCAGCAGTTAATTCCCATCAAGTTCAATGAGAAATACCTATAAGACCACAGCCTTGGTTTCAGGCAAACAATAACTTCAAATATTCATTCGCAGCACCATAAGGTACCAAATATACCTTGGTTTTTGCTACTTGGGAAAATGGGGGTGGCAGTGGAACTGAGCTTTTTATTACTGCTTCTACTATTGCTATTATTATTTGAGAAAGGACACACATTTCAATAATATACAAGAAGAAATACAATACAATACAAATGAATAAATATTGAACATAAATACATTTGGGGGGGGGCTTGTTATGTTCACAACCCCAAAAAAGAATTACGGTACGTACTGTTATTGGTATTGGGGGTAGTAAACCCTCTCCCCAATTTAATTATTTTGTTACATATAACAATACAAATGTCTGAGAGATTTCAGCAAGCAAGCAAGAAGAAAAGAATGATGCCGAGTAGACAGAGATACAAATAATACTAAGAATAATAAGATAATGATTCCATGAAATAGCAATGGAGCAGTCAATAATAAGTCCTGGTGTACAGTCATATCCAAATAAAAGGATACTTTGCAGGAACTTTCCAGCCACAAGTGAGCTCCCCCCACCGTCCCTTTTTAATAGGTCTTCTCCATCAGCCTAGTCAGTTTGCACACTGCTTTTCCATAGGAAACCATGTTCTCCAAAGAGATAAATATCTAGGAAGAAGAGAGGAAGCAACACACACACATGCGCGCACACACAAAAAACCCTTCCCAGCAACTCCATAAAGCAACAGTGATATATGATAAACGGGAAGCATAACATTTGGTTGTTTGGGGTGGAAATAATATATTTGTTAGTGTTTAGTTTTCGTATTTTCTAGTTGTTTGTTTCTCTCTCCATCCCACGACCTCCATCCAGGTTGCACATGGGGAACACACTGACTGTCCCACCAATACCATGGGAGTCTCCCTCCCTCCCTGCCTGCCCTGGATAATGTGCATGTGCTCTGTGCTTCTCAATGGCATCTGGCTGCCTGCTGTGGGTAAAGAATAACTGGGGGGAAATGGGCCCTTGATCTGATCCAACAGCCTGGCAATTATATATATAATTATATAATAAAACACTTTTCTATTTATGAGTCATTGTGTGCATATTATATATAACTGAAAAACTAAAAAGAAAACCCACGAGAAATATAATAGTGAAAAGTATGCTAATTGTATAGATATATCATCCCCAGTACATCACTGCGCATGAGAAACCCACGCCTCAGGAAAAGAAGAAGAATGAAATAGTGCTATAAACAATCCATTTGTTTGTGGTTGATTGTGCCAGTAGATTACAGTGGTCCCCAAACTTTTTTCAGGCCCCTTGATTTCATAAACACAGCCCTCCCCACCCTGTGCCCCTACAATACCTGATAAAAAGCATTATTCAGAATAGTAGTTAGGATTAACCTCTAAGGAAGATAATAACACAATAAAAATTAAAAACAGTAACAATTCATTAAACATTTATTCACAATCCAATCAAAAGTATTTAATTAATTCAGCAAAACTGGTTAGCTTAATCCAGTGATACTTGCTCTTCTAAGTCTGATGGTCATTTTCACCTCCAGTATCCTCCCCCTGAGTAATCCCACTGCCCCCCAGGGGGTGGTACCAGTCATTTTGGGAACAATAGCTCTAAAGTGTCAGGGGGAGACTGCAGGAAGACAAGGGGAGCCCCCATTTCAAATCCCCACTCAGCCGCGAAGCACACTGCGCCACCCTAATTTACCCCTCAGTGGTATTGGGAAGACAAATGTCACTTTGAGCTTCTGGGAGGAAAGGGGGGATATAAACTTAATACACGCTGTTCCGTTCTTTGCAAAAGAAAGAGCAAGGCATCTTCTTCCGCTTGAAAAAAAAGATGGAAAAAATATAAGGTGGATTTCACAGAATGCTGTAAAAGTGAGAAACACAGAATCATAAATTGTAGAGTTTGAGGGAACCCCAAGGGTCATCTAGTCCAACCCCCTGTAATGCAGGAATAGTGAAATAATTCGTGTGTATTGATGTATGATAGAGCAACAGGGAACTGTCTGATCCCCTTTCGACGCCATCTAGGCCGGTGGCTATTAGCTCATCTTGTGGCAGGGAGTTCCAGAAGGGAACGAATTCTTTCCCGAAAGCGCTTAAGCGCTCGAGCGATAGCAAAGTGGGACAGAAAAATCCCCTCTCCGCCCTCCCGCTCCCCATCGCCCTTCCTGCTCCCGGGGGTGGGGTGGGGGTTGTTCTACGGAAGGGGTGGGCGAGGAAGCCCCTGAGGGGACCCAATCCTCGCCTGCCAGCTTGCGGCCGGAGTCAGGACGCCAGGCTCGGGAGGGGCGGGGGCTCGGGAGCGACTGCCCCAAAGAAAGGCGGCGCACGCTCCGCGGGCCCACAAAGGTTGGCGGGCGGGGAGAACTGCCCAGTCAGTCGAGCCCGTTAGCAGAAGGAGGCGCCCCGCAGCAGCAGCAGCAGCGACAGCCGCCCTGCCCAGAGACTGAAGCCCGCCGAGCCAGCCCGAAGGCACCATGCCCAAAACGGTACGGAGAGCCTGCCGGGAGAGGCTTGCGCCCTCCACGGAGTAAATGGGAGGCCCCGCGCATTGCACTTCTCCCTCTATCCCGCTCTCGAACTGGGAATCGACCCCGTTTGCTTCCCGCCTGGGGAGGAGGAGGGCTTTCCCTTGCGCGCGTAAAGCCCCCTCTGCGCCTCACTCAGAAACGCTTTGCTTGACCCTACGCGCTACGGAGGCTTCTCTGTTTCACGTTCTCCGGGCGGGCTCCGGGCCGCGGGGTGGAGGGGGTGTGGGGAGGCGGGCAACAGTTCGAGCCCGGCTGACGGCGACGGGGCGGGGGATGACGGCGGCTCCCGGCCCTGCCACTTCTCTAGTCTCCCGGTTGGCGGCGGGTCTCTCCCGTCTCCTCCTTTCTCCGGGGCCCGCTGACCCGCCTGAGGCATTGAGTCCTTCCCTGTCTCCTTCCCTCGCTCTCTCGCCTCTTCCTCGTGAATGGGATACATTCATGGCAGGAAGGAGGAGGGAGGGAGGGTGTTTGTGAAGCGGGAGGGCGAGCGCCCGCTGCCGGGTGCTTGGCTGACTGAGGGGGCGCGCGGGCGGCTCTCCTAAGCCAGTGGGCCTTCTCCAAGGAGCGTCAGTCGGGGCGCGCCTCTAGCCGCACGAGGAAGTCTTGTCCTCCCCCCTCCCTGCCAGGGCAGCCCAGCCCACTCTTCTCGCACCCCCCTCCTTGATGCGCCCCGGCCCACGCCCCGCTTCGGGCCTTGAGTTGGCATTTGTTCCTCTGCGCTTCTCAAGAGCCACTGAAAGTTCGGCGGTTGGGTGGGGGTCCTATTTGTCGCTGCCATCTCCCTCCCCCATGTGGCCGGAGATGTGTGGCCTTTTTTCCTCAGAGAACTCCTCTTAGCAGAAACTGAGGCAAAAATCCCGGGAAAACCTCTTTGAGTAGAGAAGCTGGATGTGAATTCAGCTTTTGAGCAGGTCATGAACTGAACCACTTCACAACTTTCCACTCCTGTTTATTACTGAAACCAATCTAAATTTATTTGCTACCACCTATTTATGGCAGTCTGATGGATTCAGAATGCTAGATGCCCCAGTTATGTGTTCTGTGAAACCCAAGGACACTGGCTGTACATTGCAACACACTGATGATACCTTTGGGGTTGTTTCGAACATTTTTTCACCCACTCTGAGCGTTGCTTCTGCAATGGGAGGGTGGGGGTGTAAATATCTTCTGTAGTTATATATGTAGCGTTGCTTGTTTCATTTGGTGGGTTGGACAGGGCAGCACCTGTGGGCAGAAGGGCAGGTTTGGTCACCCTGCAAAAGTGCAGTGCTACTATTTGCTCTGTAGGGATAGCTGGCGGAGGTAATGATAGCTTGACGCTTTGTGTTGTGATTAAACGCCCCCCCCCCCAAAAAAATGGCAAAAGTCCAAGTGACCAGTCTCTGAGAAGACTAACTTGACCAGGAACTTGAGTTAGGACTGCAAACTTTTAAGCCACAGAAAGTGTTTTTTTTTTTTTTGAGCAAAGGTACATAATATTACCGGGGGCATGCATCCTTATGAATACATGTTTTTCTGAGGGCTGGATGCAAAAGAAGATGGGCACTCCTTCCCTTTGTGTAAAGGGGGACAGGCATTCATTACAAGATGCTCCTTCCCAGTGTGCCCTCATCTTTACAACCATCAAGGTTACTAGAGCCTCCTGTTCTATTTTGATTCAGGTATCCAATGCATAATTCCTGCTTTTATTTATCTCCTCACCTAAGGCTGCAATCTTATGTATGCTTGCAGGGAAGTGTGCCCCACTGAACTCAGAGGGTCTTACTTATGGGTATATGTACATAAGACACCAATCTGCATTTTTCTGTGAAAATTACCCATGCTTAAGTCTCAACTAAATCAATGGAGCTGATGTTGCAATAGGTCTCACTCATTTCAGGGTAACTTAAGCATGCCTCACTTTCAAGGGCTTGCACTACCCACTGATAATTTTGCATGAGGCTAATTTGCAAGGAGTTGCTCTTTTAGGGGCTATGGAGGGGTGTTGGTATGCACAGCATTGCTGCCAGTTGTGGGTAACTGGCCTGGAAAGACCCTCCTCTGCCTCAGACCCTGAAGAACCACTGCAAACAGTACTGAGCTAAATGGACCAATGGCTTGACTCAGTTTGAGGCAGCTTCCTGTGTTCCTTTTTGCACTTACAAAAGTGTGTGTTTGTGTGTGTTCAGAAATAATGAAGCTCCTGCTGCTTGCACTCAGTGGAGGCTGCTGGATAAATTAATGCAGTTGTGCAACTTTCCATTGGCAACCGCCAGCAAGCAGTCATGCCCTCTGGTTGCTTTGCATCTTAGAAAGACTTGCATGAAAGTTTTATTCTCTTCCACGAAACGCAAAAAACCCCACAGGAAGATGCCAAGCCCAGGACGTCTTCTCCCTATATCCTGGCCCTTCAATGGCACCAGCTCTCCAGGCAGAGGGTTGATCACATCTCACTGCAGGAAGCATAAAGCAATCTCTTTCTGCTTGGGTTTTCCCTGCTATGGTGAAACCCATCTATGGGTAGGACAACCGTTTTACACTTAGAGGGGATTTTGAGCATTGATAAGCATATACTCCTGAATGTGTTTGTTAATGAAGTATCAGAAATTCTGTGAGTACCGTATTTTTCGTCCCATAGGACGCACCTAGTTTTTTTGGGGGGAAATAAAGGAAATCCCCCCCTTTATCCCCCCCCCAAAGCAGGTCGGGGAAACTGAACCAGGTCGAGGAACAGCGGGATGGCGCTGCGCCTCCCTGCTGTCCCCCGAGCTTGTGGGGCTGGCCCATGTCTGCCCGGCGCAAGGGGCGCTCTGCATCAGGGCGCCCCGCCCGCCGGGCGGCAGGCTGCTATCCGCAGCATGGGGAGCCCTGCAGGACCTCCCGCAGGGCTGCCTAGGCTGCGGATGTGTGCCTGGAGAGCGAGAGGGGTCGGTGCGCACCGACCCCTCTCGCTCTCCAAGCTTCAGCAAAAGCCTGCATTCGCCCCATAGGACGCACCCAGATTTCCCCTTCATTTTTGGAGGGGAAAAAGTGTGTCCTATAGGGCGAAAAATACGGTATAAAAACTACATCAGCTGTCATAGATGCATAACAGTATAACCAGTTTAACACACTTTGTGGCTAAAGTTAGGAACCACAAGAAACTGCCTCATACTGAGTCGGGCCATTGGTCCATCTTGCTCAGTACTGTCTACACTGACTGGCAGCAAGGGCTCCCAAGGGTTTCAGGAAGCAGATGCCAAGAGGGATTGAACCTGAGACCTTCTGCATGCAGATTCTCCACCACTGATCTCTGTTCTCTATGGGTCTCCCAGCTTTCTTGCAATTCATAATTCGTTTCTCTCTTTGAGTTGCTACAGAGCCTTGTCTCAGCTTGACTCAAAAGTATTTCTTGGCTAAGGGAGGGTCTGTTGCCTTAAATGCTGAGCTTCTCAAGCCCATACTTGACTTCCTTTTGAAAAAAGGAGGTTGTCTGCGGGGAAGGCCCTCTTTATGTAAAAAAGGAGAGAGACTTTTGCAAGAAGCACTTTTGCTTGTTGCTATTTAGTTTCCAATTAGAAAACTTCTGGAGCTAACAAAAAGTTAGAAATCCTAAAACAGTTTTGTTTTTTTTTTAAGAGAGAGAGAGAGAGAAAAGCATGCAGCATAGGCGAGTAAGATTTTTTATTTTTTTTTAGGAGGAAAATGTTCCATGCATATCTCTTTAAAGTAATGAATGAATTGTGATTCTGGCGCACCTGACTGTTGGGAAAGACCTGTTCGATTCTTTGATCTGCTGTTCCCTTGATTATACAATAGGTTCTTTAAAGGGGCTGATATTTGATACTTTCCATTTCTTTGATGGCATATAACCTTTGAAATGAGATTGGTTATACAGATATTCCTTCCCCTTCCTTAAGTTAAAACATTTTGGCATGCGAAAACCCACCCCAAAAAGAGAGAGAAAGAAAGCAGCTTCATCCTTCCAACCCTTTTTCTACATGCTTTCTGAGCAATGAGTAATTTTTAGAACTTGCATCAGTCAGTAACTAGGAACACACACTGTAGGAATCATTGCTAAGACATCCAGTGGTTCAGATGAATGTTGTAAGGAGGTGTCACTTCCTGCCCCTCCACGCCCTGTTGCAACTCTTCTTCTTCCTTAGCCTTGGTGCTCCAGCTTAGGGGCAGCTTTGCAGATCAGTTTTGTGTACAGTGGTACCTCAGGTTACAAACACTTCGGGTTACAGACTCCGCTAACCCGGAAGTAGTACCTCGGGTTAAGAACTTTATCTCAGAATGAGAACAGAAATCGCACAGCAGTGGGAGGCCCCATAAGATAAAGTGGTACCCCAGGTTAAGTACAGTTTTAGGTTAAGAACAGATCTTCGGAACAAATTAAGTTCATAACCAGAGGTACCACTGCATTTGCAGATAATGAGTGTTAAGTAGCTGCATATGGAAGTCTGAGGTGGATTCAGAAGCTAAATGCTCATGAATGTGGACATGCAGATTTGATTAAATATTTAGCCTTCTGGAATGAGTTAAAGACCTGCTAGCCAGATTCCTCCTTTGGTTGGGATGTCTTAAGACTATACTTGAGATCATGTTTAGATAACAAATATGTGAGGTTACCTACTTTGTATCTGGTAAACATCTGTATGCTATAATTGTTAAAGTGGGCTGCTGGATATGTTCTGGAAAAAGTCCTGGAAGCCTAGACTTAGGAATTGATGCTAGAACCTGGAACAGAGAGATGCTTTTCTAGGCTTGCCATTACATGTACCGGTAATGACTAAGTGGTTATTGCATGGACCTTGGCTGGGGTGTTTGCAGCCTGCTGTTTCACTAGAATAACTATTATCTAGATCTATTACAGTCGTACCTTGGATCCCAAATGCCTTGGCACTTGCACGTTCTGGCTCCTGAACACTGCAAACCCAGAAGTGAGGGTTCTGGTTTGCGAACATTCTTTGGAACCCGAACGTCCAGTGGGGCTTCCATGGCTTCTGATAGGCTGCAGGAACTTCCTGCAGGCAATCAGAAGCTGTGCTTTGGTTTCTGAATGTTTGGAAGTCAAACGGTCTTCCGGAACGGATTCCCTTCGACTTCCAAGGTACGACTGTATATGTAAGGCAGTGCTTAGGGTGCAATTTTGCTTAAGAATGCAATAACACATTGCAAATTCATCTACTCTAACATTATTTACAAATATCCTAGCAACTAACAGGCACTTTGGCTATCAGTGGCTATCAGTCATGATGACTGTAATCTGCCTCTACAGTCAGAGGCAGTGATGCTTCTGAATACAAATTGCCACAAACTCCAGGAGGGGAGAGTTCTTGGGTCCTGTTTGGCAGTTTCCCCTCGGGGTTAGCCACTGAGAGAACAGGATACTGAACTAGATGGGCCATTGGTTTGATCAAGCAGGCTCTCCTTATGTTCTTATGTGGTCCACCAAATACTATTTTGTCCACCCATTGTTTCCATTGTTGATTTAAGCTGAACATGTTTGCTTTGCAAGATGCCTTGGGTGTGTGTGTGCATTACTTGGTAATAATAATAATAATAATAATAATAATAATAATAATAATAATAATAATTTATTACTTATACCCTGCCTATTTGGCTGGGTTTCCCCAGCCACTCTGGGTGGCTTCCAACAGGAGATTAAAAATACATTAAAACATCAGTCATTAAAAAACTTCCCTAAACAGGGCTGCCTTCAGATGTCTTCTAAATGTCAGATAGTTGTTTATTCCTTTGACATCTGATGGGAGGGTGTTCCACAGGGCAGGATCCACTACCAAGAAGGCCCTCTGTCTGGTTCCCTATAATCTCATTTCTCGCAGCGAGGGAATTGCCAGAAGACCCTCAGCTCTGGACCTCAGTGTCCGGGCCAAACAATGGGGGTGGAGACGCTCCTTCAGGTATACTGGGCCAAGGCTCTTTTGGACTTTAAAGGTCAGCACCAACACTTTGAATTCTGCTCTGAACCACTTGAGCCTGCTTCAGACTCATTTGGGGCAAAATGTGTGAGCAGCCCACCCCAATCCAGTGCGTTCAGTTTGCCTGACATGAATGGCTGATGAGGGTTTCGGCTGCGCGTGTGTGGCTTACTCAATGAAAGCATCACAACTGTGCAGATATGAAATCAGCTTCTGTGAGGTTGATTCCCGGATGGTCCACTCAAACACAAAGTTGCATATTCTAATGAATTGTGATGTGCACCAGCCCTCCTAATTTATAGAACAGCATTTCTCAAATTTGCTTTCAAGCAGGCCTCCATGCCCCAGCCGCTCCAGTGCTTCCCTACTCTCTAGCTATGCTATAGCCTTCTGGTTGGAGCGATGCCAGCACCAGCAGTGCATCATATAGCAGGTCACCTGGCATTCCTGGAAAAGTTGACCAGTTTTGCCTTTAAGAACAAAAGAACATAAGAGTCTTCTGGATCAGGCCAATGCCCACCTGATCCAGTATCCTGTTCTCATAGTGGCCAACCAGATGCTGTAATGGAAAGGCCACAAGCATGATCCAAGCAAAAAAGGCTCTCCCCTCCTATGCTTTCCAGCAACTGGTATTCAGAAATGTTAATGGCTCTCAGCTGTGGAGGGAAGAGTTTAGTCATCACAGCTGGTAGCCGTCGATAGCCCTCTCCTCCTCTTACAACCTATTTTAAAGCCATCTAGCTTGGTGGCCATGGCACTGTGGTCTAAAGCACTGAGCCTCTTGAGCTTGCCAATCGGACAGCGGCTTGAATCCGCATGACAAAGTGAGCTCCCATTGCTTTGTCCCAGCTTCTGCCAACCTAGCAGTTCAGAAACACACCAGTGCAAGTAGATAAATAAGTACCGCTCTGGCGGGAACGTAAACTGTCTCCGTGCGCTCTGGCACTTGTCACAGCATCCCATTTTGCCAGAAGCGGTTTAGTCATGCTGGCCACAGAAAGTTGTCTGTGGACAAATGACGGCTCCCTCAGCCTGAAAAGCAAGATGAGCTCTACAACTCCATAGTTGCCTTTGACTGGACTTAACTGTCATGGAGTCCTTTACCTTTTACCCTTTTTTTTTAAACCTGTGTGAGTGAGTTCCTAGTTTAATTATGTGGTGTGTGAGTAAGTCCTTCAGAGCTGCAATTTTAAGGAGAAAGGTTTGTGTGGGTTATACCGGTAAATTAAATTATTCAATGGAAAAACATTCTTATTTGATAGAATGGTTAGTTTTAGTAATTACTTTAACTATGTCATGTATTATTTTGTTTTTATGTATCTTCTTTTGTAATGGCTTCTGCTAAACAAAAAAGCAATAAAGTGGGGTTTTTTTTTTTGTTTTTGCTTGGTAAAGGTGGCTTGAAGACAAGACAAGTGGGCGGAAAGGGAGTTCTTTTCCCTCTAAGGATTAGAGCAGTGTTTAATGAACCAAAGGGGGATAAAAGGTTGATTTTTAGAATAATGGAATAGGAGATAAAGAGACTAAAAGCTATTATAGGAGGAGGAAGTAGAACCGGCAGCAAAGAAGAATGAAAAGGAATGTGGATATATGTTTTAATCTGTTTATTGTTGATTTTGTGTTTTAAATTGTTTAGAGAGGTGTTTTATGGTTGTCTTTAACTGATACTTTTATTGTTTTATTCTCTTTGTAAACACTTGAGCAGTGTATAAACTATGAAATAGAATAGATGCTTAGTGGGGGAGTGGGGTAAAATATAAATGTGAAAGGAGGGGGGAAACGAGGGTACTGTCAGTGGCGTGTGTGTGTGTGTGAAAAAAATATAAATTAAAGTGTCTTTTGTGCTCTCTCTTAAAAAGCCTACAAGTACAGGAATTGGGCCAAGGGTCACTTTACTGCTCCTTCCATCCAGTGGTAGCAAGTCAGGAGCTTCTGGGAAGCTGACAAGCAGGGGTTCGTGGCAGTGGCTCATGGTGGGCAGACAGGAACAGTTGTGTCCTCCCAGGGATGAAGGCTGGGGGAGCTCCATGTTGGTGGCATTGGCCCTGAAGGTACATGTGCAGCCCCAGCACCAGACCTCATCACCACTTCCTTCATGAGCCACCACTGAAGGTGGGGAAGGAATATCCTTCAATGAATGAGAAGTCTCAGGCCTGCTTTCCCCTGTCTGTATGCAGTATGCATGATGTGGACTGAAAGAAAGATTAAAGCTATGGTGTGGCACAGGTGTACTGAAGCCCACTGAAATAAAAGTATTAAGGTGTGTCCATCTGTGCTGGATTGTGGCCTTCCTCAACTTGGTCCTCTTCAGAGCTTTGGGACTACATCTTCCATCAATCCCAGCCAGCATGGCTTCAAGAAAGCCTGCTGCACAATGGGCTTTTAGGGTCTCATTACGTTCCTCTGTAAAATTGCCATGTACTTAAATTTGTGCATAAATTTTTACGAAATCTCACAATGCTGAGCAATACTTCCCAGAAAGAAACTGCACCTTTAATGGTGACTTTCTAGTAATATGATTATGGATAATGTTGTTCTACTGCTGTAAAACACCCAGAAGTGTCTGTTTTTAAAAAATAATCAAGCAGCATTTAAATTTTATTAAATTAATAAGTGACTGATTATAGGTGACTTGGTGACTGTCCTCTGTGGAGACGCTGATCATTTGTCTGATACAAGAGATCCAGGCTTGTCTGCAGCTGTTGGGGGCTGGGGCTGCTTCCTGTACTTGGGATTTTCATCTTCCTGAGCTCTCTCTCTCCCTCAGACACAAGACAAGTTAAACTACTGTATTAGCCGGAATATAAGACGCACCTGAATATAACCTGCACCTTTAAAATTCGGGGGGGGGGGGAGAAACAATACCTAAATATAAGCTTCTCCCTTAAAATTCTGCAGGCACTCACACCCATTCCATTTTACTGTATGTCTGTTTCAGCAGTGATATAGTAAAAGCCAGTTTTAGTAAGGTTGCGAATATAAGCTGCACTTTAACTTTTCACGGTTGGAATTTGGAAAAAATGTGAGGCTTATATTCAGGCCAATACGGTATATATCATGTTAGCAACATCTATGAACTTGTGGTTGGGTTTCTTCTTTTTTAAAAAGTAGCACTCGTGGGGTGGGTAGGGGCTGATTAAGATTAAGACTGCAGGATGGGGGAGGTGAGTTTTTCAGCAGGAAGAACGTGCATGTAAGGCTTTTCTTTAGGGACATCACCACCACTACCACCACTGACTGCATTCCATGGTCTGAATCCTTCCTTCTCTGCCTCCCCTCTACCAAAAAAACATACCTGCTGGTTCTGGTTTTTGTTTTAAAGAGGAAGGAAGGAAGGAAGGGAAAAAGAAAGGAGGATGTTCTCAAACATAGGATTAAGAGACACGTGAGATCTACTGGTAGCTGGACCTTTCTACTGGGGTGGTGGCATTGTAGTGTTATGGAATTAATGCAGTTCCAGCTAGCACACCCCCAAGCTTTCAAACCACCTGAGGGAGGCTTTCTTCATGAACCAGGTGACGCAACCAAGACCTGCTAAGGTCAGTGGGACTAACTGTGAGTTCTTCATAGTTCCATCTCCTGCCAAAATGACACCTCAAAGCATAAGATTTCATCAAGCATCTCTCTCCAAAACAAATGGAACAACTTTGTTGCCCACGGTAGTGAGATCCCATCACTGATGGCATTGTTTTCACAGGGACATTGCAAATGGTTCCTTTCATACGCAAGCACAGCCAGCGTCACCCGCACGTCTTCAGGAAGGTAAAGGGGAGAAATTGTTCTTCCAGGGGCAGGTTCTGCTGCTGTTGATTTGGATGTGGCTAAATCTGAAAGGGAAACCCTTCCATAGTTTCTGCTGGTCCAAATACATATATTTTATTGAATTTATGTCCCACCTTTTTCTCCAAGTAGCTCAAGTGGTGTACATGGTTCTCATCTCCCTCCTCAATTAATTCCCACAACAACCCTGTGAGGTTGGTTAGGCTGAGAGGCAGTGACTAGTCTAAGGTCACACTTGCTGAGCTTAATGGCTGAGTGGGGATTCGAGCCCTGGACTCACCCACGTCCTACTCCAACACACTAACCAGTGCAGCATACTGCCTCTGTGCTGTGACTTCGTGTTGCTTACACACACACACACACACCATGTACGTGTGGATAAACTTACATAGTTATGAGTTTGAGGCTGTGTGAGAGAGTGCAGACTTCATATGCCTGCATCTCAGCACCTGCAGTGTGTACATCCGGTGGCAGGAAATGCATGCTTTTCTGTCTCGAGTGAAATCTAAACCCTGAGATTAAATCTTAGTCAATTGGTTTAACTGGGCACATAAGTGAACACAATAGTTCTCAAGTGAGCAGCCTCCTGCCTTTGTCTTCAGGCCATGCATACTTGTAGGAAGTGGCATTGCCTCCTGCATGTGCAAGGGAAGCAAAGTCAAAATCCTTTAAAAGGGATGCTTGCCACCTGCTCTTTCTTTCGTAAGTTCTTGCAATAAAAAGTTAATTTTAAAAAGTGACATATTTATCCGATTGCTCTGTTAAACACTGTGACTCCAGTAGCTCCTCAGATATGTTTGTGAAACCCTCCGTCTGAACTGCTTGTTGGAAGGGTCCCTTGCCACCATACCTAAGGCGCCCCTTGCTGGCTGTCCCTTCCCAGTAGCTATCCAGGGACTTTGCTTCTGCACAGTGGCAGGCATGCATTTTGGGGGGCCTTGAAGCTTGAACAATTACGTGGGCCCCTTTGCAACCAGCAACAAGGTCTGGGTAACCCCTATTATCTTCTTGTGGGGTTGTTCCATGACATATCACCACATATTTTTTTAACTACTACACCTCAGATTTCAATTAAAAATGCCAGTCACTGGTGTGAATATTTTCCCCCCCCATGCCTTAGAGTTTTTGAGTTATGGGGTGTGGTGAAAATTAGAGAAATGTTATATAGGTGCATGATGCATTATAGAATGATGAAATAAAACAAAGAAAAGACCACAGTCAATAAAGCTGTTTATTTTAGACACCTATGAGAATACATAGCACATGAAGCACATTTTACAAAATACATTTCCCCCCTGGTTATTCTAGCAACATATGTACAGTTTTGTCATATGAGAGCTTCCTTGCAATGTCATTTTCTAGAGACGATATACATAAAGAATTCAAGTGTTCTTCCATCATGGTAGACTGAAATGTGTTCTCCATAAAATACAGTGTTGCAAAATTCCTTTCTGCTTCACAGCTTGTGGTAGGCATTGTCAAGTACAGCTTAGGCACAGTAGTAAAACTGGGGAACATTTCAATTAGGTGTGGCTCACAAAAAGGCTGAAGAACCTCGGCACATTGCATTTTTGGTGGCCTGTTCTAGGATTTCCTGTGGTGCAGATATTCTTTGAACTGATAACTCTTGTTTACTAATTTGTGATCAATATAACCTTTGCAATATGATATCGTAAGTTTAAAACTGTCTTCATCAATTTCAGAATTGTTCACCAATCTGCTCATCAGGTTAATCCTTTTGAGTAACTGGCTTATCAAGCTATCATAGAATTGATATAGAACTTCTATCCTAAAATTGTCAGCTCCTCTGAAAGAAGCAACACAACTTGTTCTATTTGAAAATTTCCAAACAATGTGTTTGGGAAGCATCATAACTTGAAGTGATAGCTCCATACAAACCTTTTGCTTCTGATTCATAATGTGCAATCCTATCGACTGAATTTTCTCTGAGTTCTTTAACAAATGAAAGTAAATAGGATAGCAGACAATAACCTTCAAATGCACCAAAACCAGGGTTTTGTAATTTCTTACTTGTTTGGTGAAATGCTCCAGCACTTCTTCTCAAATGACTGTTAAAATAGCATTTTCCAGCTTTGTCAACTTATGGTATAAATTCTCTGCATCTTGTTTACATTCAGGCTTCTCGTCTTGAGTCTTAAAAAATATGTTTGAGAGTTTGTAAAATGCCTGTATATCCATTTTTAATTGCCTGGACTGCTTCATAGTATGCAGACCATCTAGTTACAATTAAGCTCTTTACAGAAAAATGTAGATTGTCCCATGTGTTTAAAATCCTCCATCTTCATGTAGATCCAGAAAAGAAAACAGCTCCTGCAAAATGCCAAAATAGTCATCAACTTCAGGTACAGTAGACACTGCCTTCTCTCCAACAACGTTAAGTGAGTGGGCCATTGAACCAAGATATGAACAAGCCTTTTGCCCTGTGGGTGCAGACCTTTGCCCTTCTTTTTTCACGAGCCAGTCAACAAGACAGCATGTTCCCATTAACTCTGGTTTTCCTGTGTTGTCCAAACTGAGAAACTGTGGTCAATAGCTTGAGAAGGAAGGGTGGGTTGTGAGAACAACCCAAAAAACAAGTAAGTAAGAAAGCAAAGCTATAGTTCCATGGTTTGGCTGAATTGAGGACGTATAATAAATGGAAGACTTATTGGTTTGTTGGCTGGCTAACAAAAGAGCTGGGCAATAGGCTAGTTCCCTTGGCATTGCCCACTTTGCCACTGGCAGGAAGTCTTACACTTTGAAGGGAGGACCATCTGAGTGAGCTAAACAGCTCCCTCCCAGCTTGCTTCCTGCCATCTCCACTGGAGGATGTTGGTGCTATGTGTGGTGAGACATGTGGGCGGGAATCACTGGTTTTTTTTTATCTACCCCTTTTTGTTTAGTTCCCACCTTGGCTTTGCCAAGAGATGCTCACCCAAGTGCTCCACTTCTGCCTCTCAACGCTGACCATCTAACTACATGCCCATTTACTGGTGTGATTGCTTTATGAGGATTGCAAGTGTCTAGTCTAGTGGTAGGAGGCTGAGCTGTGAGCAAGAGATTTATCAGTTCAAATTTATCTCTTGTCTTCTCTGCCATTAGTGATGCTGGCTGGAAAATAGTTCAGTTTCTAAAAGTGATTTTTTTGTGTGTGTAGTAAAATGTGTATTTGTAGCATTAGTGAATGCTGTTGAGCATGGGTAGGCAAACTAAGGCCCGGGGGCCAGATCCAGCCCAATTGCCTTCTAAATCCAGCCCACGGACGGTCCGGGAATCAGCATGTTTTTACATGAGTAGACTGTGTCCTTTTATTTAAAATGTACCTCTGGGTTATTTGTGGGGTGTAGGAATTCATTCATTTCCCCCAAAAAATGTAGTCCGGCCCCCCACAAGGTCTGAGGGACAGTGGATCGGCCCCCTGCTGAAAACGTTTGCTGACCCCTGCTGTTGAGTTCTCATGTTTCAAAATACTTAAATAGGTCAGTAAAAGTTGGTTTGTTTTCAAAGCAAACAATAAATAACAGAAAGAAATGGTGACACAGCAGTACAGATCAAGACATCCTTATTTCCCAAACGGGCATGGGTGGTGGGTGTTGAGCATCTAAGTCTGAAGCATAGGAAATAAAATCACACCACATGATAAAAAAAAGTTTTGGATCCTCCACCCCCCCCAGAACAACACAGTTTATGTGCATTTTTTTCTACAGTAGCCAAAATCCGTAGGTTTTTATACTACACACCCAAATGCACATTTTTAAGGTTTTCTATTTCTGAGCTATTGAAATACTGGCTACAGCCAACATCCATGTCAAAAGTTCTTTACCGAGTTGTTCACCCACATATTCAGTAATGACAATGGGGTGGGGAGAGCCAGAACAGGTGATTTAATTAGGGTTGTATTCAGCCCTCATAAACAGCATCCAGGTGGAAATCGCTGAAATGTCAGGGAAAATCCTTATGTATGGCAGCCCAGTTCGGTGGTGTAGATTTTGGCAAATTTCATTTTTATTTTTTTCAGATTTCGCTCAACAACGTTTCTGTCCTGATTTTCACTTTTTTGAAATATGGCAACCCTAATTAAAGTGTACATGCTTTCATCTTCTCCCATCCTTTTATAAATGTTTCATTTCATCTCCCTTTTGTGTTTGTGTCAGGGGCAGGGGGTGTTCTTCGGGGGGGTTTTGTTGAAATATAGGGCACTGGAAGCTTCTGATTCAGAAATTTATGGAAAAACCACATTATGGCCCTAAAATGAACTCCCTCTTAAAGGCAAGTTGCTTTAGCTTTGCCCCCTTAGCCTTCTATCTGGTATATGGGGGGGAGGTAATGCTGGCCAACCCGACCAGGGTAGTGTTGGGTGTGGGAAACAAGACACCCTCTGCAAGTGATCTGCAAGTAGCTTTTCGATACTGCTAGCATGGGAGACTGTCTGGGGCCAGTGATGCATCTTCTTCCCATGCACAGAGTCACCTACAAAGAGAAAAGGGCTGACTTCATGTGCTAAGTTGAACATGTGTGGGTGAACATGTAGCTTCTATTTCCAAAATGTTTATTTATTAATATTTAACCCACTCTCCATCTGGAATGGCTCCTATAACAGCTTAGATACAATCAAATTAATAACAAGAGAGTCCCTGCTTGCGGGTTTGCAAGTCGTGCCACCACATGAAAGGAAAAGGGAACTGGGGGGAAGAAGGGGGGGGAACGTAACTCAGACACAAAATCTTAAAAGTTAAATGGTAGTTCTTAGGCATCAGTTATTGAAACAGTTTCGGGAGTAAGTGGAGCTCACTGGAGCAGAACCGGTGGAATGGGTCTGCTTCCCATTTCTGTTAAACTAGCAAGGCCAATCCTCTCTCAAAGGCAATACTTATTATACTCATCTATTTGTTGCATTTATATCCCACTTTTACTCCGTGGAGCCCAATGTGGCATGCATGGTTCTCCCTCTGCCCATTTACTCTCCACAACACCCCTGTGAGGTAGGTTGGGCTGAGAGGCAGTGATGGGCCCAAGGTCACCCAGAGCTTCATGGTCAGGTGGGGATTTGAAATCTGATCTCTCCCAGATCCTAGTCTGACACTCTAACCACTACACCACACTGACTCCCATACTGTTACCAGCTTTAAACTCATCATCTTCTCCAAGTTGAGCACTCTCACATATTAAGTGAGGGAACCTGCCTCACCCCAATATAAACACAGCTGTAAACCAGGTTGCTCTCCCTATTGGTTAATGTGGGACCAGGATATTGCACAAGTGATAGTAATAGACAAGAGCTAGTGTGACTCTTTGGGCTGTGACAATACAGTATATTGTTGCTTAAGAATCCATGACTGGATGGCAGAGCACAGCCATTGAGAGCCCTCTCCTCCATGAATTTGTCTAATCCTCTTTTAAAGCTATCTAGGTTGGTGGTCGTCCCTGCTTCCCGTGGGAGTGAGTTCCATAGTTTAACTATGCACTGCTGTTGCAGCAGCCTTATCTTTATCCAGCTTCTTATGGCAGTTTTGGAAACCTAGGTAGGCAGTCCCTCTCCTGCCCAGTCATGCTCGATTGCTGCTCCCTTTTATTTGAATCTTGTCAGTCCCATCTGGAAACGTAACTCTCTCACACAGAGCAATACAGTTAGGCCTGGTAAGGAGGGAGCTGTGCAGGAGCCCCTGCCATAGCTGTCCCGGCCCCTCCCTCTGGGCAGGAAATGAGGCAGCAGCTTTGAGGGGAAGTCCTGAGCTTGAGACGTGTCCCGTGAAACTGCACTGCTGTTTAGCTTGCAGTGGGCTGTTCTCTCCCCGTCTGCCTGGCAGGAAGGAGCAGCTCTTCAGCCAAAATTGTGTGTGCACTTCCAAGTGCTCTGTCAGTTGGTTTGGACCTCAAGGCTTTTCTTCTCCTTTATTTTTATTTTTTGAACCCAACCCATTTGTGGCCTGAGCATTCCTTCTCCATGCTGCAAATACATGGGCAGCTAGGAGACTCCCTCTGGCCAGTCTCCAGAACTCAGAGGAAACTGGTGACTAAATGCTTCCTCTGAATGACGTCGTCTCCTGGACCTTTCCCTGACTTTGTGCAAAAAAGGCCTTATTTGGCTGATTTGCTCTTTGCACAAGCCCTCCCTGCATATGCACAATAAAGTTCCTGTTATCGGGCATTGAATCATCACCCTTAAGGTCAGGGCACCAAGGCCTGCTTAGGAGAAGAAACTCTTTGAGATTCTCAAGACTTTGCTGCCCACTGCCAAGAACAGCAGGACTTCTAAATGCATAAAAGAGCCCTGCTGTATCAGACTTAAGGCCCATCTAGCTGAGCATCCTGCTTCAATCAGTGGCTAGCCAGGTATATGCAGAAAAGCAGAGAGTCCCCCATAGTATCCTTACAGAGAAGCTGGTGTTAATGTGGGCTGGATGAGAGGTAACTGTTAGGTGGATTTGTAGCTGGTTGACTGACCGAACCCAAAGGATGCTCACTAATGGTTCCTCATCATACTGGGGGGGGGGGCGGGGGCGGGGGCGGGGGAAGGACAAGTGGAATGCTGCAGGGTTATGTCCTGGGCCTGTTGTTCAATGTCTTTATAAATGACTTGGAATAAGAAATTGAGGGGATGCCCATCCAATTTGCAGGCAACACCAAACCAGGAGAGGTAGCTGCAGAAGACAGAATCACGATTCAATATGACCTCGACAGATTTGAGAATTGGGCCCAAACTAACAAAATTAATTTCAGTTTGGACAAATGTAAAGTTCTGCACTTAGGTTGGACAACCAGCTGCACAAATATAAGATGGGGGACACATGGCTTGCCATCAACACATGTGAAAAGGATCTAGGGGTCTTAGTAGCTCATAAGCTAAAGTGAGTCAGCCATGTCATGCAGCAGCAAAACAGGCTAATGCTGTTATAGACTGCATCAACAGAAGTCTAGTGTCCTGATCAAAGAAAGTCATAGTTCTGCTGTATTCTGCCTTGGTCAGACCACACCTGGAGTCTTGTGCCTAGTACTGAGCACTTCAATTTAAGAAGGATATTGACAAGCTGGAACGTGTGTAGAGGACAGTGGCCAAGATGATCAAGGGTCTGGAAACCAAGCCTTATGAAGAATGGTTGAGGCAGTTGGGTATGTTTAACCTGCAAAAGAGGAAACAGAGAGGAGAGGTTCCTGTATTGCAGTGGAATTGGCTGGATGACCCTTAGGGTCTCTTTCAACTCCACAATTCTATGAGTCTGTGGTTTTATTCTATTCTGAGCCATTACTTGTCCTTGGAGAGGACATGAAATAGATGAGTCATTTATCATTATACCTATATATTCTACTGTTCTTTTGTTTCTGTCCTGTTAAAGTATTGTCTGTTAAATTATTCTGTTTACCTTACATAGTTGGTAGTTGAAAGAATATAATCCTAGTGAGAAATGACTAATCTGGGTATCTTTGCTTGTTTCCTGAGCTTGGCAGATTATGTTGTGTGTGTGGAACCCCTTCTTTTTACAGGCGTTGTAAATTAAATTTTGCCAGTAGCCAGATTACTTGTGCTGATCTTTGCATAAGGTATTAACATTGGGAAGCCTTCCAAGGCACTGGAAATAAGGACTTGTACCATGGTCAAAAAAAGTTCTCAATGGTGGAAGAATGGCAGATGAAAGTGATGGACTATATGACACTGGCTGAGATGACAGGCAGAATCCGTGACCAACGCAAAGAGATGGTAGAAGAAGAATGGAAAAAATTTAAAAGCTACCTTAAGGACTACTATAAACTCAACGAATGTTAAAATGTTGTGGTTGCTAGAAGTAACAGGGTACAGGGATACAAGGTTAGATAATAAAGGAGGACTAAGACGGCAGAGATTAGAAAGTAACAACTGGGAGTTGCTAGTTCAAATATGGACATTGGGATGCATAGAGGGGGGGTATGGGGAAGTCCAAGAAAAGAGGTTTATGAAAATATCTTTGAAATTATTTTGTATGTTTGTTTTGTTTTATGTTTGTTTGTTTTTTTTTAAAAATGCTGTAAAACCAATAAAAATTTATTAAAAAAAAAAAAAAAGTTCTCAATGGGGAATCTCAAATTATGCCAACTTTTACTCGTGCCATAATCTATAGAAATAAACCATGCGAAGAGTTCACATTGGCACACAAACCTTTGCAGTTAGATCAGGAAGGCATACCTTCTTAATTTGAGTTTCAAGCAAAATATTCTAACCTGAAATCTAAATTCTCTTAAGATAGCAGTAGTTCTGTTTTCATGAAGCAAAATATTTTGAAAATAACCCTTCTGAAGATAACAGATGCATAATGTCAGGGAGCTAACAAGTTCTCTGACCTGTGAACTGTTTTTAGTTTCCTCAAGGCAGTTATTCCCCCAATAAAGAGCCAGGCATTACAGCAAAGGTGGAAAAACTTGCCTCAGTCAGGTGGTAGAAGACCTCTTAAATTCTGTAAATATAATGCACCAGTCTCTGCAAATGGTTTAATATAAGTCTAGGACTTGCTGATCAGAAGGTCAGCGGTTCGAATCCCCGCGATGGGGTGAGCTCCCATTGTTTGGTCCCTGCTCCTGCCAACCTAGCAGTTCGAAAGCACATCAAAGTGCAAGTAGATAAATAGGTACCACACCAGCGGGAAGGTAAACGGCATTTCCATGCACTGCTCTGGTTTGCCAGAAGCAGCTTAGTCATGCTGGCCACATGACCCAGAAGCTGTATGCCGGCTCCCTCAGCCAATAAAGCGAGATGAGCGCCGCAACCCCAGAGTTGGTCACGACTGGACCTAATGGTCAGGGGCCCTTTACCTTTACCTGACTTGTAAAGTAGCATCCTTGATGACTGCAGTGTCTGTACTGAATGAGGTTTAGCACTGCTGCTATTCTTTACAGGACCTGCAGCTCCTGTGTGTGTGTGTGTGTGTTTCAAATTCCACAAACTGCCTTCATGTGCAATAGATGCAGATACTTAAAACCCTGTGAAAAAGCCTTTGCTGTTGGAGCACCCAGATCCATAATTCTCCCAGACTGGCCAGTGGCTCTCCAGGGTTTTGGGCAGGCACCTCTCCCTGCTGTACCTGGAGATGCCATTGGGGATTGAACCTGGGAGTTTCTGCATGCAAGGCAGGTGATCTGCCAATGAGCCACAGCCTTTCGGCAATACCATGGCTCCATGGGAGGAAGCCGAAATGGAAGCACAGCATAGAAGAGGTGTTTTCTAGCATGAGGGGTTGGCTGGCTGTAGTCTTATGTACTGATGCTCTGCGCCAGCTCCTGCTTGCCACAATCGAAATGTGACTTGCAAGTATTCAGCATCAATCACTTGGGCAAATCATTGCAAAGGAAACCACTTCAGTTCTTTACTGGAGGAAAGAGTGGAGACTGATGTGTCCATGTGGTAGTTGCAGTAGCAGAAGATATTTTGAGGTAGGGGGCAGGTACTGCAAACTCTCTTTTAATGGTGGGTGGGAATTGTAGTTTGTGTGAAGACTCCAGTCTTCTTAGGTGGAAAGCCAGAGCGACATGACTCAGAACACAGACTTCTCTTCTGGAGGTGCTGTACCCTGAACTTGTTGGGCAGTTAACTGCAACTACTGTGGATTTTCTATTCTCTGCCTCCAAGGAATGCTGATTCCTCCTGCATTACATAGGAAGGTATACAGACTCCTTTGGAGAAGCCTGTCCTCACTGAGGAGCACCATATAAACTTCCAGAGTTCCCCAGAGCATTGTTCAGAGAGACAGACAGACTATTGAACTCTTTAACACATGAGCTAGAGTAATAGAACACTTGTTGGGCAGACATACTGTACTCTTCACTCAAGGCATTTGTCACAACTGATAGTCTGAAAGTGGGTACAGTATCATAAAATGTAGCGAAATACATATAACAATGTAAGCAAAAACACCACAAATGTAACACTGGCAACACCCAAGCAGGGAAATACCCCCCCCCCCAAAAAAAGTTGGCTTGAATAAATTAATGGCGAGACAAATTCCTGGATGCGAGGGCTATTGAGGTCTGCTAGCCAGGCTGGCTATGCTTTGCCTCCATAGTCAGAGGCAGCAATGCTTC
The DNA here is from genome assembly GCF_964188305.1 of Podarcis bocagei. NCBI lineage: Eukaryota > Metazoa > Chordata > Lepidosauria > Squamata > Lacertidae > Podarcis > Podarcis bocagei. Next base: position 21,972,033 of record NC_138140.1, read on the forward strand.
TGAATACCAGTTGCAGGGAATCACAGGAGGGGAGACAGTGCTCTTGTGCCCAGGTCCTACTTTGCAGGTTTCCCACTGTGGCCTCTGATTTGTCACTGTGAGCAAGAGAATGCCGGACTAGACGGGCCATTGGCTTGATCCAGCAAGGCTCTCCTTACGTTCTTACAAATAAACCAGTGGTTAAGATACTGTAGGAGATGGCTGAAATACGAGGGGCTGACATGAAAACTATGTCTGCAGCACTTGGGAACCACCTGGGGATGGTACAGTAAGGCCTGTGCTGCTGTTTTCTCCCGTGCTCCATAGACCAGGGGCAGAAGCAGCAGCCTCCCCTCCCCCCACCAATGCTTTGGATTACAAACATTCCTGACCTTTGCTCACACTCGCTTGGGTGTCAGGTATTCTTTAGCTGTGATCCCTGCATTGCAGGGGGTTGGACTAGATGACCCTTCGGGGGGTTCCACCTCTACAATTCTATGATAGGAGCTGGGGACAAATACACATCTGGAGGGCAGCACATTGGCTACTCCCGGAGTGAACACATCCTCAAAATGAGGTATTTCTCCAATGGTGCTGTAGATCTTTTGTGTTGATCCTTTGGTTTCTGGCTCCCATTCAGCTCCCATTCAGCAGTTGACCCAGTTCTAACACTGACTGTAATTACCCTTGGGGATGCTCTCCCTGAAGGGAAAAGTCGCTGAGCCTCATGCACAAGTTAACGCAGAATGCTGATGCTCAGATAAAATAATGTGTGCATGGGAGCAGCGTCTGGTGCATGGTACTTAATGCTCCCCACCCCCAAAACCAGCTCCTTAAGTGGTGTGCTGCAGGTACTTCCCCAACCCAGTGCCCTCCAGTCATTTCTTTATTTTGACTACAATTCCCATCAGCCTCGTTGGGCTGGGCTGGGAGGAGTTTCTCAGTTGGGGAGCAGCAAAGCACCCACAATCAACATCTAAACCATAGTTTTGTTTAACTATGGTTTAAAGTTATGTGCAAACCTTAAAAGTTCCTATCATTTTAGTGGGAGAGTGAACTGTGTGCTTTCCTCAGTGAGAAACTCTGCCTTAAAAGTGCTTTCACTTAACTCTATAGCTTGCTCATTTTGTATACAGTCTAGATATGCTGTAGAGGTGCATCACCATCCAGTCTCAGCTCCATTTACTCAAACTGCAGCCCATTTCCCTTTCTTGGTGTAACAGTGGGGCATGAAGACTCAGCTGCTCCCTACCTGCATCTTTCCTCTATCTACCCTGGGAGAGAACCCCTGTGAGCTGGCTATTATACCCAGCGAGGATGCAGAATCTATAGGCACGTGAGCCTCTGCTCCAGGTATGTCTCCAGCCCAGCAAGCTTATTTCAGTGCAGGCCAAGAAACATCATGGCAAGAGATTGGACTAGATGACCCTTGGGGTCCCTTCTAATTCTACGATCCTATGATTCTGTGATCAGGCTTTTTGCTGCTATTCTTTTATCACACAGAAGCAGCACCAATTCTGCTTCTGCTTCCTCTGGCATTGCTGTTCCCTCCTTCCCTCTCTTTCTGCAGTTTGCAGAGAGGATGCCATCTGCTGGCAGCTGACTTTTATGGGCAGGTGGATCGGATGAAAGAGAATCTGGGGCCACCCATTGCCCACAGGGAAGGGGGAGTGGAGTTGCTTGGCAAGTGGACCTATTGAACCCCCAAGCTGGCCCTGTTTCAATGCAAAAAAAAAAAAAAATGAAGCACAGAGAAGGTACAACTCTCAGACATTTATGGTGTAGGGGGCGGGGCTGTGATGGTGTTAATATTATTTATTTATTAATTAAAATGGACGTACCATTTGATTGTGTAAAGAAAAGAAAACCCCCCGCAATAATCTCAGAGTGGTTTACTGAAAGAATAAAGCAATGCAATTATCAGTAAAAGCAGTTAAAAACAACAGTATAAAACAGAAAACAACAACAACCCCTAAGATCAACGATAAGCTAGAAGCCAGATGTCAACATTCTGTATATTTTGACTGGCTTGCCTAAGCATAAATAATTTTAGCAGGTATTGAAAAGAGTACAGTGAAGGCACTTGTCTGATATCAATAGGCAGGGAGTTTCGAAGTTTGGGTGCTGCCACACTGAAAGATCTATTTCGTAAGAAGGTGAAAGATCAGGCATGAAACTTCTGGAGTTTCTGCCTGCAAGGTAGCAGAGAACTGCAGAGACCCAGCAAAAAAGATGAATCCAGATGTTCTCTTAATAAAATAAAAAAAAACCATTGGAGACTGCAGAACAGATTTAAGAGCCAGATTAAGTGGGTGACATCCTGCATAAGACTTGCAAGTGCTCATGAAAACTGGTGTGCGACACCCTCTGCATTTTTTTTTTTACCAAGTGTGTGTGTGGTCTCAGTGGAAGTGGTTTCTAACAAAGCTGAACTTTGCTAGAAATCTAAACAGTAATCTGCCCCTTCAAGCGGTCCTGATCTCTACAGCTTCTGTTGGTGCAAGTGACATTCTCTCCCTCCTCTTGTGAGCACTTAGAAAACCAGGTTTAAGTTTCCTAGTCTTCCTTTTCACCTGTGACCAGATGACGGGTTGAAGCAGAGCCCTGTAAATCATGTGTAAGCTTTTGTTTGCTGTGGACTTTACAAAAATACTGAGCTAATAAATCTCTCAAAGCCTCTGCTCTGCAGGATTAAGTTTCTAGAATTGGGTAAGGCTGCAACTGTGCAGTTATGTGACTTTTTGTTTCTGTAAATGCAGCTGAGAGGGGAAAGTGCCTCTCCTCCAAAATTCCTATTTCTAAAAAGAACACTGAATAATATTATCCATTTCAGGTTGATGAATTAATGCAACCCCAACCCCCTTACCCTGATGGAAATATTTATTTGCACTTTCCCCTGCAATCCAGTTTGGTGTCTTCATGTCCCACGAGCGGCTGCTTTTCTGGATCCATACTGTGGGTGATCACAAACAGCTCAGGCTTTGCTGCGCAGTCCACAGGAACTGTGTGGTGTTTTTTAACACTTGTTTATTTCACAAAATGTGATACACTACTTGATTGTAAAAAACAACAACAACCACACACCCCCTCAAAGCAGTTTACAAAAAAGATAAAACAATAATATTATCAAAAAGCAGAATCAGAAATAATAATTTAAGGCTTCCAAAAAGTTAAGGTAGTAATAAACTAAAAACAGACTAAAACTTTCATCAGCTTTCTAAATGTCTGGGTAAGGTAAAGGCCTATTTATCTACTTGCACTTTGACGTGCTTTCGAACTGCTGGGTTGGCAGGAGCAGGGACTGAGCAACGGGAGCTCACCTCGTTGCGGGGATTTGAACTGCCGACCTTCTGATCGGCAAGCCCTAGGCTCTGTGGTTTAACCCACAGTGTCACCCGCATCCCTAAATATTTGGGTAGACTTGTCTAAACAAAAATGTTTTTAGCAGGTGCCGAAAAGTGTGCAGTGAATGTGCCCGCCCATCTTCAATAGGCAAGGAGTTCCCAAGTGTAGTTGCTGTCTTTTGTTGTGAAACAGTAAATTGCCGCTTGACTCAAGTCTGTTAGGGTTTTGGGTTTTTGTTGTTGTTGAAAGCACTTTTAAACATTCTTCAGCTGAAACAAGGCTGTCAGAGCAGTTCAAAGATAACTTAGAAAGCATAGCAATCTGTGCCCTCCTCAGGCTTTCAGTCTAAAAGATAGGATGCAAAAGGGAAATGGGATTGGTGGGGAGAAGGGGGAAAAAGCAAACAGGCACCAGTTCTCTGACCACCACCGTTTGTGCTTCTTTTGGAGCTGGGACACATAGAAGGGCCTCCCCCACATCCATTGACTTTCATAGCTTCTAATTAAAATCCAGGGTGAAAAGTGCTCAATCTACTGGTGCCCAAGCTTTTTTCAAAGAAAAAGTTTTTTCATCATCACTTTTTGATGAAGTGAACATGCGTGAGGGGCAACCAAAGTTGTTGAGCTCTTTTTAGGATTTGACCCCAATAAATAAACTGCCACAGGGGCTGGATTAGGCCCCCAAAGTGGACTTTGGACATGCCTGCCTTAGTAGGACCAATCAATATGTCACAAAATAGTGAGCCACCTTCTGAGTCCCCAGAAGACTTTGTGAGATTGACTCTTAAGCAAATCAGCAGAAAGGGGGTAAAATCACAGGGAGATCATTGGCTTGATCTTCAAGATTAAGATCAGCATTTGGACTTGCCCTGAAAATGGAGATTTTTATTGGATTTGCCTCTGCTAGGTGCTGCAAGCCTCACAGTACACCAATGATTCTTGGAGAGCAGTTGGCCCTCATACTGGAAACAAAGACCAGCAGTTACCCAGAGACAGATATACAGTGGTACCTCAGGTTACAGACGCTTCAGGTTACAGACTCTGCTAACCCAGAAATACTACCTTGGGTTAAGAACTTCGCTTCAGGATGAGAACAGAAATCGCGCGGCAGCGGGAGGCCCCATTAGCTAAAGTGGTGCTTCAGGTTAAGAACAGTTTCGGGGTAAGAACGGACCTCCAGAACGAATTAAGTTCTTAACCTGAGGTACCACTGTATCCATATTGTGTGCATGGGGGGGGGCATGGAGCCAAAATCTACAGTCTCCCAAAACATTTGCTTTTTAAGTTCCTCCATTGGCCACCCACCTAGGTTGGTAGAAAACAAATCCATTTGACACAACCACCATATTTTACCACATTCTCCCTCCCACCAGCTGAATCCCTTCCAGGCTAATGTTGATACCATATTTGTATGGAAATGCTCAAATAGCAAGCAGGCAACAGAGCTGACTTTGACTTGATAAGCACTTGACTTTATTTTTAACTTTCCCTTTTTGGTCGGACTTCTGTGATGCAAGTCTGGAAAACAGGCATGTAGAATTTGGCACAAGGACCCCTTTTTTAAAGGAACCTTTGGCCACTGCCAGTAGGAGAACAGCCCACTCTTCCAGCTGGATTCATTGTCTTTTTGTTTTCATAGTGATTACTTAGGCAGCCTGCTTAGTATTTGGCTGGAGTTTTCCAACATATAACGTGGCTCTAGTCTTCCTCAAGAAAGCTCTCTTTGCAATGGGGCCTAGAACACTAGGTCGTTAGAGTGGAAAGGACTCTCTCAGAAGGTGAAGGACTCTTTTCGTTGGAGGTTTTAAAGCAGATGTTGGATGACCATCTGTCAGGGATTATTTAGCAGTGATTCCTACATTCCTGGGGGGTGGCTTAGATTACCCTCTGGTGACCCTTCCAACTCTACATTTCTATGATTCTATGATATGTTTAACTTTGTCTTTATGTCTCTACACTCAATATGTTGAGGGAGAAATTTACTCTTCTCTCAGATATGAACTGCACCATTTATAATCTCTCCTCACTCGTGTTAAAAATGGCATCAGAGTTGGGGTTTGTTTGGGGGGGTAATCACTCTTGCTTAATTTTTATCCTGTCCTCAAGAAGGCCTTCTGGTGGGCACCAGTTTAAGAATAACACAAATAAAGCAGGATCCAGTTGCATCACCTGAAGGTTCTGGAAGTCAGTAAGGGCAACCCTTCATAGTCGGCTTTCATAGAATCCGAAAATGGTAGAGTTGCAAGGTACCCCAGAATAATCTAGTCCAACCCCCTGTAATACAGGAATCAAAACTTTGGTTGTGCAAAGTTGCTTTGCACTAGGGTGTACAGGCTAAAAGTCGGTTGTGCAAAACAAACCTGAGCTGTGGAATTCTCAACAACACAGTGGCATTGGTTGTGTGCTTAAGTAGACCTCAAAAAGTACTGGGCAAATTCTCCTGCCAGGTATTAACCAAGAGCGGCTCAGCAAAACCTTTTGTAGTCAGGGGCAGCATATATCTTAAGTGCCATATGTAAGGCTAAATGAAAGGGTTATGGTCTTACCGTGTTTTTTGCTTTATAAGACTCACTTTTTCCCTCCTAAAAAGTGTGTGCGTCTTAGGGAGCGAATGCAGGCTGCACAGCTATCCCAGAAGCCAGAACAGCAAGAGGGATTGCTGCTTTCACTGCACAGCAATCCCTCTTGCTGTTCTGGCTTCTGAGATTCAGAATATTTTTTTTCTTGTTTTCCTCCTCCAAAAACTAGGTGCGTCTTGTGGTCTGGTACGTCTTATATAGTGAAAAATACGGTAATTCATGGACTTAAGTTTTCAAGCGCATCCAGCTGTATGTTGCTAGGAATTATCTGATCCAGAAAGCTGATGTTTAACAGTTATTGTACAACATATAGCTGGTCTTGTTCAGAGAAAAAGCAACATAGGTGTGTCTTTTAACACCTAAGCATTTTAAAGTAGTTCTTGGCCCTCTGCCTGAGGCTTTCAAATAGCTTTCTGTGACCTGAAACCCTCAGACTTCTGAGAATCTCTGAACTGTGAATGTGTGGAGCTTTGCTGCCAGCTCAGTTTCCTCTCTTTGCTCTGAAATTGGATTCACGGCAGGTACACCACTAGGTGATTTGCACATGAAGGGTGTGAACTGGCATGAGGCCAGTCTTTTTTCTCATGGTGTTACCATCACTTGATTGCTGCACATGTGAACCTGGACTACAGTAGCTTGCAACGTAACCTCACTGGTTCTGGGCCTGGATGCATATGGTGGCGGATCAACTTTTGAGAGCCAGTGGTTCTAGAGTGTCGGACTATGACTTGGGAGACCAGGGTTAATATCCCCACATGGCCATGATGAAGGTTACTGGGAGAGCTTGGGCCAAAACTACCTCACACTTATAGAATCATAGAATCATAGAGTTGGAATAGACCACAAGGGCCATCGAGTTCAACCCCCTGCCAAGCAGGAAACACCATACTTATCTTGGGCTGCCAGCCTAAACCACCTCACAGGGTTGTTATGAGGATTACAGGAGGAAGGGGGGAACCATGTATTCCATTTTGAGCTCCTTGAAGAAGGTAGGATATACAAATAATATTTATATAAGGTTGCATACGGTGGTTTCAGTGTCAGGATTAGGACTTGGGAGATCAGGGTTCAAACTCCCATCTGGCCATAAAGCTAACTGGGTGCCCTTGGGCCAATCACTGCCTCTCAGACTATCCTACTTCACTGGGAAGTTGTGGGGAGTAAATGAGGAGGGGGAAGAGAACTGTGCAAGCCAACTTGAGCTCCTTGGAGGAAAACATGGGATATTAATGCCAAAAAAAGAGGGGGGGGGAGAGAGAGAGAACCACAGCTTGAAATCCTGCTTTGAGTGGAGTTAAAATGAAGAAGTAATAAGCATGTCTTGCTCTGAAATTGGCCCCACCCATAAACTTGCCTTTTATTTTTCCAAGTCAGAGTAACATAGCTTACTCTGTCCCTTTTCCAGCGTTGCGTATAGGAAACATTTAGGGCGTGTTCAGTAATGGAAGTGGAATCGCAGCAGGCAAAGGATGACTTCACTAAACTCCTGAAAGGCTAGATTTCTTAGACATCCAGAATAGGCTGATGTGCAGACATCTGCATGAGTCCATTATAGGACAGGAAAGCTGTATTAGAAAACCAACTGTACACTCAGCAGAGAGCTCTGCTTCTCCTGAATGCCCCAAGGAGCTGTGAGCCACAGGTTTACACACGGCAATCGCCTCTGACTGCCTCTGAATGGCTAATGCAAGAAGTGCTGGGTAGTGCATGTCTAAAGGAGCCAAGGCTATAGGTGCAGGTAATTCCAGCGCAGGATTGAACCCTGTGCCACAGCATACCACTCTTTTCCAGGATGTACTTCCCATGTATTAACCGTCCCAAAATACAACATGGGGAATGTAGGAAGTACAGCATTACCTCGGGTTACATACACTTCAGGTTACAGACGCTTCAGGTTACAGACTCCGCTAACCCAGAAATAGTACCTTGGGTTAAGAACTTTGCTTCAGGATGAGAACAGAAATCGTGCTCTGGTGGCGCAGCAGCAGCGGGAGGCCCCATTACCTAAAGTGGTGCTTCAGGTTAAGAACAGTTTCAGGTGAAGAACGGACCTCCAGAACGAATTAAGTTCTTAACCTGAAACTGTTCTTAACCTGAAGCACCACTTTAGCTAATGGGGCCTCCTGCTGCCGATGCGCTGCCACCACCCGAGGTACCACTGTATGTGATATCAGGAGTGGTGTGGCAGAGCACTTTCTCTTTCCAGAAAACACAGCATCCCTCCCAGAGGAAAAGGGCAGCAGTTCCTTGTCTGCAGAGATGTGGAGCTATACGCTCACACACGAGTCCCTCTTGCTGCTTTTTTTAAAAAAAAAACAACCATGAGGATTTGGAGCTTAAACATTAGAATGCTCTTGGAAACAGATTTCCCTGATCTAACCATTTCTGGCTAAAGATATATTTGGAATAGATAGACCTCATAGTCTGGGCAGGCCTAGTGAGTAACGGTTCGTTGTTTCCGAGCAGTTTGCCTGCTGGGCAGTTACTCAACAAGAAGCAATGAGCAAGTCCAAGTTTTTGGCATGCCCCACCCAGGTCTCTGCCTTTAAAAAAATATGTGGTATTTTAAGCCTTACCCTATGAGCGATTTCACGACTGCATCTGTCCATCTAAAAACCCTTCTGTTAGGACACATGACTTAAAGTCAGCTTCTTTTTTTATTTCCAGTTCATTTGCTTATTACATTTATATTCCAGCTTTCTTCAAGGAACTCAAGGTGGTGTACATAGTTCTCCCTCCCCCCTGCATTTTATATACGCAACATCCCTGTGAGGTAGGCCTTCAGGCACTGACTGGTGCAAGCTCACCCAGCAAGCTTCATGGCTGATCGGGGGTTTGAACCCTGGTCTGTCAGGTCCCAGTCCAACATTTTAACCACAACACTACAGTGAAAGTGACCTGTTCAGTTGTTTATTCATTTTTCAAAAAAGAAAACTACAGTTACATGCTTCAACCTTCATCCCAGGGCAGTTTGGGAACATAAGCACATAGGAAGGTCCCTTAAAGTGAATCAGATCCCATTGGTCCACCTACCTCAGCATTGTCCAGCAGTGGCTGTCTGGGTTTCGGACAAGGACTCTCTTCCAGCCCAATCTGGAGATGCTGTTGGGAATTGAACCTGGGACATTCTGCATGCAAGGAAGATGCTCTACCTCTGAGATATGGCCCTTCCTTTATGGCAAAGTTCAGTTCCCCGTAAGATAGGGACTTAACAGTTCTGTATATTACTTGTAGCAGCTTTTCCCAACCAGGTGTTCTTGAACTACAGTTACAGCTGTGTTCTGTTATATTATGTTGGAAGTCACAATCAAACGCAATACAGTGGTACCTCGGGTTACAGACGCTTAAGGTTACAGATGCTTCAGGTTACAGACTCTGCTAACCCAGAAATAGTACCTTGGGTTAAAAACTTTGCTTCAGGATGAGAACAAAAATCATGCAGTGGCAGCACGGCGGCAGCAGCGGGGAGGCCCCATTAGCTAAAGTGGTACCTCAGGTTAAGAACAGTTTCAGGTTAAGAACGGACCTCCAGAACGAATTAAGTTCTTAACCCGAGGTATCACTGTACAATTAGAACATGCCCTTTGTTTTGCTTTTAGTCTTTTAATAACCACCTCTTCTTCAGCCAGAAGTTAGCTCACACTCCAGATGTAAATTTTAACCGGCAGACATATAACCCCTTCAGTTGTTATTTTTAGCAGTCTTGAAGGTAATTGGAGAAAGGGAAGCTGTTATGTGGTTTGAGGGCAAGATGAAAATTCCTCCTCTCCAAGTCACTCACCCTTGTCAGGGTTCCACAAAACCTCTTGTCTCCCAGCATGAAAAACAGCTTGTTCAGAGCAACAGAGGTTAATTCCTTGTTCACTCTATTTATCAAGAGCGAATTCAATAACCCAAGATTTACTGCTTGGCTATCATTAATCCTCACGTAATTATCTCGGTCAATGAGCTGTTGATAGAAGATGTTCAGTCCATCTTCTCCCCCCAGAAACCCCTCAAGCGGCCTTCACCAATTGGACACCTTCCAGATTGATTGTACTGCAATCAGCTCCAACCAGTATGGTTTCCCAGAGTGGCTGGGGCAACACAGTCAGGTGGGCAGCATATAGGTAATAAAATCACTATTATTATTACAGTGGTGCCCCGCAAGACGAATGCCTCACAAGACGGAAAACCCGCTAGACGAAAGCGTTTTCCATTTTGGAGGTGCTTCGCAAAACGAATTTCGTATGGGCTTGCTTCGCAAGACGAAAATGTCTTGCGAGTTCCTGTGGGTTTTTTTCCTCCCCCCCCCTTTTCCCCAAGCCGCTAAGCTGCTTATCAGCTGATCCTAAGCCGCTAAGCCGCTTAACAGCTGATCCACTAAGCCGCTTATCAGCTGATCCGCTAAGCCGCTTAACAGCTGATCCGCTAAGCCGCTAATAGCGTTAATCCGCTAAGCCGCTAATGGGCTTGCTTCGCAAGACAAAAAAACCGCAAGACGAAGAGACTCGCGGAACGGATTCTTTTCATCTTGCGAGGCACCACTGTATTATTATTTGGAGGGTGGGCAAGAGTGTTGCTCTTGTGCTTGCTTGCTCATTTCCCACAGGCATCTGGTTGGCCACTGTGATAACAGGATGCTGAACTACATGGGCCATTGGCCTGGTCCTGTAGGCTCATCTTATGTTTTTATGTTCAACCATTTCTATTTATTCTTGCACTTTATTTAAAACAAAAACAATGGGACTGTGAAAGCTTCTCTTTTATACAAAGGCAAAGAGTAGTAATTCTAAAAATTCGTAAGACTTGTGCTGGTGGCCAAGGAAATGGAGATGATAGTGGTCGTATTGAGTTCCTTACTATTGCATCTTCTATAGATACCATTTTCACAGTTCGGATTCAGCTCTGCTAGGGAACCACACATATAAACTGAATGTGGTGGAGGTGGTTTGGAACCAAGACCAGCCATGTCCTGTCTTTACTCTTTAAAATTCAGAATTTGTGCCAGTTCGGGGCCAAGAATAGAGTATCCCAAGGGGGAGTTGCTTGTCAGTCTAAACTGCTGTTTTGTTTTGTTTTTCTCTGAGCTAACCAAAATGTCACCATGACCAAATTGGCTTTTTGCAAACCATTCTTCTAAATGCCTGCCTTAAATAAAATAAATAAATCCAAGCCCAAAGCATCTGTTATCTCTTGAAACAGTGACAGGAAAGCGAGGGGAGGGTGCTTGAAGATTCTATTTGCGAGAAAGGAAATGGCAAAAATAGAGGAATTGGATCCTTGCACAAGTTCATGAATAAGTGTTTCAAAAAGCAGTGCCATAAATATATGAACTTGAGTGTCACAAGAGCACGCCCTTCGCTGGAACAGCTTTGCTGTGACTTCCTAGCCCTGATCACTAGAGCCTGCTTCCTAATACAAAGCAAAAACAATTATGATGGATGTTTCCATGATCCACACAAGTAAACTTGACCCCAGTACTCAAATGTGCATCTTGAGAGGCTTAGTGAACCTGGCTTGAGGTTTTGCAAGGCGTGCGCATGTGTGTGTCCGCGTGTGTAAAGAGGGTATTTAGCTTTGGCTGGTGGGGGCTAATCTTACTTTGCAAGAGGGGCACTATGGGGCATCTTCCTGTACACATGGTTGTCTCTTGTGAGTCACGGAGTATAATAGCCTTCCAGCCGACTGAAACAGGAAACAGAGGAAACACAGCATAGGCAGCAAGTCAGGCCTGTGCCGCAGGAGGGAGACCTCCTCTGCTGCTTCATATTGCTTGCTCATATCTTAAGCATTACTTGGGAAGCTTCTAGCCACAGTAGAAGCAGAGGACTGTGGGATGCTAAATTCTGGTGCCATGTGCAAATCTAATACCTGTGTGGTACCAGTGGTGGAGTTGTCTGGGGCCACAAGAGGGCGAAGAGCCATTAACTATTTCTGCAGCTGGGTCCCCTGTCTCCAGTGTCCTAGAGCCACCCAATCAGCAGGGATGGAGAGCTTTTTAGTCACTCAGAAGCCTTCTCACGCTTTGTGCTGACCAGAGCCAATCAATGGGAAAGGAGGTGAGTCAAACACAGAGGATGGGCTTCTAGGATACCTCTGGAGAAGGTGTGTGGAAGGACACAGAGGAGGGGATGTTCTGTATGTTCCAAAGCTAAGCACCGAGGAACACTGAAAATGCAAGGCACTTCCATTTCAAGAGAATGGTGTGTGTTCTGTTGCATACAGTGGAACTTCAGGAAAAACACAGCCCTGAAAGAAGGAACTGGAGAACTCTGACAAATCATTTTCCATGTACATGCGCAGAAAAGAGTAGACCTAGCTGAAAAGCTACACATAGATATCTGCAATGAGCATTGCAGTGCATCCTAAATTATTATCAATATCTAATCATAAGATCTCCAGTAGTTTTTGGACTACAATTCCCATCATCCCTGACTACTGGTCCTGCTACCTAGGAATAAAGGGAGTTGTAGTCCAAAAACAGCTGGAGACCCAAGTTTAGGAAGAGGAAGGTTTTCAGTTGGTTCCAGAAAATGGACAATGTTGGAAAGCCACACAGAAAGGGTGCTTTGTCTCTGTTAGTGGATCAGACAACCAAGAGAGTTTTCAAGGAGCTCTTTACAGCTTCTAAGGAAAAGTCTGAAAGCATCTCTGGCATGAACACCCTTGAAAGCTCTCTACATCCTGAAGTGGCCTCTTATGTCCTTACCCTGGCATGTTCTGTTCTACTATAAAATCCTTTTTTTTTTTTTGCAATATTGGAATTATTTCCTTTTTTCAGGGCAAAGAGTCAGTCCTGTGGAGGAATTCTGGGACCGCCAAATAGAGTGGTCAGCTTCCACACTTTAGAATAATGGAACCATAGATTTGGAAGAGGCCAAAGAGGGTCATCTAGTCCAACTCTTTTATTCCAAACCTGCCTTATTCAGTGTCTTAATGGAAAGTCCAGACACTTTGCTTGTGGAGCATTTAAAATATGCTCATATGTTCAATCCTACACATGTCTACTTGGAAGTAAAACCCTACTTGGTTCAGTAGGATTCACTGCCAGGTAAATATATATAGGCTTGCAAATGAAATGTGGTTTGCAGCTGTTTAGGGTAGTCAAGCCAAATTATTGGCAGCAATAGGCAGGAATGACTGAAAGAGGCTAATGGGAAGGAAGTTTTAGGTAGCCATGTAGGCAGCTGTGAAGCGCACCATTTAACATTTCTCTTCTTCTTCCACCACCATTTCATGCTTTGCAACTGCTTCTATGTTCCCAATGTTGGAGTGTAAAAACAAGCAAACAAACTCGCCAATCTTGGCCTTTTTCTGAGTGAGGAGAGCCTGCTGGATAAGGCCAGGAGGGGCCCACTAAGTCCAGCACCCTGTTCTCACAGGGGCCAACCAGATGCCCCAGAGGGAAACCCGCAACCAGGAGCTGAGCACGAGAACCAGCTTCCCCTCCTGAGGCTTCCAGCAACTGGCATTCAGAAGCATTACTGCCTCTGGCAGTGGCAGCAGCGCATGGCCTTCGCCGTGGCTGACAGCCTTCTCTGCCACTTCTACTGTAGGAACAGAGCGGGGGGGGGGGGGGGACCATGGGTGTCATATCATGAGCTCAACTTCTTGGGATCCTTCCCAAGGCAGCCAAGTGGAGGGTTAAGCCTGTTCTCTGCTGGTTGCAACAGGGTTCTGCTCCGAACCTTGGGAGCAACTTCCATCTGGTGTTCTGTTTCCTGATTAGCTTAGGGATCTGAAAACCCCCCCTTTACAGGAGGTTTGATTTAATTAAACTGTAATCCCTTCAGCAATTGCAAGCACTTTCATATGACCCAGGGTGCCCCCGCCCTCTCTCTGCTGGCACATAAAATACCAAAGGAGAGTTGCGGAGAAGGGCTGGCGATTGGAAACGTGGGCAAATGCCTGTAAGTATTCCTGGAGCTCCCATTCTGGATGGGGAGGGCATACTTCTCCTGATCCTTGGAAGCCTCTGGGAGATCAGGTCTTGGGGAGCTGGGGGTGAAATCATGTTGCTGCATATATTGGAAGGTTGTGCAAGAAAATAATCCTGAGGCTGCACCAGGTCACTGAGGGACTCTCCAAAGTTCTGCTGGCTTGATGGATAAATGAGACTTTTTCCCATGAAGGGGAGGCTCCTACCTAGCCGAATTTTGGTGTTCCTATAGCTTGTACTCTATAGCAGGTGATCACACACTCATGTAGTTATTTGAAATTGCTCTCTGGGTGTTGGATGTTAAGTTTTCCTGTAGTAGATGGCACTACTTTATATACATGCATGCATGTATACATACATACATAGTGGGTATTCCCATACAACGGCCTGAATCAGTGGCGGGGTGGTGTTGATACAACCATTGGGCCTAGTTTTTTGTTTCCAGTGACAAGCCAGTTAAAAGTTCTCTTCTGAGAAGCCAGTGAGCAAAGCAACAGCATAGACTCCTTCTCCAGGTATCTACAGCTAGAAGCATACTTTCTCTGAGCTTGGAGGTCCTATCATGGCTAAATAGTTATTTGCAGGCTGAGGAGTCATCCAGAATTCCTTTTGTACTGGTGGCTTCCCAGGCATAGGTACATGATTTAGAGTGTCAGAGTGGTTTGTGGTTTTTTTTGTCCTGGTGCTTTCCTTGAGAAAACCAGTGTTTTACCACTGAAGTGGAGCAACAACAATCCATGGAAAATACAATTGCCATTTACTCTCATTCAGCGGTAAAATGCGGGGGGTTTTCCCAGAGAAAGTGCTGGGACCAAAAAAAAAGAAAAAGCTCACTCTGGAATGGAGGTTTTTAAAGCTTGGACCTGTGCCTAGAAATGTGGCACAAAAGGAAGTCTGGATGACCCCTCAGTCTTTGTTGCTTGAAGCCCCAGGAGGGAAGAGGGCTCTTGCGCTCAAATCTTGTTTCCTGGCTTCCTACAGCCATTTGTTTGGCCCCTGTGAGAAGAGTCATGGGCCCTTGGCCTGATCCAGCAGGGCTTTTCTTACATTCATATGGTTATTTATTAATCTAAGCCAGAGACCATAACCAGCTTGTGTGGCAGAAAACTCCACAAGGCTGCATGCCGCATTGAGCTCCTTGGAGGAAAAGGTGGGACATAAATGCAATAAACAAGACCCAGTTTTCACCATGGTGTTGTCCTTGGCCATACACAGATCTGAACAGTCCATTGCAGAAGCATTTCTAGAATCAAAGCCCTCACCCTTTCCCACCCCCACCGTGCCCTACAGGAGGCATGAATGGTGGGGCAGCTGCTCACCAGTGGGCAACAAGAAGAATCTAGACTCCTTGCTCTTTTTTGTAACTGATGTCATAAGCCAGCTAGACAGTGTTCTTTGTTCCCACTCCTCAGGGTGTGTGTTCAGAGTTGTTTTGGCAGGCAAATAGTTGTTTGTTCCTCTCCCTGCCTCCAGAGTTGACAGCACTTTGAAAGAGGGATCGTTCCCCCCACCCCCACCCGCTTCTGGTCAACAGATTTCTGCACACTTTGCATTGTTAGAAAAACCTGCTGGCTCCAACAACAGTAGGGCCAACGAGGTGCTGTTTACACCATGGGAGCAAAGAAATGCCTCTTGAAAATATTTTGTCGCCAACCTTGGAGAACCAGTGCTGCTACCTTCCAATTTTCGTGGCTGGAACAGCTTAAAACATATACTCCATCCTCTGCAGAATGACTCTGCACAGCAGTTTCAGTGCTTAGCTGTGCATTGTTGGTGTAGTGGTTAGAATGTCAGAATAGGGCCTGGGAGAGACCAGGGTTCAAATCCCCATTTGGTCATGAAGCTCATTGGGTGACTTGGGGCCAGTCACTCTTGGCCTATCCTACTTCACAGGGTTGCTGTGGGGATTGAATGAGGATGGGGTGAACCATATATGCCACCTTGAGTTCCTTGGAGAAAAAGGGTGGGATGAAAATATATGGCATCAGGTAACAATATTCCTCCATAGCCATCTTTCTGTGTTGAAGTAAACTACAAAAGTGTTAAAACTACCAAAATAAAATGCCTGTTCCTTCCCTGTGAATATCTGTTGGTTCAGGCTCTTTTAGGCTTGCTTGTAACTTCTTTTTTTTAAAAAATTGCTTCTATTTTGAGGATATTTCAGAAAATGGGAGACAAATGTTTGCCTTTAAAAATTCAAATGTTAAAACTTCTAGCCAGAGGCTTCCTTTCCTATGTGAGACCATATGAAATAGTTAATGAACAATCAAACACTTATACCAGGGGTGCCCAAACCTTTTTCACAGAGGGCCAGATTTGATGAAGTTTTTTAGGATTGAAGTTGTTGAGCTTTTTTCACCAGGACATGCCACGGACTTTGGACATGCCTGACTTATACTGTGGGTATCCATGCAGAAATCTCTGGCCTTCCAGTTTATGAAGCCTTGACTGAATGCAGGGAGCATGTCTTGAAACTTTCAAAGGGACAGAGGCTCTGGATGCAGAGGATGCAGCAGCAAGCTGCAATCTTGCAGATGTCACGGTCCATTGTGGTGCTTCTTGACTGCACTGTGGATGGCCCAGCAGAACTCCTTAAATGGGGGTGGGGGGAATTATGGAGAGGTAGCACAAATGTTTGTGGGAAGTTTGACGGTCCCACTCATTTGCAATCTCTAAACGGGGTGTGGCTAAGATGTGCCCCCCACCCAATGTCAGCCACTAGCTCCCATCAGTCCCAGCCAGCATAGCCAGTGCTCAGGGATGATGGAACTTGCTGTTTTCAAAGTGTGTTCTGGAATTTGCAGCAGGCATTAACATACTTTGAAGGCTGTCATGATAACTTGCTAAGGTAGGTCCATATTGTGAAGGTCTAGATTGCTCAAAGCCACTTGATGAGTTTCTAGGAAAGTCTGTGATGCTCCTTAAGACATGTTGCAAATTCCTGAGGCAGGCTTGCAAAGTATCCTTTGCCAAAACAGTTGTGTCTTGCAATACTTTGAGCTGATTCTTAAATATTCTAAACCCTGGAATGCTTCTGCAGTGACACTGTTTTTTTATCTTAATATCTGCAAACACACATCAAGTATAAGCACATGAAACAATGGTTTGTTTTAACCATGTTTTGTTCAGTAAACCATGAGCCACCTAGCAGATGAGCATACAATCCATGTCTTGTTTCTTAAAAGCTTACCTGTTTTATCTCTTTTCAATCTCCTCTTTTCCAGGCTAAACATACCAAATCTACATGTCTATGTAATCACTGGCAAATAGGCTCCTACCTAATTCAGAAAGGAAGCATCTCCAATTCAGCTTTTTTGGCACATCTCCTAACCTTTGCTATGTAGTGATTGATCGCTGGCATAGCAGCCCATGACTGCTCCATCATTACTCTAACAAGATTCTTGCTGCTTCTGGTGGGGCTATAAGGTCTCTTTTACTGCCAATGTCTTGCAATGAGTGGAGAGTGAGCTCAACTGCAGAGGGACAAGGCCTGTTTCTGCAAAGATGTTGGTGTGTCAAAGGCACCCAGGTGGTAAAGGAGTCTGGCTTTTGTTAAAAGTGCATGGATGTCTGTGCAGAGGAGCCTGGGCAGGTGCCAAAGGCTGCTGAAGCTCCTTTTCTCAGGCTATGTCGAGACTCAGCCAAGAACTGAATGCCAACACAATCTTTTGTGTTGCTTGCCAGTGTGGGTGAAGAGTGGATAACCAATCAATCTCCTTCTGCTGAAAGCTCTTTGCTTCAACTCCTTCCAAGTATGTTGTGAGCTCATGTAACAGAGTTTGCTCAACTTGAATGACACAGGGCACTCTTCAAACAGAGTTCTCTCGGTGTTGATCTAAGGGAGGCATTTATATATTTCATGTGTTACTGTGGGTGTCCCAAAAGAGTCAGTGTTGAGAACCTCTTGGCTTTGACATTCTCATGGGTTCTTCAAGTAGCCTAGTTTAAGACAATGCTGCAGGAAGGAGGATAACACTGACCTTGCCAGTTGGTCGATAAAAATGATAAAAACATCAAATCTATCAGTAAGAGCTGGTTTGCAGAGAAACTCAGGTTTGAAAGCCCTTTCTAAGTTATATAATTTATAGAAGACTTCTAAAAATGAGTGGGCATGTCTCCTGTCAAACTTGTATTGGCAAGGCGTCCCACAGGGTGAGAACTGTCTATGTTAGTGTAGTCCACTGGTCTACAATTGGTGGGTTGGGACCCTCTAGTGGGTCATGGCCTGGTCCAAGATGGGTCACAACAGGAGAACAACCACCATGCACCTCTATGGGAAAAGCTTAAGAAAAGGGCTTCCACATGCATGCTTGGTGTAAAAGTGCACCCTGATTCTGAAAAGGTTAGGGACTGCTGGTGTTACTGAAAAACAACTTAGATTTCATTCGCTTTAGAAAGAATAATGTTTATGTCTTTCGGCACAAAGCACATTGTGCGTGGAGGCTCCACAAATGTAGGTTGCAAATAGTATTAACTTTGGTGTAGCCCTCTGTATTAATGTAGCACTCCTACTGCTGACCTCTTTACAAATCCAACCATAGCTGCCAAGCCAACTTATTAATTGAGTGCCAGTGAAGAAACCGGCTAGTATAAAACAAACTTGCATGGGCAGGTGAAACTGAAAAGTCATTCCAGTATCTCACTGGACAGTAACGTAAAAGGTAAAAAAAACCAACAACCCTAGACGGTTAAAGGTGACTATGGGGTGCGGCACTCATCTCACTTTCAGTCTGAGGGAGCTGGCGTTTGTCCACAGACAGCTTTCCTGATCATGTGGCCAGCATGACTAAACCACTTCTGGCAAAATGGCATGCTGTGACGAGTGCCAGAGTGCATGGAGACAGTTTACCTTCCCGCCAGAGTGGTACTTATTTATCTACTTGCACTGGTATGCTTTTGAACTGCTAGGTTGGCAGAAGCTAGGACAGACCAATGGGAGCTCACCCCATCACATGGATTCAAACCGCCGACCTTCTGATCAGCAAGCCCAAGAGGCTCAGTGGTTTAGAGCACAGCACCACCCGCGTCCCTCAGTATCTCCCCCTCCAAGAACATCCTGTGGAGAAGAATGCTCCAAGAGGGGGTATTTGAAGGGAAATGGGTATGGCCACCCTGGAACTTCGGAAAGCCACCTTCTAGTTTAATCTCTGCCTCTTTGTTCCAGAATGAAAGGCCAGTTGCACCTCCTTTGGCAGCTGCTTAGGGTGACCCACTTTGCAAGAGCCACGAGCCCATGCCACCTGGATCCCCTGGATCCACCAATGGCTGTACAGAATCTTGCTTGATTGCATATTATTGAACTTGGAAAGAGATTTAAATATATTCTTAATATTTGATAGGAATGTATTGCTTTTCATAGCACAAAACTGCTTCTTACTCTGATATGCAGGTTTGCTTTCTCATTCTCCAAAGTGTGTCCATTTAATTCCCTCCAACCTCTTTGCCCTCCAGCTGTTTTGGATTGCAGTTCACATCAGCCATTGTCCATGGTGGCTGGAGCTGATGAAAGTTGCCCAAAACATCTGGAGGGCAACAGGTTGGGGAAAGCTGATCCAGTACATTTTTGAGATGATGGAGATGAGTTTCGGTCATTCAATACAGACTGTTTCAATTTTTAAACTGCTGCTGCAAACTTTTCTTTTCTGCCAAGGCCTATGCAGGTAATTGAGACTACGTCTTTTCACAATGGTTAATCAATGTCTGATTTTAATCTTTTCTTTTCTTTTTACTGTATGGCTTCAGTGTTAGAAACTGAGATATGAAAGCTAGGAGCTAAATGGCTCCTTAATCCTAGGTTTTGAGCGCAACAACAGAATGTCAAGGCACGCTTTTTTAAAATAACAAGAATACAAAGCTGAAAATGAATGAACTGCAGCTAAAATAATATGTTCATTTTTTACATGGTCTTCTCCTTCCCCTGCCCCCCCATATATTCTTAAGAGGGTCTCTTTTCCAGTCTTCAGAGAGTACAGTGGTGCCCCGCAAGATGAATGCCTCGCAAGATGGAAAACTCGCTAGACGAAAGGGTTTTCCGTTTTTTGAGCTGCTTCGCAAGACGAATTTCCCTATGGGCTTGCTTCGCAAGACGAAAAACGAAAACGTCTTGCAAGTTTGTTTCCTTTTTCTTAACACCGTTAATACAGTTGCGACTTGACTTCGAGGAGCAACTCATAGAACGCGGTGCGGTAGCCTTTTTTGAGGTTTTTGAAGACTTTGGTGATTTTTGAAGCTTTTCCAAAACTTCTTTTAAAACTTTTTTTTGGGGGGTTGGATTTTGGGTTGGGGGGTTTGGAATTCAAGGACTTGGTGTTGGGGAAGGGTTTGCAAGAATCTGGAAGCTTGTGTGCTTTTTTCTGCATTTTTATGATTTTCTGTGACCATTGGGCCACTCTGCTGTTTTTTTAAAAAAAATATGGGTTTGAATTTCTGTGTGGTGGGTGGCTGGGGAAACAGTTGAGGAGGGGTTTGCAAGAATCTGGAAGCTTGTGTGGTTTTTTTCTGCATTTTTATGATTTTCTGTGACCATTGGGCCACTCTGCTGTTTTTTTAAAAAAAATCTGGATTTGAATTTCTGTGTGGTGGGTGGCTGGGGGAACAGTTGGGGAGGGGGTTCTTCAGCAAGAAGCAAAGAGTGGAAGAGGAACCTTCTTTGAGTTGTCCCCCAGAGTCTTAGAAAATGTACTGTACACTTTGTTGATTTTTAAACTTTTTCTGTCATGTTTAGAAACTTAATTTATTGTTCCTTCAATTTTTGAAATGCTCTTTACAGTATGTGTGACTTTAAAGAGCACTTAATAAACTCTTCTTGTACCAAATTTGGCTTTGTTTGGACTTTTTTTGACCATAGGAACGCATTAATTGAATTTCAATGCATTCCTATGGGATTTCGTGCTTCACAAGACAAAAAATTCGCTAGACGAAAAAACTCGCGGAACGAATTAATTTCGTCTTGCGAGGCACCACTGTAGCTGGAAGTGGGGAGGCAGAAAAAGATCCTCATTTCCTTCCACTCTGCAGTTTTAATCTGAAATCTTAGGCGTAGTGCTGTGCCCAGAGCTCAGAAACTGCATGCGCTGATGAAATTCCCTGTCGCAAAATGCGCCTAGAACAATGGGAGTTTTGAACATGTACTTTCATTGTAAGCCACTTTGATGTTTTATGAAATAGCAGCATATAAATATTTTATAGTAAAAAAGAAATTTTGGCTCATGCTGCTGGATGGGTGGATGGATTTTCATGAGGCATCTGGATTCTAATTCTACCCTCCTATTTTATATTCCAGATTACTGTCCGAGTTACCACCATGGATGCTGAGCTGGAGTTTGCCATCCAGCCCAACACCACAGGGAAGCAGCTGTTTGACCAGGTAAGTAGACCATCCATTTACAAACTGTATCATCTGAAGCATTTTTGTCTGTGTGGAATTGGATATTGAATGATGAGGAATGAGCAATAAATAACAATGTGCGGAGCCGCCTTTGCTGTTAAGGCTAGTAGGTGCAGCTAGCCACAGCAACCAAATACACGGGTGAGATGTAAGATGCAAGGTAAATAAAAGATAAAAAGGTAAAGGGACCCCTGACCATTAGGTCCAGTTGTGACCGACTCTGGGGTTGCGGCACTCATCTCGCTTTATTGGCCAAGGGAGCCGGTGTACAGCTTCCGGGTCATGGGGCTAGCATGACTAAGCTGCTTCTGGCGAACCAAAGCAGCGCACGGAAACACCATTTACCTTCCCACCGGAGCAGTACCTATTTATCTACTTGCACTTTAATGTGCTTTCAAACTGCTAGGTTGGCAGGAGCAGGGACCGAGCAACAGGAGCTCACCTCGTCGCGGGGATTCGAACCGCCAACCTTCTGATCGGCAAGTCCTAGGCTCTGTGGTTTAACCCACAGTACCACCCGTGTCCCTAAATAAAAGATAGTGAAGGATAAAATAAATGACTCATTCACACAGCACATAGTCTACCTAGGGAACTTGCTCCCCCAGGAGGCAGTGACGGCCACAAACTTGGATAGCTTTCAATGAGGATTGGACAGGTTCATGGAGGAGGAGAGCACTATGCCATGTTCCCTGTAGGTGTTGCTGCGCTATAACTCCCATAATCGCAGGAAATGACTCTCCTGTCTGAGGCTGATGGGAATTATTATCTTAAACATCTGGAGGGCACCAGTTGGCAAAAGGTTGAGTTAGAGCCAACGAAGCTTTCTACCTTGGTGACAAACTCTCCTATCTGTTCTTAGATGTCTGGCCTGATGGTTTCCTATAGATTGAATTAGAATGGGGTGTGACTCACAATAAAGCATTGAATCTCCTCAGGGCTTATATTTCCCTCCATTAGACATTCTGGCATTGTGAGGAAATAGATTCATTGTGGTTAACCTACTCATAATACACTTTTATTATTTGGGGCTTGTAGTGGTTTTAATTCTTGTACCCCATGCCACACTCTGAAATGCTTATCCATTACAGCGCATTAATGCTCTATGTATGGTGTAATATTATTCCACCATGACTGGGTCTGGTTTCTTCATATACTGACTCATGAAGCTGAATGTGCTACCAAATAAAAAGCAGAACAGTGTGTTGTTAGAGTGTGTACCAACCTAGATGTGACTGGGAGTGAGGCGTATGTATATTATTTATTTTACGTGCTGCTGCCTGTCATTGCACCCTAGCTTCCATGGGTCATGTAGTGCGAAGGAGGTGCAGCAAAGTCCAATGACTCTCTTTTGGCCCACCTTTTCCTTTGAATGCTTTGGCTGCTACCAGGTGAAAGTGTTTTCTTCTACTCTGGCTGTCTTTCACCGACTGAAAAACAGTGGATCTCAGGCTTTTGGGGGCCACTCCTTCTTGGTTCTGTAAACTCACTCCCAGTGCCCCCTACCCTATAAAAAGCATTATTCAGAATAGCCATTTGCATGACCCACTACGAACAATAATAATATAACAAAATTCAAAACAGTAACAATTAATTGCACATTTGTTCAGAATCCAATTAAAATTTAGTTTATTTAATTCAACGAAGTTGATGAACTTGATCCAGTGATAATCAGCTCTTCAAAACCTGATAGTCTGGCTTGGGCTACCCAGTCAGATGGGCAGCGTATAAATAATAAATTACTTATTTTACACCCCCCCATTACCCCCTTCTGGCTGCCCCCTTGCCTCTTAGTGTCCCTCTACATCAGGCTTCCCCCACCTCTGCCCTCCAGATGTTTTGAGACTACAATTCCCATCATCCCTGACCACTGGTCCTGCTAGCTAGGGGTCATGGGAGTTGTAAGCCAAAAACATCTGGAGGGCCGAGGTTGAGGAAGCCTGCTCTAGGTAATCCCACTGCCCATGAAAGGGCACCACTGATAATAATAATAATAATAATAATAATAATAATAATAATAATAATAATAATAATAATAATAATTTATTTATTCATTCATTCATACATACATACATACATACATACATACATACCCCGCCCATCTGGCTGAGTTTCCCCAGCCACTCTGGGTGGCTCCCAATCAAGTGTTAAAAACAGTACAGCGTTAAATATTAAAAACTTCCCTGAACAGGGCAGCCTTCAGATGTCTTTTAAAGATAGGATAGCTGTTTATTTCCTTCACATCTGAAGGGAGGGTGTTCCACAGGGTGGGCGCCACTACCAAGAAGGCCCTCTGTCTGGTTCCCTGTAACCTCACTTCTCGCAATGAGGGAACCGCCAGAAGGCCCTCGGCGCTGGACCTCAGTGTCTGGGCTGAACAATGGGAGTGGAGACGCTCCTTCAGGTATACTGGACCGAGGCCGTTTAGGGCTTTAAAGGTCGGCACCAACACTTGGAATTGTGCTCGGAAATGTACTGGGAGCCAATGCAGATCTCTCAGAACCACTTCTCTCTTATCAAAAGGGCGCCTGTATTGAAGGAGGCCCATCCCCTGCTTCCTCACATGCTCAACTTCCTTCCATAAACACACTCTTCCCTCACCCCCCACTCACATGTGTGGGTCATCAAGTGACCAACATTCATGACCACCGCTTTCCCAAGTATATGGTTTGACTTGCCAAGAGTTGGGATATAAATATTCTAAGGTGTCCCAACTGAACAGAATTCACAAGTTCAAAAGAAGTCCACAAAACAATTAACGAAAATTTAAAACAATGCAGAAGTGTTAAACAACACCAAAATTAGCAACAAAACCTCAGATGGAACTCAAAACATGTCAAATGGCCCCTGGCGAAGAGGATTGTTTTGACTCTTGTGCTATGCAGGTTGGGGCTGAAAAAGTAGCCATAACTTCCTGGTCATGGGAGGTGAAGGGGAGGGCAAGCCAGTCATCCCGATTTGGGGGCCTCCAGAGGTTTTGATCTAGCCTGCAGAGCTGATGGAGGCATGGCTGTTCTGGGTGGGACTGATGGGAGTTGTATCCCAAAGCCTCTAGGTTGTGGAAGGTGGTCCAAAAAGGAAGGATAGCACAGAACTATTGCTTTCCACAACCTTGTGTGTCTGTTCTGGCTCCATCACCTGAACAACATCTTCATGGGAAAGTAAGTATGGGGTCTTCCTGAATAAAAATGTTTGTCCTTGGTTTCTTTTTTTCCATTCTTTTATGTCCTGTTTACAGACAGCTGTGGCAGTATGGCCTCCTCCCTAATATTTCCTCCTTGCATCTGTCAAAACAGAGTGTTGCTTTCACATAGAGGATTTCTACAATATAACCTCACTGTTCTGTTAGTATCCATTATAACCTGCTGCAGCAAAAAAACCCAAAATCCTTACCGCTTTCCTCCCAAAGCAGGCACAAAATCCTTTCATGCAAAATGCATGCATTTGTATTATGCTCTAGCCCAGCAGCAACCAAACCCTTTCGGGTCACCGCTCCCATGGTTCAATGCACTCACCGCCAGGGTTCCCTGCCCTAAAGCATCTTTCAGAATTGTTGTTTGCACAACCCACTAAGGAAGATAGTAACACCATGAAAATTGAAACAGTAAGAATTAAAAATCCAGTTAAAACTAGTTTAATTAATCCAACAAAACTGACAAACTTGATCCACTGATACCAGCTTTTCAAAGTCTGATAGTCATTTACGCCACCAGTGACCCCTTACTGCCCTCTTGCCTCTTAATGCACACCCCCCTCCCAGTAATCCCACTGCCCTCTAGGGGTCAGTACCACCCACTTTCAGAACCGCTGTGCTAGATAGCACTCAGTGAAAGTTAAGCTGCAAACATGTTTTAATAGTTGTTGTATCAACAAATTTAGTATGGCCACTTGTTGAGGAAATAATGGATTGATTTTAACTCAGTTGCTTAAATGGCCCTTTTTATCTTTGGTGATCTAAATCATGATTTAAATTGCAGTGGTTTTATATTCATACGCCTTGTCTACTGGGGATGAGATATACTAGTGTTTTGTAAGAAATAAGTTGGTTAACATCTTAAGGCTGACATGAGCACAAAGAAACGGCCATGGCATGCTCCACCCATGATGTGACTGTGTGCATATGCGGATGTAGGTGTGGGTGTTTGTAATCTCTTGTCCCATCTTTGCTTCAGATTTCATTGCATCATTCATTAGGAAATGAATTGAAAATAAAATTGCCAGCAGCCCATCTAGTCTAGCATCCTGCTGTCACAGTAGCCAACCATCTAGAGCAGGCTTCCTCAACCTCGGCCCTCCAGATGTTTTGAGAGTACAATTCCCATCAACCCTGACCACTGGTCTTGCTAGCTAGGGATCATGGGAGTTGTAGGCCAAAAACATCTGGAGGGCCGAGGTTGAGGAAGCCTGATCTAGAGCGCCTCCCTCTCCTGTTGTTTCCAGCAACTGGTATTTCAGTAACTGGCATTGCTGCTTCCAACTGCGGAGGCAGAGCATAGCCATTCTGGCTAATAGCCATCAATAGCCCTCTTCTCCATGAATTTGTCCCATTCTCTGTTAATGGCATCTAGGTTGGTGGTCATCACTGCCTCCTGTGGAAGTGAGTTCCACAGTTTAACTATGTACTGCGTGAGGAAGCCTTTTCTTTTATCAGTCCTGAATCATCAAACCTTCAGCTTCACTGGATGTCCACGATTTCTAGTGTCACAAGGCCACATGATTTAGCTGGAAAAGGAAATGACGAGAGAGCTCTACTGGGGCTCTACTGTTCTAGAAATATCAGAGCCCAGGGATGCTCAAAAGTCAGTCTCACTGCTTTCCAGCAACATTCAGTGCTATGTCAGAGATAAACTTCAAGCAGTTACCAGAGTCTTGAGGACGTGAAGCACACATGTCTCTTGATAAAAATAACAGATTGTATAATGTGTCCTGGCTGTTCATAGTGCTCCATGCACTCTGTCAGCTGCTCCTAACTACTATTATGTATAAGTCAACCCCACATTGTGGACGCTGCAGGGTCTGAACTCGGCTTGGCCAAGTTAAGCTAAATTCCATATTACCAGTGATTTGAGCAGTGTATCATGCATAGGGTTCCTAGGCTGAAGTCTTTTGTTTTGCCTTGGCCCCTCCTACGGGGCAGGGGGAGGGCTTGGATCTCCACATGAGCAGGATCCATAGAATCATAGAACTGTAGAGTTTGAAGATATCCCCAAGGGTCATCTAGTCCAACCCCCTGCAATGCAGGAATCTATTGCCCAATGTGGGGCTCGAACCCAAGACCCTGAGATTAAGAGTCTCATGCTCTACCGGCTGAGCTACCCCCCCATCTCCCTAATTTAAGGAGTGCCTTAAATTACTACTAATATTATTGTATTAAGAATATTATGTGTGCATCTTGCAAGCTTCAGCTCAGGAGCAGCTGGCTTCAAATTTTTGCATAGACCGTGGGGGGGGGGTCATGCCCTCCTCCGCTCTGTCCTCCCCTCTCCCAGTTCTCCATCTTAAGGGCTCAGTCGCAGGAGGAAGCTCAGAGGAAGAATCAATAGGGCCCAACCCTTTTACACCACCAGGGCTCACCCCATGTCTCAGGTTTGGGCCATGAAATCTCAGAGTCTGGGATGCGCCTGACCTGGCAACCCTACACATGTAGCCACTAATGTCTAGGCCAGTGGTTCCCAAACCAGCTTGGGCCACTGCCCCCTTGGCTCCATAAATAATCATAGAGTTGGAAGGGATTCTGAGGCTCAGTTCTAGTCCAACCCCCTACAATGCAGGAATATGCAGCTGTTGAACTTGCAACCTTGGCATTATCAGCACCACACTAACCAACTTTTTCAAAGCCTTTATTTAACATTCGAACAATAACTAACACAATTCACTATTCACTACATTCCACCACCCTTAATAATATATAGCATTACAAAACATCACAACGACTAGATCAACATTCCATATATTTTTTAAACCTTATCTATTTTACGTAACAAAGAAGAAGAAAAAAAGAAAGAGAAAAGAAAAAAGGGAAAAAAGAGAAAAGAGAGAAAGAATAAAAAATAAAGAAAAAATGGGGGGGGGAATAAATAAATTTGACTTCCGATTAGACTCACTGTATTGTTGTTCCTATTATTGTTTTACACACAGTTTCAAATTACCATTTACTTTCTTTGTTCTTATCAAAAAAAGGAGTTGTTATCTATACCTTTTATTTGACAAGAATCATTCGAGTTCTGCCAGGAGATTGTTGGTGTTACAATAATTTTTCAAATACTCTTTAAATTTTTCCATTCTTTCTGTACTTTCTGTATTGGATACCCTCTAACTCTCCGTCATCATAGCCAACTGCAAATACTCTATCATTTGGACTGGCCACTCATTTATCGTAGGTGTTTTCTCACTTTTCCAGTTTCTTGCGATTAAGATTCTGGCTGCTACTGTCAAGTACATAAAAAGTGGTCTAGCACCAATTTAACTATCTTGTAATGCAATAAAATTCAAAATTATAACAATTAATTGTACATTTGTTCAAAAACCAAGTGAAAATATTTAGTTCAGTTAATTCAACAAGATTGATGAGTGTGATCCAGTGATACTAACTTTCCAAAGTCTGATAATCATTTACACCTCCAGCACCCCCTGTCTCCAACCTTCCTCTTAGTACCAGATTATACCCCACCACCGCTCATTTTGGGAACCACTGGTCTAGGCCTTCAGAGTACTAGAAGTACCCAGGAAAGGTTTTTACCTGGCTTTTGGCAAGCACCGCAACCCCAGAGTCGGTCACGACTGGACCTAATGGTCAGGGGTTCTTTTACCTTTACTGCAGGTCTTGGGCAAAAGGGAGTTCAGAATAGATTCTCCAGGGCAAAGGCCCCAGGAGTCTTGGAGGCATTAGAGTTGATGGGCTGGCGATGTCTTATTTTTGGCTTCTGAAGTTGCCTTTCTGTTGGAAGACTCATGAATCCAGGAAGTTGCTGCTACGCCAATGCCTTGATAAAAAATCTAATCTGCCTTTTTTTTTTTTTTAATCATTGCCCTGGAACTCGGCAACTGTCTCTGGACAATTGCAACGGGAGGAAGTTGATTTGCAAAGGAAACAACCCATTCAGCTCTGGCCACAATGGGAAATAAAACCGATTGTTCCATACTTTATTTTTGCTGCCTGACTGAATGTTCTGGCTTGCCCAGCCTGCCCTGTGGTAGAAGAAAAATAAAAACAGCTTGGCTAAGAGACTCTTCTCTCTCTCTCTCTCTCTCTCTCTCTCTCTCTCTCTCTCTCTCTCTCTCTCTCTCCCCCCCCCCCTCCCCCGGACAGAGCCCTGTTTTCAGTTCTGCAACTTTACAAATGATGCAGTTGCATTCGGCTGTTAGCATAATGGAGGACTGAAGTAAGATTACCTGGCTAGTAGCCACAAACTCCCAAAACAAAGGCATGGTGGCTGCCAGGCAATATAACGGACCCTGCCCCCCCGCCCCGGTTTTGTATCATGCTATTTAAGCCATCACCATGCCAGCCACTTCGTACCCTAAATAATGGGGATGGTGAAAGATGATGATCATCATTAAATTTATTGCCCACCTTTCATTAGCAGGGTTTACAACAATTTTTTTAAAAAAAAGTTAAAACTGATTGCAATCACAGGAATAGGTAGGGTGGGCCTTGAAAACAACCACATCCCTGAAAATTGGTTTCCAGGTGGAAAAATCGAAGTTAGAAACAGAATTGCTTGAACCAAAGACTAAGGTGCTTTCGAGAATGTATAACTTGTTGCTTAAATGGAATACACAGGATGAGACAGTCAAATCAGCCATGATAAAATGGGCGCAGGACATTGGGTACAACATTATGTTTGAGGACTGGGAAAGGTTATGGACCACCGGAATGAAATTTACGGCATGCAATGCCTTAAAGGAAAACATTATGAAAATGATATATAGGTGGTACATGACCCCAGTCAAGCTTGCAAAAATATACCACTTGTCTGATAACAAATGCTGGAAATGTAAGGAGGCTGAAGGGACATTCTTTCACCTCTGGTGGACTTGTCCGAGGGTGAAGGCCTTCTGGGAAATGATCTATAATGAGCTAAAAAAGGTATTTAGGTATACCTTCACCAAGAAACCAGAGGCCTTCCTCTTGGGCATTGTCGGCCAGAAAGTGTTAAAGAAGGACAGGACGTTTTTTATGTATGCAACAACAGCAGCAAGAATACTTATGGCAAAGTACTGGAAGACACAAGATTTGCCCACACTGGAAGAATGGCAGACGCAATTGATGGACTACATGGAATTGGCTGAAATGACTGGCAGAATCCGAGACTTGGGAGAAGAGACAATGGAGGAGGATTGGAAAAAAATTAAGGACTATTTACAAAAACATTATAAGTTATACGAATGTCAAGAATTTGCATGATTTGGAAAATCTAGCTCCAGCAATAAGATCTGGGATATTGGAAATTAAGTTATAATTATGAAAGGACCAAAGTTTAAAATAATATTATATTATATTTATATTAGGGAAAAGTAAATTAATAATAAGTATTTTAAACTTAAAATATAATTATTTGAAAGTATAAAAAATACATGAAACAAGGTATTAATTTGCTGTTATCTTTATTGTAAAGAATGCAGGGTGAGGGAGACGTGGGGAAGTCTGGTTGGTTACGAAAAAATGTATTGGAAAGATGGATTCCTTTTATTCTTCTTTTCTTTTTTCTTTTCTTGTTATTTCGTTTCATATATGAATGTACATCTATACCTGGAAAAAAATGCAATAAAAATATTTTTTTTAAAAAAAGAAAACAACCACATCCCAGAGTAAAGAGGTGTGTCTTAAGCATTTGCCAGAAGCTATATAGCGAAAGTGTCAGGTGCATCTTTGTGAGGAGGGAGTTCCACAACTTAGGGGCTGCCACAGGGAAGGCCCTTTCCTGGGCTGCTACCATCCCAAAAGGTTGTTAGAACTGCCAACAGAACAGTGGAAGGGCACCAGCGGCAGGAGGCCTCATTAGGGAAAGCACTCCTTGGTTTAAGAATGGATTCGGTTTAAGAACAGACTTCCAGAATAGATTAAGTTTGTAAACCGAGGTACCACTGTATATGTCTTCTCTCCTCAAACATAACTCCAGGACGAGTTCCTGAAGGGCTGCAATATTTTCCCAGTGCAGGGACAGAATCATGTGTTTTAAATGGCTATCTTTATAGAGAAAAGGTAGGCCTCCGATTGTGGGCAGAGCACAGCCATTGAGATCCCTCTCCTCCATGAATTTGTCTAATCCTCTTTTAAAGCTATCTAGGTTGGTGGTCGTCCCTGCTTCCCGTGGGAGTGAGTTCCATAGTTTAACTATGCACTGCTGTTGCAGCAGCCTTATCTTTATCCAGCTTCTTATGGCAGTTTTGGAAACCTAGGTAGGCAGTCCCTCTCCTGCCCAGTCATGCTCGATTGCTGCTCCCTTTTATTTGAATCTTGTCAGTCCCATCTGGAAACGTAACTCTCTCACACAGAGCAATACAGTTAGGCCTGGTAAGGAGGGAGCTGTGCAGGAGCCCCTGCCATAGCTGTCCCGGCCCCTCCCTCTGGGCAGGAAATGAGGCAGCAGCTTTGAGGGGAAGTCCTGAGCTTGAGACGTGTCCTGTGAAACTGCACTGCTGTTTAGCTTGCAGTGGGCCTTTCTCTCCTCGTCTGCCTGGCAGGAAGGAGCAGCTCTTCAGCCAAAATTGTGTGTGCACTTCCAAGTGCTCTGTCAGTTGGTTTGGACCTCAAGGCTTTTCTTCTCCTTTATTTTTTATTTTTTGAACCCAACCCATTTGTGGCCTGAGCATCCCTTCTCCATGCTGCAAATACATAGGCAGCTAGGAGACTCCCTCTGGCCAGTCTCCAGAACTCAGAGGAAACTGGTGACTAAATGCTTCTTCTGAATGATGTCGTCTCCTGGACCTTTCCAGCTTCCAGCCCCTTCCATAATTTTATCCTGAAATATTTCCTTCTGTGGCTCTTACAGGAGCTTCTGTGAAGTGGACGGATGTTGGTTGTATCTGGTTTGTAGTGTAAAATTGTGGAGATTAGATGTTAATTAGCCAGCTTTGCCCCTCAGATAGTGGTAGGTTTCACCTTAAGGTTTTACCTATCCTTTGGAGGTATGAGAGGAGCAGACTAACAATGCCAGTGTTTGTAATTTCCTAAAAGTTTTTCTAGCACAAGCTGAGCAGTTTTCTGAACATCTGCGGGAATACGTTCCTGAGAAACAGCAGCAGATGGAAACTGAAATTATGACACAAGGTTTTCCTTGCTTTGAAACAGCTTATGTTTCCTCTTGAATTTTGCAACGTTGCATGACTGCAGATTGCCTCAAATTCAAGATGGTAGCCCTAGGGTGGATATAAAGGACAGGCCTGTACCTGTGTGTGTTGATATAGGCAAGCAAGCACGCACACACACACACTCAAGTTACAAGTTATTTCTTCATCTTTGCTAAGACTGGGCAATTTTAAAGAGATGTTCTGTCCCAGACTGTGCCTGTTACAACTCCTTCTCATCCCTTCCAAGCTCAGGTTAATTCATGGTGACATAACTTTAAAAAACAAAACAAAGCAGTGTAGTTAGGTAAGTGAGTACACTGAGTTCATTCTTATTTATTTCATGAAACTTATATACTACTTGACCAAAAAAACCCTCAAAACTCAGTGTGGTTTACCGAAAGAATAAAGCAACAGTTAAAAAAAAGCTAAAAATAAAATTCAAACCTTCAGAACATAATCAAAATCTATGATAAGCTAAAACCAGGTTAAAAGTACATGTCAACATTCTACGTGTCTGGATAGGCATGCCTGAACAGATATGTTTTCGGCAGGTGCCAAAAAGAATATGGTGAAGAAACGCCTGATGTCAACAGGCAGGGAGTTCCAAAGTGTGGATGTTTCTGCTCTAAAAATATATGCTTTGTAACTGTATGGTGAGATAAATAGGCCATTGGCCTGATCCAGCAGGCTCTTAGGTCCTCATGGTTCGTCTTCATACAAGGCAGTTTCCAGAGTTCCTGATGTATGAGGTAGTAATTCCAAATAAATTGCTTCCACTGGCGACTAGCTTGGGGGTCATTTCCTTGTGCTATGAAGTTCCTAATTATAATTAATGGGATTTCAATGGTGCTCATGCAAGATGCCAACATTTAAAGCCCTAAATGGCCCCAGCCCTCTATACCCGAAGAAGCGCTTCTACCCCCGTCATTCAGCCCAGACATTGAGGTCTAGCTCCAATAGTTTTCTGGTGGTTCCCCGACTGCGAGAAGTGAGGTTACAGGGAACCAGGCAGAGGGCCGTCTCAGTAGTCGCAGCTGCCCTGTGGACTGCTCTCCCATCAGATGTCAAGGAGATACAACCTTTAGAAGACATCTGAAGGCAGCCTTGTATAGTGAAGTTTTTAATGTTTTATTACATTTCTGTATATGCTGGAAGCCGCCCAGAGGGGCTGGGGCAACTTGGACAGATGGGTGGGGTACAAATAATAAAATTCTTCTTCTTCTTCTTACCTCTCCATGGGCCAGCTCTGTTGATCTCTCTCCTTCTGCTTCTCTTATTGGCACCCACAATCTTCCCGCTGGAGATGGCCTCAGTCACCTTTCCTCCTCTAATGTGAGGCTGCTTCTGGCTTCTAGAAATGCTGAATTTGTATGGCTATATGGAATAAAACTTCCCTATTGTGCTGGGGTGGGGGCTCTTATGGCCTCTCCTGAAGCAACACAGCCTCCTGAACCGCTGTTAGCCTTTCAGCAGGGAAACTGAAACAGAGGCTTGTAGGTGTGCGTGTGGCTGCCCCCATCCAGATGGAAAGACTGCCTTGAGAACAGCGTGCCATTTTAGCCCTTTGGATCAGGTCATTTTCCTCCCACCTCACTTAACAGTCACCCTCCAACCATAATGCTGACGCAGTGATGGGCATTTTCTTTCATCCCGAATGCCAGAAGAAGCCTTTTTTCCTTCTGTGTCTTTTTTGAATGACCTCCCCCACAAGTCAGAAATGTAGAACGAACCACAGAATGATGCACTGCAGACTTGTGAGGAGTTTCATTAAAGGTCCCAAGTGTGGATTGAGAGAGGAAGGTCATAGAATTATAGCGTTGGGAGGGACACCACAGCTCATCTAGCCCAATCCCTTACAATGCAGGAATCACAGCTAAATAATATCGGACTAAAGATATCCAGATTTAGTTGGGACACTTGCTTAGGGTGAAGTCCACTTCAGCCCCACCAGATGATCTTCTAAGGAAGCCTGCAAGAGGATCGAGCCTCTACCTGGGGCAGCAGCCTCATAGTGCCAAGCAGGTTAAATCTGAAACAAGGACTGCAGCTGTCATTGAGCCTAAGCTGATGCAGCATACTTGCAGAGCGCCACCCCCACCTGCCGCCTTACCTGGTCTTTGCCGGCAGTGCTGCTGTTGCCACCAGTGGAACTTTGTTCAACAGGGCAGGGCTGGCAGGTGGCACCAGGTCCCTATGATGGTTGCTGCTCTGAATTCAACTTTGGTCCAAGAGTAATACCCTAGTCCAGTTATGCATTACAGTGGTGCCTCGCAAGACGAAATTAATTCGTTCCGCGAGTTTTGTCGTCTTGCGATTTTTTCCGCCTTGCGAAGCACGGTGTCGGAAAAGTTTTGGAAAAGCTTAAAAAATCACCAAAGTCTTCAAAAACCTCAAAAAAGGCTACCACACCACGTGCTATGAGTTGCTCCTCGAAGTCAAGTTGCAACTGTATTAACGGTTTTAAGAAAAAGGAAACAAACTTGCAAGACGTTTCCGTCTTGCGAAGCAAGCCCATAGGGAAAATCGTCTTGCGAAGCAACTCAAAAAACCAAAAACCCTTTCGTCTAGCGAGTTTTCCGTCTTGCGAGGCATTTGTCTTGCAAGGTACCACTGTATTCCTAGTAAGTATGTCATGGAAATAATTCCATTTCCGCCACCACACCAACTTGATTCCTGATTGCCTTCCTGTGCTCTTGAGAAAATGTGCTTTATCATTAGTACTGTGACTGGTTCAATAAAGTACAGTAAAGCTCAAATTGCAGAAATTGTGCTGTTCCTCACCCAGTGGCAGCTGCAATCATTTTAACTGTTCTGTTGGTTCCAAGGGCCAGTCTACACAGGAGATTAAAAAGCCATAGTTTGGCATGTTCAGCTATAAGTAGTAGGCTCTAGATCAGCGGTTCCCAAAGTGGGTGGTAAAGGAGCGGTAGGATTAAGCTACGGTAATCAGTTTTGTTGAATTAAATAAACTCAATACTTTCAACTGGATTGTGAATGAATGTGCAATTTATTGTTACTTGATTTTGATTTTATTGTGTTGTTATTTTCCTTAGTGGGTGGTGCAAAGCACCATTCTGAATAAGAGCGTCTGAATGCCACTCATTACTAACAACCAACGGATGAGTAAATTTAGGTCAAATTGTCTGATACCGGGGCAGTGCAAAAGAAAATGCTGTCTCTCAAACACCATGATGGTTACCACTGCTACAACCTTACTTGACAGGACTATGAGGACAAACCGAAGCAACCCTATGTTACCCTTTTAGAGGAAGGGTTAGATAAAAATGGAGCAGTTTTTGTTATTGCATGTGTGTGAACCTGAAGATAATGGAAATTCCCCAACTGAGCAGGAGCCCAACCTTTGGATATTGTATGACTAATGTCTATTTTGAGACTTGGCTTACTTAATTAGCACCTCAGAGATAGGCCAAGTTCCAGTCAGTCTCTGCTTTGGAATTCCATTCTTCACTATGAATGAAACAATTACATGGCATTTGAATTTTACTGAAGGCAATGGTCAGGGATGTAAAATGACCTGGAGGGGGGAAGTCCAAGCTAGGTTTTGAGGGATTTTCTTTTCTTTTTAGGAGAGTGGTTTGTTTTCACCTTGGGCAGCTAGGTGCAATGTTTTGTTTAGAGTGATTGCTGTTTGTTTTCTTGAGGGTTGTTTTTGTTTTTTGCAGGGGGGGGTTAACTATCCCTCTCAAGTGAGAAGGTAGCTTTGACCCTGCCAACTTGGTATCACAGAATTCCTGATTTCTCAAGATGGTCCCTATGGTCCTTTCACTCAGGCCTTCCAAAAATTAAGGGAACACACTGATATGGTGAGATGGGAGGGTTTTTTATATTGATGTGTCTTGTGCTAAAATGGGGAGTATGTGAAAGCAATGCTGTAGCAAATAGCTCACACAAATGCACATTCATTCATTCATTCATTCATTCATTTTTATTACCCCACTTTCTTTTATCTGTCATGGAATCCAGAGTGGCACACATGAAGATGGTCTCCCATCCAGGCACTGACTAGACCCAAAACCTGCTTAGCTTTAGCAAAGTGGTAGCCCCATGTGCCTTGAACATGTGCTGCCAAGAACTTGTGGTTGGTTGTTTTTTTGTTTTGTTTTGTTTTGCTGAAAGGGAGCATATCCTATGTTCTTTATTAACTGTGTGGGTGTGTCTGAGTGATTGTATCACCAGCTCCAAGACCAATTAATCTATAACTAAAACTGTGTCTGTGTAAAATGCCTTTTGGTGTGGAAACCGTCGTTCTTCTGGAAATACTCTTTTTGAAATCTGCCCTACCAATAGGTTCTGAAGGTCATACTTGGCAGTATAAGGGTAGTTTAAGAAATGCAGGTCACCCCTGGTCCTCTTTAAAATTGTGGTATGTAGAACATTCTGGTCTACTCAGGCAATAACCAGTGATATTAATGAGAAGTGATGCTAGATTTTTCATTTTCACTTTGCCAGGTGATCCTGGAAAAAATGGGCCGGCATGCCAAGACGACACTCCTTAGCTTTTCTCCAGCCATAATTTATTTTAATTATTTCTTAGCTGTTGTTCAAAATAAAATCTTCCCACAGCGACTCGCAACACTTAAAAAGCAATTTTAAAACTATATAAAATATAATGCTGTGCCCTCACCACAGCAGTGGTTCACTACGAAGCTTCTGTGTAATCATAGCTGGGTGTTCCAAAACAGAACTAGCAAACGGACGCCACTTCACATCACCCAAATAAATTTTTAAAGCCTGCCTTGCACTGCCACAGCAAGGGGAGTGGTGAGGGCGCTGCGTGGGTGATGCACCTCAGAAGAGAGAGGGGAGCCTATACAGTGTAATGGCTAAGAATGCTTGGCTAGGACATGGGAGACCAGGGTTCGAATCCCCACTTCGCCATGAAGCTCACTGGGTAACCTTGGGCCAGTCATTTGCTCTCAGATTAACTCACCTCACAGGGTTTTTGTGAGAATAAAATGGAGGGGGAGAAGTGTGTGTGCTCCTTGGAGGAAAGGTGGGATATAAATGCAATAGATAATAATAACTAAATAAACTCAAGCATAGCCTATGAGAGTTACAACGGCTACCAGATCTGCTACTACTGTGTGTTGCTTTGGGTCGTCCCTTTTCGCTTATAATAGTTTGCCCCTGTGAAGACCCCTTTGCTGACAAATTCATATTGTGAGAAGGATGGTGTCTGGGTGCCCACATCTGGGGAGGAAGAATATTATTATTACTTAATTACATATTATTACATTTATATGTTGGGTGTTTTTTTTACTAAGGTAACTCAAATGAACGTGCACTATATAAGCAAATAAATGTTGACGAGCTGCCCTAATAGCATAGGACAGGGTGAACTGCAAGAACCTGGTTTGCAGCTGAAAACTGTGTTCATACCAATCTGTCAGCGGGTAGGGACTGGCTTTCTTTTAAAATTCCCTTACCCATCTCCTAATTGTTCCAAATTTTAATCTAAATGTAAAAAGTACTCACGGTACAGTCCTTAAGTGATTTTAGCGTTGGAAGAATTGACCGCTAATACCTCACAGTCTCGCAGCTTTGTACCATCAAAGGAAACGTTCTATCCGTTGCGTTGCAGCTCCGACCCCCTCACTCTCAGAGCTTGCCAGGGAGCGGGGAGCCCGCTTTTGACGCTACCCCTTATTTCACAGCAGGGAAGATGACTGTCATATCCTGCAGTGCTGTTTGCCAGTCTTTAATTGTAACATATTCATATCCCACCTTTCCTCCAGAGAGCTAAAGGTGGCCTGCATACTTCTCCTCCTTCCTATTTTATCTTCACAGCAACCTTGTGAGGTAGACTAGACTGAGAGAGGCAGCAACTGGCTCAAGGTCACAACCAGGAAGCTTCATGACCAAGTGGGGATTTGAACCCTGGTTCCTCCCAGGTCCTAGTCCTCATTTTATCCCTACAACAACCCTGTGAGGTAGGTTAGGCTGAGAGGCAGTGACTTGTGACCACTGGTCACTTCATGGCTAAGTGTGAATTTGAACCCTAATCATCCACAGGTCATACCAGCAGTCTTAATGACTGCACCACAGTGGCTTAAATAAGCAAGCTTTTTATCAGAGAGGAACCCACAAAATTATCTTAAGCAGAAGGAAGTGTCCAGTTATATGAGCCTGCACAGCTGAGGGAAAGATTCCAGTGTCTCTTTAGCCAAAATGTGACCCAAAATAAACCAGCAAGCTTTTGAGTCCACCAGAACTCTTCCATCAGGTGGGATGCTAATCAAGGGTGTGAGAAAAGAAAACTGCCTTGGTTCTGCAGCTATAATGCATACTTTGGTGAAAAATGCATTTCTCTTTAGTTGTGATTCCTGCGCTGCAAGGGGGTTGGACTAGATGACCCATGGGATCCCTTTAAATTCTGTGGGGGTTGTCATGAAGAACAGTTACACTTCAGAATTCACTACACCATTGTAGCGATCACTATCCATGTGAAAGGTGGTTTTGAGGAACTAGTTTGACAGGTCCATGCGAGTTCTGCCTGCTCCCCTCCCACACTCCTATAAATCAGGCCTGCCAATCCCTCAAACGTATGAGAGGGCTGAATTCCCTATTTTGATTCTGTCCCACCTCTTCCTTCAAGAAGCTCAAGGTGGAATAGATGGTTCTCCCCACACCCCTTACTCCCCACAACTAAGCTGTGAGGTAGGCCCAGAGTCATCCATTTGCCTTGGGGAAAAGGCTGTGTAATCTGTGTGGGCTGTTGAGAGGGGGTGCAGTTAGGGAGGCTTATTTTGTTGCTCTGAGCCAGTGTGCGATACCCGCCCGCCCCCCAAACATGGGGCAGCGGGGCTACCTCACAGGGTTGTTTGTGAGGATAAAATGGGGAGAAAGACAACCATGTACACCACCTTGAGCTCCTTGGAGGAAATAAGTAGGGCTAGAAATGTAATTAGTAAGTAAAAGTCTTGGTATAAGAACAGCTAAAAAAAACTAGACCATATTGGATAGTGTAAAATATAACAGAAGGTGTCCTCCCCGCCCCTCTCCGAGATTTGCTTCTTACAAGAGGATTTTAGGGCCTCTTAACATCATCAGTTGAAAAACAGGCACTAGACATTCAAGCTGATGAGTTACATTTTTCTTGGTTTTCTTGGAGGCCTATGAATTCTTGGCCTCAATGCTGTTAGAGCTAATGTGCCTTACCCCTAGAAGAAAACAGGCTGTTAGCATCTATAAACAAACCATAACTTGAATGATTATGTGTGCCTTTCTTAATGCAATTAGAGTTTTGTGCTTTAAGACGGCAACATTTTATAAGGCTTTCTTGTCTTTTCCCTCGCCCCCCCCCCCCCCCCGATATTTGTCTGTCAGACTTTGAAGAGCTGGCATCACTGGATCAAGTTTATAAGTTTTGCTGAATCACTTAAACTAAACAGTTTAAATTGGTTTTTAAATAAATGTGCAATTCATTGTTACTATTTTGAATTTTATCGTGTTGTTAATGGTTCGTGCAAGCTGCTATTCTGAATAATGTTTCTTACAGGGTAGGGGGCGCCGGGGATGAGCTTATGGAACGGGAGGGGGAGAATGGGCAATAGTGTTTCTGAGCGAGGGGGGAAGCAAAAGTTAAAATGTTTGTTTTTGCTTTTAAAATCTTCACCACTGGATCTTAATGTGGGGTTTCACTGGTAAGCACTTTCTTTCTTTCCTTTGTTGAACTTTCCCCTGTTTTTATGCCACTGGGTGTTCCTGGAGATATGTAACACCTTTCCTAGGCCACATTTGAGCTCAAATACAACCACCTGTAACTTTTGCTTAAAAAGTACCTTTCTCTTTGGTTTTCCCAAACAGGTTGTGAAAACAATAGGTCTGAGAGAGGTTTGGTTTTTTGGACTCCAGTACCAGGATACCAAGGGCTTCTCTACATGGCTGAAACTCAACAAAAAGGTAATTACTGATGTGGGCATATGTCATCCTTTGTTTTATTGTCTGCATTTTAATAGATTTCTTTTTTTATATTTTTTTAATTATATTAGAGCTTAATGATTTTTTAAACTGTCATTATCTATCTATCTATCATCTATGTAGCTAAGCTTTCTGTATTTTATCTGAGTCATTTTAATTCGTGTTAGCTGCCTTGAATCCCAGTCAGAGGAAAGGGAAGATATAAATAAATATAATTATAGACATACCAGTTTGCTTGCTGCCTCACCCACAAAAAGACAGGGTCCCACTTTTTTGAGAAGCAGCAGTTTCTTTATTTTTCTTTTTTTAGTGTTTCTCCAGAGCAGTAGGAGAAACCCCAGCAAAAAAATTTTTTTTAAAAAAAATCAGGTTGCACCAAGAAATTGCTGCCTTAACAGGAGTTGCAGTCTCAGGATAAATACTCTTGAACCCTGACTTTATTAAGAAGAAAAGGTCTGGGTATGTTCTATTTGTAAAAAACATGTTTTTGATGATTTTCAGTTACAAGTGAATTAGATATAAAAAAGGAGAAAAGAAAAAGTAATATCTACAATAACAACAGCTGTACAGAGCCATCACAAAAGTGGTCGTTCATTGAATGTACAATAGTTGGATGAAAGTGTCATTCTACAAATGTTCTCATAGGGAACAGTATCGCCCCAGGGGGAGGTGGGATTATCTAGGGGCCACTGGAGTTGATGATCTAAGATTCCTGCTAAGTACCTTTAATTCAGATATTTGGGAAACTGTTATCACCCAATGCATTAAGAATTTGCTGAACAGTTAAGTAGTTACTAAATCTGGTGTCTAAGACTATTGCTAAATTACTACCAGACTCTGAAAACTAGTGTTGCCGGATCAAGTTAATCAATTTTGTTGAATTAATTAAACTAAACAGTTTTGATGGATTCTGATTAATGTGCAATGAATCATTACTGTTTTGAAACGTGCTACTGTCTTATTTAAACCACTATTCTGAATAACACTTTTTATGGGGTGGACACTGGGCTTGAGTCTATGGCCCGTGTGTATGAATGTGGCCTGAAAAGGTTTGGGAACCACTGATCTAGACCTTGTTACCAATTTGCTGCAGGTAACAGCGCAGGATGTCCGCAAAGAGAGCCCACTGCTTTTCAAATTCCGTGCCAAATTCTACCCAGAGGATGTGGCAGAGGAGCTGATCCAGGACATAACCCAGCGCCTGTTCTTCCTCCAAGTGAAGGAGGGCATCCTGAACGATGACATCTACTGTCCCCCAGAAACTGCCGTCCTGCTGGCTTCCTATGCTGTCCAGTCCAAATATGGTGACTTCAACAAGGAGGTGCACAACCCTGGTTACCTTACTGGCGACAAACTGCTTCCTCTAAGGTAGGTCAGATTTGACACATGCTTCTAGCCTTATGGGAAGTGTACTACTTCCTTGTGACTTTCACCATTCATATTCTTCCAGTGGATCTAAATGGCAGTAAAAAAAGGTGCAGTATGTTAACTTCCATAAGTGACTGGTGATCTCAGTGTAAAGACAATCAGCTGCTAGCCTAAGAGTGACTCAGTCCTGTCTGCTCCCCACAAGATGTTCGTAAGTTGCTCCAGCTGGGGATAGACCTATCTGTCTATCTCCGGTCTATGCCTCATTCATGTTGTTACACATAATTGCCTTCTGTAGTCACATTTCTATTTGTGTGGAAACAGAAAATGCTCATTTAAATGAAGGAGAGGGCTACAGATGGCTGTTAGCCACATTTTTTATGCTCTTCCTCCAGTTCTAGGCAGCAATGCTTCTGAATACCAGGTGCTAGAAACTACAGGAGGGGAGGGTGTGGTACTTGTGCTTAGGTCCTGCTTTCCCTTGGGGGCATCTGGTTGGCCACTGAACTATAGGTGGGTCTTTGGCCTGATCCAGCAGGCTCCTCTTAAGTTCTTAAATCCAGGGGGGCATAAGAAGAGTCCTGCTGGATCAGTCCAAAGGCCCATTTCAGCCAGTGTACTGTTTACCACAGTCACCAGATGTCGCTAGGAAGCACACAAGCAAGACACAACAGCAACTTCTTCTGCTCATGTTCCTTAACAACATATTCAGAGGCACACCGCCTCCTACAATGGAGGCAAACACTAGTGTACTAGCTGGGCCTTTCTCAGTCATTGCTAAGAGTTCCGCACTCTCACCTCTCTGGCCTAGAGTCTGTGTTTCTCTAATTTGTGCTGCAGTGTGGCAGAGCTAAGGAAAATCAGGGGTCTTGTATTTCCTGCTTGGGTAGAATTCTCTTCCCAAGCCTTGCTGGCAAAAAACAAGAGAGATTGGGAAATATAGAAGCAGCAGAAAAAGATAGCTTAGCACCTTCTCATTCAGACTCCAAAGCTTCCTCCAAGGTTGAACAAGCACTCCCTCTCCATCCAATCATTGAGCAGGCATGGGAGGTCCAAGAGAAGGACTTGCCTTGCTTGCTCACAAAACTGCCTGTCAGCACTGACTTCGGACTCCCATGGAATAACAGCACTGTCGGGTTGCCACATTCAAGCACAACAGCCACACTCTCCTCTCCTGTGGTTTCCAGCAGCCGGGATTCAGAAGCATCACTGCCTCCAACTGTGAAGGCAGAGCATAGCTATCATGGCTAGTAGCCCTCAATAACCTTATTCCTATCCATTAATTTGCCCAGTCCTCTTTTAAAGCCATCTAGATTGGTGGCCATTACTGCCTCCTGTGGGAGTGTGTTCCATAGTTTCTCTGTACTGCTTGAAGAGAAGCTCTTTCTTTTACCTGTACTGCATCTTCCAACATTCATCTTCTTTGGATGTCTGTGAGTTTCCTCTCTCCACTTTCTCCATGTCATGCATACTTTTATAAACATGTGTCGTGTGGCCTCTTACTTGCCTTTTCTCTGAACTGTCTCAGACATTGCAATATTTCTTCAAAGGAGAGTCACTCCATCCCCTTGATCATTTTAGTTGCCCTATTCTGAGCCCTTTCCTACTCTGCATTATCCTTTTTGAGATGAGGAGACCAAAAGTGTACATGTACACAATATTCCAAATGTGGGGCTCTCAGATGATTGACAGATGACCAGGCCCCACCAACATGTGCAATTTGGCCCTTATCTCCTAAGGGAAATAAGGATCTGGCCAACTGCCTGCATCCGGTTCCCCACCTTTGTATTAGGTAGAAGCACCAGAGAACAACTCTCAGACCACTGATTGAGCTTAGGGGACTACATTTTCCTCTGTACAGATAGAGGAAGTTTGAAAAATAAGCTGCTTATCTCCTGATGTGCTTTGCTGTTCTTTGCTTCCTAGGGTTTTGGAGCAGCACAAACTTAACAAGGATCAGTGGGAGGAAAGGATCCAAGTGTGGCATGAAGAACATCGAGGAATGCTCAGGTAAGGCTGAAATTATAGAAATAATTGGTTTGTATTGTATAAGAGCATCTTTTGTTCATAATATAGCTTCATCTTTAAATATTCAAAGTGCGTTACAGAAGTCAATGCAGTAATGAATGAATTTTATTATTTTGGTCACAGACCAGTTCCAGCCCACATACAATATCAAGGAAGTCATAAAACACAATAGGGATACATTTGAATTTGCAATTAGGCACAATGCGGGGATATTAACAGGGACAATACAGATATAACAGGGACAATACAGATATAGCAACAGTTAAAAAAAATAAAATTAAAACTTAGTCACTGACATATAACCTAAAATCATCATTTAAGGCCTTGATCATTATGATAGCACAGCTTGTTCCCTAAGTTTTATGGCAATCACACAGAATTTGTCTACCCTTAACGTGATCTCAAAGACAGGAGTGCCGCGGACTTCCGGTCGGTGCCAGCGCTTAATGGCGGTCCTACCTCCGAGCTCCGGAGAAGGACTGCTTCGCAAGTTCGGGTCTTACCCGCTACGGCGAGCGGGGGACCC
This sequence comes from Podarcis bocagei, assembly GCF_964188305.1. NCBI lineage: Eukaryota > Metazoa > Chordata > Lepidosauria > Squamata > Lacertidae > Podarcis > Podarcis bocagei. Next base: position 22,015,396 of record NC_138140.1, read on the forward strand.
CTAAAATCTCAGGCGCTGAAGCCTGAGAACAAGGAGACTCGGTGGGCACCTTTGCGCCCCCCGGTACCGTGAAAGAGCCTTTTTAAAGGCTACGGATCGACATCGGGAGTGAGCGCGGTGCTGAGAGTCGTCACCCAGCCTGCGAAGTGAAGCCGCGTCGCCATAAGCGGAGAGCGCCGATTCCTTCCTGAAAAGAAAATTTGGACGGAATTCCCGTGAGTAGGAACTGAAAAACAATCGGGACCCTTTAAATTCTGAAAATTGAGCTAAAAGCGGGGAGATTAAATCAAGGAAGTCTGCCTCCCCCGACTGCATGAAAGTGAAAGCAACGGAACTTTAAACTTGCATCCGTTGAAACCCGCTCCTTAATTAATTAAATTAAACCGGACATTCAGACCTTAGATCTCCCCTCTAGCTAGCAGGGCAGAGGGGAGGTGAATGAGACTTTAATAACTGCATGATTTACCTGAAGTAAAAATCCTCCGCTGTCTCATCTACTGAAAGTACGAAACGGTCTGCCTTTTTAGAACAATAGGACACTGAACTGACTTTTTCCTGCAAAAGTGATACTGTGATACAAAGTTTTCACAGTGACTGGCTACAGTATATTACAAGAAGAAACAGTATAAACTGGGAAACTGTGGCAATTTGTAGTTACAAGCTTCTAGCAACATTGACTTTGACTGTGTTAAGCTCTCTTTTTTACATCTTTGGACATTCTCCTTTGTCTCTGTACTTGGATACTTTACTTTATGGCCATTTTGATTTGCTCCCCCTAGAGGGTAAAGTAAAGTTCGGCACGGCCTAGGACAGTGGAATTTTCCAACGGGGAATAGCTCCCGTGGGAAACGACCTTGACATGAGTGGCACACAAGAAGAGATAGTCACAAGAGCCAAGATCAGGCAACAACAACAACAACAGCTGCAACAGCAACAGACAAAGAAAAGAGGCTCAATTTCAGCTGCAACTGCAGGACCAGCAGGAACAACAGAACAAGAAAAAGGAGCAGCTGCCTCTATGGAAGCTGTGACAGACGCTCTGCTCAAGATAAATCAAACTTTGGAGTCTTTGACAAAACAGACTTCAGAAAATACACAAAAATTAACAGAAATATCGGTAAGACTAAACCAGAACACAGAATCTATAAATAAATTGGTGGAGGAAAACGCTACCACACGTAAAATTGCCGAAGATGCCAAAGCTACTGCTGGAGAGACGCAAGAGAAATTAGAGCCGATTGCTAAGAAGGTTTATGAGCACGACGCAACTTTGGCCTTGTGGGAGTTACAGAGGAAAGAGAGAAATTTGAAATTAAGATCGATTCCGGAGAATGAGAGAGACAACCTTGCGGAATACCTGACACGGGAGTTTGTGGATTGCTGGGATTTGGAGGAAGACGAATTTAAAATTACAACAGCTTTTAGACTGGGTAAAAAGCAGGACAGAAAGACCCCGAGAGACTGCCTGATTACATTTAGATCTAAGGAGGAAAGAGACAAAATATTAGGACTACATTTTGAAAAGGCTCTGCAAATTGGCAACTCAGCTGCACAGATCTTTAAAGACATCCCAAAATATATTTTGGATCTAAGAAACTTTTACAAGGACTTGGCTCTTCTGTTAAAGAAAAATTCCATCCGCTTTAGGTGGGAATTTCCACAAGGACTGTCATTTGACTACAAGGCAAAGAAGGTGAAAATAAAGACAATTCAAGATAAAGACAAATTTTTGGCAAGAAATCAGGAGGACCTGCAGAAGGGGACTGTGGACGTACTTGCAGAACAGAGGAGAGCATTAGATATCCTGAATCTCTCGATTGGACAAAAACCACCACCATCAGAAGAAGAGCAACAACTTGGAGCTGTTGGAGGAGCTTTAGGAAAATAACAAGATGGCTCTGCAATTCCTTAGTTGGAATTGTAATGGGCTCAATGGGCCTTTGAAGAGAAGACAAGTATTTCATATATTGAATAGAGAACAATTGGACTTGATATGCCTACAAGAAACTCATATAACTAGAGCCCACAGGAGACTACTCACAAACAAAAGGCTAGGACAAGAATTTGTTTCATCAGATAAAGTTAAGAAAAGAGGAGTTGTAATATATGTGAAAGAGAAATGGGCTCCAAAAATGATATTCAAAGATGAACAAGGGAGATACTTGGCAGTGGAGATACAAGTACAAGGAGAAAAATTCTTAGTTGTTGGAATCTACGCACCAAATGAAGGCAAATCTGACTTCTTTAAGAGACTTCATGAAACCTTGACGGACTATCTGGATTACAATATGATAATTATGGGAGACATGAATGGCGTGGTCTCCACTAATATGGACAAGGCACAAAGACTAACAGTTAGTAAGGAAGGGAGACTTCCTAAGACTTTTTTTGAAATGACGGAAAACATGGACTTGATAGATATTTGGAGAACAAGGAACCCTCTGGAGAGAGAGGGAACCTTTTTCTCTCAAGCAATGATGACCTGGACCAGAATTGACCAAATTTGGATCACTAGTGGTATGGCCCCAAAGATTAAGAAAGTGGAAATCTGCCCAAAAACTTGCTCCGACCATAATGCCGTGAGGATGGAGATGAAACTTACAATAACTGGTCAATTTAGATGGAGAATGAATGACACCCTCTTTCGAGATAAGGAAATCCTCACGAAGGCCCAAAAGACTTTAAAAGACTATTTTGAAATAAATCTGAGGGCCGACGTGGAGAAAAGAGTGATCTGGGACGCAAGTAAAGCGGTGATGAGAGGATTCTTGATTCAACAAAATTCAATAAAGAGGAAAAAACAAAATGAGAAAAAAGAAAAGATTTTGGAAAAGATAAAGGAAGGAGAGAGAAAATTAAGAACAAAACCAAAGTCCCAGGAGATTTTAAGAGAGATCAAGCTATATCAAACACAATATATGGAATTGATGAACCAAGAGATTGAATGGAAGATAAAACAAATGAAGCAAAAGACCTTTGAATCAGCAAATAAATGCGGCAAACTTCTGGCATGGCAATTGAAGAAAAGGCAGAAATTAAATACAGTTACAAGCCTAGAGGTGGATGGAAAAAATATATCTAAACCTAATGAAATTAGAAATTGTTTCTTGAGTTACTTTAAAAAACTTTACACTCAAGGCCCGCAAAATGAAGAAGATATAGACAAATTCCTTGATAAATATGGACTACAAATAATCTCTCATCAAAGCAAGATGGATTTGAACCAGAGAATTTCAGAACAAGAGATAGAGGCTGCCATTCAGAATATGCAATTGGGCAAATCTCCAGGACCAGATGGACTGACTTCCAGATACTACAAATCGCTGAAGGAATGGTTGATTCAACCACTAAAAGAAGTTTGCAACGAGATTCTTGAGGGAAAAAAGGCACCTGAATCGTGGAAAGAAGCATATATTTCACTCATACCAAAGTCAGAAACTGAAAAGACACAACTTAAGAACTACCGCCCAATATCATTACTTAATGTGGATTACAAAATCTTTGCAGACATTTTGGCAAAAAGACTTAAAAGAGTGTTGATGGAGAAGATTCATAGGGACCAAGCAGGCTTTCTCCCTAAAAGGCATCTAGCAGACAATGTAAGGAATGTAATAGACATTTTGGAAAAGCTAGAGGTGAATATAAACACTAAAGCAGTATTGATTTTTGTGGACGCGGAGAAAGCCTTTGACAATATTTTTTGGAGTTTTATGATAAAGAATCTTCATGGGATGGGGGTAGGTCAAGGTTTTGAGAATGGTATGGCTGCAATATATTCTGAACAAAAAGCTAAATTGATTGTAAATAACGTAGTGACGGAGGAACTTAAGATAGAAAAAGGAACACGACAGGGGTGCCCAATTTCCCCATTACTTTTTATTTCAGTTCTGGAGGTGTTGCTGAACATGATAAGGAATGACCAGCAGGTTAAAGGAGTGCAGGTCGGAGCTAAACATTACAAGTTAAGAGCGTTTGCAGATGACCTAGTACTGACTTTGCAAGAGCCAAACACTAGTACGAAAAAGGTCTTAGAAATAATACAACAGTTTGGCCAGGTAGCTGGATTTAAGTTGAATAAACAAAAAACCAAAGTTTTAGGAAAAAACTTAACAGATACAGAAAAGGAGAAATTCCAAGAGGAGACAGGGTTGACAGTGGTCAAGAAGGTGAAATACCTAGGGGTTTATTTGACATCTAAAAATGTGAATTTGTATAAAGACAATTATGAAAAATGTTGGTCAGAAATTAAAAAAGATCTAGAAATATGGTCAAATTTGAAATTGTCAATGTTAGGCCGAATTGCTGTGATTAAAATGAATGTATTGCCTAGAATGTTATTTTTGTTCCAGACCTTGCAGATTCTGGATAAGATGGAATGTTTTAAGAGGTGGCAGAAAGATATTTCGAAATTTGTCTGGCAGGGCAAAAAGCCCAGAATCAAATTTAAAATATTGACAGATGCTAAAGAAAGAGGGGGTTTTGCCCTGCCGGACTTGAAATTGTACTATGAGGCAGCAGCATTTTGCTGGCTGAAAGAATGGATGCTCCTCGAAAATACAGACATCTTAGATCTGGCAGGTTTTAATAATGCTTTTGGTTGGCATGCATATCTATGGTATGATAAAGTCAACAGTGCCTTTAAGAATCACATTGTTAGAAAAGCATTGTTCAATGTTTGGATAAGATACAAAGATCTGTTGGAAAACAAAGCCCCTAGATGGGTCTCACCAGTGGAGGCCAAGGCAGTGAAGAAACTCAATATGGAGGTCGGATGGCCGAAGTATTGGGAAATCTTGGAACAAGATGGAGATAAGTTCAAATTGCAAAGTCATGAGAAATTGAAACATAAGGTACAAAATTGGTTTCAATATCATCAAATAATGGAATTTTTCAAACAGGACAGGAAAATTGGCTTCCAGATGGAAAAATCAAAACTAGAAACTGAATTGTTAGAACCCAGTACTAAGAATTTATCTAGAATGTATAACTTGTTGCTGAAATGGAATACACAGGATGAAACAGTCAAATCAGCTATGATTAAGTGGGCACAGGATGTCGGTCATAACATCATGTCAGATGACTGGGAATGGTTATGGAACACCGGTATCAAATTTACGGCATGTAATGCCTTAAAGGAAAATATTATGAAAATGGTATACAGGTGGTACATGACCCCAGTCAAGCTGGCAAAAATTTATCATCTGCCCGATAACAAATGTTGGAAATGTAAAGAGACTGAAGGTACCTTCTACCACCTTTGGTGGACATGCCCGAGGATTAAGGCTTTCTGGGAAATGATCTATAATGAAATGAAAAAGGTACTTAAATGTACTTTTCCTAAAAAACCAGAGGCCTTTCTCCTGGGCATTGCCGGCCAATTGGTGTCAAAGAGGGATAGAACTTTCTTTATGTATGCTACTACAGCAGCAAGAATACTTATCGCGAAGTATTGGAAGACACAAGATCTACCCACTCTGGAAGAATGGCAGATGAAAGTGATGGACTATATGACATTAGCCGAGATGACAGGCAGAATCCGTGATCAACGAACAGAGACGGTGGAAGAAGAGTGGAGAAAATTTAAAAGCTATCTTAAGGACTATTATAAACTTAATGAATGTTAAAGTGTTCTGGTTTCCAGAAACAAAGGGATACAGTGACACAAGGTCAGAATATAGAGAGGACTAAGATGACAGAGGTGGAGAGTAACAGTTGGGAGTTGCTATAAAAATATGGACACTGGGATGCAGAAAGGGGGGGTATGGGGAAGTCTGAGAAAAGAGGTTTATGAAAATAGGTGATGAAACTATACATGTATGTTTGTTCTTTTAAGTGTTTGTTTGTTGTTTAAAACTTTGTAAAACCAATAAAAATCTTTTTTTTAAAAAAAAACAAAGACAGGAGTGCCAGCGTGCTCTGGTCCATGGGGTCACAAAGAGTCGGACATGACTAAACAACTAAACAACAACAATGTGATCTCAGGATCCTTGTCATCTACCAGTGATTTTAGACATTGAAGTTCGGATTCATTTGAAGATTTTTGCATAGCAGGGGTAATAAATACCAAGTGTATATCCCTGTAGAAACTGCAGCATAGCAAGGCATGAGAGACAGTTTCTACCTCCATCAAGCCGCAGGGGCAGACTCATTCCGCGTATGGTTTACCCTCGAATCTGCCCTGCAATAAGGCAGATGGCAGCACGTTGAATCTAGCAAGGGTAAATGGCTGTCTGTATTTAGGTATTTGTAATTTTGACAAATAATTGGCTGGGGTAAATCCTCTCCCATTAACTTTTATTGCTGGGTGTTTATTCATCCTGCTCACGTGGCATTGCAGTTCCACATCCCAAATTCATTGGCGGATTATTGCTCTAGCTTTCTCATAACCTACAACTATCAGGGTGTGTGGGGAAAACCCCAAGCCTCTTAGCTTTTCATGCAGTGTAGCTTTCCATTTGGATTGGTAGGAATCCAGTAGGGTTAAGGGTGTCAACCCAACAGGGAAAAAGATAAGTTTTAACCAATAATGGATCTTCAGAATCCATATCTGAGCACTAACAGGGATTTGCCAGACCTCCAGGCGGACAGCTATGTTTAGACACACAAGAAGGGATCCCTAACAGGCAGTGATAGAACTTAGTTTGGAATGATTCTAAGGGAGCAAGGTTTAAGAAGCTGCAGATCTGAGAGCCATATGTCAGTTGTGTTAATATTTTTGCAGCAAAGACCTGGGAGGCTGCCGGAATATATTGGCCCCCTTTTCCATAGAAAAAACTTATAATAGCTTTGGGAGATCTTTGGGCATTGCAATAGTATTAATGCAGTAATGATTTGACAAAGAATTGCTAACCTATAGCTCTCCCTTCGCCTCCTGATGATGATTACAAAATCCATCACTTGTAACCCTTGAGACTGTGTTGAGTGGGACTGGGTGGGACGTGACAACCTCTGGAAGGGATGCTGTCGATATAGGCAACTTGCTACCTCTTCGTAGTTTAAAAATATGCTTGGAGGCTTGGTTGGAAAAACCCATCATTGTATTTACAGGAGGTCAGAAGTGTTGTGTTTTGAACTACTTTTAAACTCTGCCGAGCTTTGCGAAGATTGTATTAAAAATCCATTCTCTTGTGTACTTTTAGAGAAGATGCCATCTTGGAATATCTGAAAATTGCACAAGATCTGGAGATGTATGGTGTGAACTACTTCAGTATTAAGAACAAGAAGGGCTCAGAACTTTGGTTGGGAGTCGATGCCCTTGGACTCAACATTTATGAGCACAATGACAGGTAACAAGACTGTCCTTCAAACTTGCATGGGGACTGAGAGGGGAGAGGGCCATCTGTTGCATCAGGCATCAGTGCATCTAAGTCCAGCAACCTTCTTCTAGCATTTGCCAGCTGGCTACCTAGATGTTTTCAGGAGGCTCACAGAAAACCATCACAGCAGCAGTTCTTTCATGTCAGTCCCCACCTTGTGCAGTTCATATCCTCTTTATCTATGACAGCTAAAAGCTTTTGCTGGATCCATCATAGGGAACTAAATGCAAAGCCTTAGTCTCCTAGGGAGAGTCTTTATTTAGTGGGAGAGATAATGTGGTGTAATATTTATATCCCAATTTGATGGGTGGGTGTTTATTTCCCAGAAATTTTATTTGGGATTGGAACCTGAGATTGGGTATGGGAAGGCTTGAATCCCAAGCACCATCCATTCTAGATAGCGTGACATGGGGCCAGAGATGATTTATTTATTTATTGTGTTTATTTAGATCATTTGTACCCTACTCTTCAGCCAAAATGGCTCTGAGAATGGCTTACATGCCATTGATTAAAACAAGACAGTCATCTCCCACAGACTTACAATTTTTTTTCCTTTCTTTTAAATGGCACACAAGGAAAAGGGGATAGGGAGGAAAGGGAGCAGGGTGGAAATCTCCCATACCAGTTCTCAAGCAATTGTTCCTATAATGACCAGCCTACATAGTTCAGTGGTAGGTGGAGGTGCTTGTTGGAACTGGGCTTATCTCCCACTGAAGCACCCTGAGGGAATGGCTGCGCCATTGAGGGGAGAGGAGGCCTGATGGGGCTCATCTGCAACAACAGAGTTGGTGATGAGAGTTGTAGTCCAGCAACATCTGGACTTTCTTGAGCCTGAGAGATGCTCCATGATTATGTCTTGCTTTCATACTCCCAATTCAATTGATCCTTTGAATTTAAGGAAGTATTTTTATCAGGTTACATAGGGCAAGTGATCCCAGAAAGAAGTGGGAGTTTATTTTCTGTAGTAGTTTACATGCTTGAGTCTTCCTGTTGTGCCCTGTGTGATCCACATCTGGACTGGTGCTTCTTTGGGAATTACTGATCTATGCACTCCTGACCTCATGTGCCCTATATATTTCCTCTAGGCACTGATTTTAATTAACAAAGTATTAACAAAGCAGGTAACTGCAGGGACCTCCAAACCTTGTGGACCAAACTGGTGCAAGCTTCTGTTGGGTGTCCCCTTTCTGCAATATAACGCAAAATGCACTGTGTAAAAAGGCCAGTAGCACATCTACTAAAGCATTCAGTCATTGGATTAATAATATTGTGTGTACAGTGGTACCTCGGTTTGAGAACTTAATTCGTTCTGGAGGTCTGTTCTTTAACCTGAAACTGTTCTTAACCTGAAGCACCACTTTAGCTAATAGGGCTTCCTGCTGCCGCTGTGCCACTGGCGTGTGATTTCTGTTCTCATCCTGAAGCAAAGTTCTTAACTCGAGGTAATATTTCTGGGTTAGCGGAGTCTGTAACCTGAAGCGTATGTAACCTGAAGCGTATGTAACCCGAGGTACCACTGTATAGGCACCAGTTCCTCAGTAAGTGTCTTCATATAAGATGGAAATCACATGGAATGGGTCTGCACTCACCTAATAGCCTGAGTTGCATTTAAGATTGTGTATATTTTCTCCAGGCTCCAAATCCTGTATCCTTTTGAGGCCTAAGATTTAGTATGTTGCTTTGGGCAATTTGGACAAGCCACTGTCCAAGCCACTTACATTGCATTCTGTGCAAATGTTACATAAATTCAGTGTATCTGGTTTTGTAAATTCTGAGCAACATTACCTCTTTTGTCTCAGTGATGGAAAATCATTCGTGCCACATCAGTGTAGTCAGGTTGTTTAACTGCCAAAATATTCCAATGGGCTCAGCTTTTGAAACATTAAATCCTTTCTTTCATCTTTTTCAGGTTAACACCAAAAATCGGATTCCCTTGGAGTGAGATTAGAAACATTTCATTCAATGATAAGAAGTTTGTTATCAAGCCCATTGACAAGAAAGCCCCAGTAAGATTTCATTTGTAGTTTAAAATATTTTAGTTAATAATCTATTCAAATATTTAATTGAAAATCAGTAATTTGGGGTTGTTCTATTTTGCTCTATCTACATAACCAAAAAAGCCAGTTGGTTGTGATGGGAAATCCCCTGGTGACAGAATGAACATTTAGATTTTCATAAACAAGTGACTCCCAGTTTGTTTGTTTGTTTGTTTTACTGTGCTCAAACTGGCTGGGACTGGTAGTAGTTGCAGTCTAAAATGTGTAGAGCTCAGCAGATTGCAGAGGGCTGCAATAAACCTCACACAACTGGGTATACAGCTGGTTTGATGGGCACTCTAAGGAACGAAGGGCACTCTAAGGAACGAAGAGCTTTTCAAACAGTCATTTGTGTGAAGAGTTTTCCACTTGGTAGTTTAGTGATAGAACATAAAAGCCCATTGTGATTAGTCAAGTGTCTTCTTCTTCCAAAGATGAGGTAAATTCATCGGGTGTTTGAAACAAAAGCTAGAGAGAAGTTGTACATTTGTTTTCATCTGCGGGGCTGAGTGAGCAGCGAACCCTCAAACTCTGTTCAATTCAATACCATTGAGATCTCTGGATTGCTCTTGCCTTTCTGGTAGCAGAAGTGTTTCAGGACTCTTTAGATTAACTGGTTCCTGGACATCTGCTTTGTTTTTCTGGGTCAGCAATTGTGCCAAAAAAGGTCTTCGCTTCATTTTCGTGAGAACAGTTTTCCTGCGGTGAGACAGCTCACTCTGGAAGAGGTGAACCTTGCTGTGTGTAAGTAACAGCAATATCACTGCAATTAATCACTGGCACTTAAATGCCTTGTCTGGATGCACGGAATTCTTCCAAAGCCTTTTTTCTTTATGGGGGTGTATGATTTGATTTAATGGGATCCCTTGGTTATAGCTTCAGCATATCCAGGGTTTGCATACAGAGCTACCTCCCCCTTTTCTTCAACAAGTAGCTGATTGGTAGAATTTGTTTCTTTTAAATAATTATTTATTACCATTACTAAGAACTCAAAAGTGCAGTTGCAGGATATTACCTCCTACCATATGCAAAGCAAGCAAACAGTAGATAATAAGAGAAAGAAATAGTGAGAGGCACCATTAAAACAGACATCTGTATTTCCTAAGCTGGTGTGACTGGTGAGTGTTGCACATATAAGTCCAAAGTATAGGAAATAAAGTCCTACCAGATGACATAAAAGCATTCCGAATTCCCTCCTGCCCTGGGAGTACACATTGTGTGTGTGTGTGTGTGTGTGTGTGTGTGTGTGTGTGTGTTTTGTAGTAGCCAATGCCAAAATATTGAGGCTTTGGGACTGAAGTTCTGGGGTCTCTCTGCTGCAGAGTTGAACATGTACTCTCTATCAGATGGGGTGTCTGTTCCTCTTCGGGATTTTGTCTTAGTAAAAAAGAAAAATGAGTTGTTCAACACCTCTGGGTTGGGTTGGGGCATGTCTTTTGAAGACAGCTCAGAAGCGGGTTTGTGGCCTGCCTCTTTGACAAGGTGAGTTGCAGCTCAGCTTTCCCATTCTAATTCTGCTGCTGGCTGTTTGCTCCCAAACCCAGTTTAAAGTGCTTACTGGTGACTTTCAGATTCTAAGGCTATGTGTGTGTACAGTCACCGTTCTTTCTACCTGTGGTAGAAGCCATGCTCTGCATCCCCTCTTTTTCAGAGGCAAGGGTTGTGCCTGGGATTTTCTGCCTGGGACACCAATAGTGCAGAATGGGGGTGGGGTGGGGGCTTGATGGTGGTTTCTGTTGATTAGCGAAAAGTTCACCATTTGGATCCCTTCCAATCGGGATTCACCATGGGACTGAAACTGCCTTGGTCGCGCTGGTTGATGATCTCCGGCGGGCTAGGGACAAAGGTGAGAGCTGTTTCCGAGTTCTGCTGGATCTCTCAGCGGCCTTTGACACCATCGACCATAACATCCTTCTGGACCGTCTAGAGGGGCTGGGAGCTGGGGGCACTGTCATACAGTGGTTCCGCTCCTTCCTCCTGGGCCGTGTCCAGAAAGTGGGGGGGGGATGAGTGTTCAGACCCCTGGGCTCTCACTTGTGGGGTGCCTCAGGGTTCTGTCCTCTCCCCCATGCTTTTTAATATCTATATGAAGCCGCTGGGAGAGATCATCAGGGGGTTTGGACTGGGTGTTCATCAGTATGCAGATGACACCCAGCTCTACCTCTCCTTTAAATCAGAACCAGTGAAGGCGGTGAAGGTCCTGTGTGAGTGTCTGGAGGCGGTTGGAGGATGGATGGCGGCTAACAGATTGAGGTTGAATCCTGACAAGACAGAAGTACTGTTTTTGGGGGACAGGGAGCGGGTTGGTGTGGGGGATTCCCTGGTCTTGAATGGGGTAACTGTGCCCCTGAAGGACCAGGTGTGCAGCCTGGGAGTCATTTTGGACTCACAGCTGTCCATGGAGGCGCAGGTTAACTCTGTGTCCAGGGCAGCTGTCTACCAGCTCCACCTGGTACGCAGGCTAAGACCCTACCTGCCCGTGAACTGTCTCGCCAGAGTGGTGCATGCTCTAGTTATCTCACGCTTGGACTACTGCAACGCACTCTACGTGGGGCTACCTTTGAAGGTGACCCAGAAACTGCAATTAATCCAGAATGTGGCAGCTAGACTGGTGACTGGGAGTGGCCGCCGGGACCACATAACACCGGTTCTGAGAGATCTGCATTGGCTCCCAGTACATTTCCGAGCACAATTCAAAGTGTTGGTGCTGACCTTTAAAGCCCCACACGGCCTCGGTCCTGTATACCTGAAGGAGTGTCTCCACCCCCATCGTTCAGCCCGGACACTGAGATCCAGTGCCGAGGGCCTTCTGGCGGTTCCCTCATTGCGAGAAGTGAGGCTACAGGGAACCAGACAGAGGGCCTTCTTGGTAGTGGCGCTAGCCCTGTGGAACGCCCTCCCATCAGATGTCAAAGAGATAAATAATTACCTGACATTCAGAAGACATCTTAAGGCAGCCCTGTTCAGGGAAGTTTTTAATATGTAACGCTGTACTGTTTTTAACACTGATTGGGAGCCGCCCAGAGTGGCTGGGGAAACTCAGCCAGATGGGCGGGGTATAAAGAATAAATTATTATTATTATTATTATTATTATTATTATTATTATTATTATTCACTTACTTCTGCTACTCCAATCTGATAACGTATTAATTGGTTGTGCTTTTCTTTTTCCAGTAATGGGATATTTTATTGTGTTAATGTTTGGTTTTTAGACAACACTCAAAGCTGGTTGTGTGCAACATTTCAACAGAAACACAATGTAGACATGCTCCACGAATATTCGAGTGAGGTTTATTTAAAGGCCATCTTTCAGATTTAAATTCCTATCCAGATTTCCAGCTTCCTGACTCATTGAAGCTAAAGGTTGCTGAACAACCATTTAGCTCTTTTTTGCTCCTTTTGTCTTTTTGCATGGGGGAAATTGCCTAATTAATTGGATGCTATTTTGCATGTACTTGAGGCATTAGCTACTACTGGAGAAGAAAGGGAAGTGACGCAGGTGCATCCATGATTCATTCTTTATTTTTCATCTTTCTTTCAAAGGACTTTGTATTCTATGCCCCACGGCTAAGGATTAACAAGCGTATTCTGGCTCTTTGCATGGGGAACCATGAGCTCTACATGCGTCGGCGTAAGCCAGACACAATTGAGGTGCAGCAGATGAAGGCTCAAGCCCGAGAGGAGAAGCATCAAAAACAGATGGAGAGGTGCGTTCAACTGAATGCAAACGCCTCTGAACAGAGTGCCAAATGCTGACATAACTGGTTCCCGAACGCTGGTGCACAGTGTCTTAGTCATGGCCATCTTCTGTAGGAAAAGTTGTGGCAAGATTGGAGTTTAGTGATTGGGGTGTGGCATGTGTTCTTTCCATAGGCAAATCCTGCAGCTGGAATATAGTAGAAGAGGCCTACGCCCCCTGGAAACCACAAGGGAGGGTGGAAGCGCTCAGATCCTGCTTGTGGGTTTCCTATTAGGGCTTCTGTGAGAACAGGATGCTGGACTTGATGGGTCCCCTTTGGTCTGATCCAGCAGTCTTTTCTTAGTTTCACATTGGTATGGAGAAACTGTGGCTCTCTGGATTCTGTTGGACTCTGACTCCCACTGCATGCAAAGTGTATGGTTTTTCTGTGTAATGGGTCTATCCCATAACATATGTGAACAGCATTTCCCTGTAGCTGCAGGGAGAAGGATGTAGCAGTGGGAGAAAGCTCCAGCTAATAGGTCAAATAGGCTCAGCATGTGTCACAATTCAGCTTAGAAGTCTGTTTTCCTCACACCACACTCATTTGCCTTATAGGTGTGGGGCAAGTAGAGAGGAAGCTGCAAAGGAACATTTAGAAGCCTTAAAATGCTGTGGATTGTTCCTTAGCAAGCAGGCCTTGCTGTCTGTGTTCATCAGCTGATTGGCAGTCACAGCAGGCCCTGGTGGGATTGGCTGTGCTTTGGAGTTCCAAGTTGGGGATTCCATTGTGCAGCCAAACAGTGGTGCTTAACTCCTAGGCCCAAATATCTGTTTGCATTGGATGCAAAGGATGCTGCTCTGTGGGTGCAGCTCAAGCTACCTCCGCAAAGGAAGAATGTGGTGTTGTTGTGATATCGGGTGATTGACAGCTGGGTGGCCCTGCCCACTTGTAAAATAACCTGCAGGGGTGGGGGAAAGCTCAGGAACCAGCCCACTGGCTGGATCCTGCCCCACTCCTGTTCTGATGGAGGCTCATTTGTTTGTTTATTTTTAAAAATGTGCATATTGCTATATCACATATATCAAAGTGGTTTGCAGCAATAAAAATATAAAATTATACAACTAAAACCATTAAAAATATTTTTTTTAAAAACCAAGACACCAATTAACCATTGTGGAAGGATGTATTCTTAATTTCCGGCATAGGCCTGGCAGTACAGAAAAGTTGTCGGCTAGTGTTTAAAAGTTGGCACAGAAGGCGCCCGCTTGAGCAAACGAGTGCAGCATCAGCATTAAAAGTTTAGAAAATTACTTTTCTTTTAATTTACGCTAAAAACAAAATATTGATTGCCGATGACTGAAAAACTTCTGATGCAAAACGAGAATGCCTCAACTAAGAGTTTTGTTGCACAAGAGAGAACTGGAAATCTGTCAGCCAGGTGGGGGTTGAACTTTGTGTTATCCTTCACATTTCCTCCCTGCCTAGAGCCCTGCTGGAGAATGAGAAGAAGAAGAGGGAGCTGGCAGAGAAGGAGAAGGAAAAGATTGAACGCGAGAAGGAGGAGCTGATGGAACGGCTCAGGCAGATTGAAGAGCAGACAAAGAAAGCTCAGCTAGGTAGGGGAAGCTTCTGGTGCCCACCTTGCAGGTGGTGGGAAGGGGAGCTTGGTGCTGATTTACAGAGTTGGTGGGCAAGCTGTAGACCTATCTCTCTCTCTCTCTGTCTGTCTGTCTCTCTTTAGAACTGGAAGAGCAGACCCGCAAGGCACTAGAGTTGGAGCAAGAAAGGAAGCGAGCTCAGGAAGAAGCGGAGAAGCTGGCGAAAGAGCGTCAGGAAGCTGAAGAGGCAAAAGAAGCCTTGCTGAAGGCCTCCAATGACCAGAAGAAGACCCAGGAGCAGCTGGTAGGCTGGCTCTCCAAAAGCGTGGCCTGCGTTGGCCACTGCGAGAACAGGATGCTGGATGGGGAGGGCTTAGTGGTCTGATCTAGCAGCCAGACCCTTCTGGGGTTCTTAGGAAGTCATTGTGTTTATGGAATTATATAGAATTGTAGAGTTGGAAAGGTACCCAAAGGGGTAATCTAGTTCAACCCCCAGCAATAGCAGCTAAGTTATTTTATTTCATAAAGTTTATATACCACATTGACTGTAAAAAAAAAAAGCAAACCCAAAGCGGTTTGCAAAAATAAAATGATAAAGTTATCAGTGAAACCAATTACTTAAAACATTTTTTAAAAAATTAAAATCAGTGATAAACTGAAAACATATAAAAATATGCCCGTGTTTTACCTATCTGGGTAGGTTTGGCCAATCAAAAATGGTTTTAGAGGCACTGAAAAGAGTGCAGTGAATGCCCGTTGTGTCAGTAGGCAGGGAGTTCCTAAGTTGCATGTTGTATGCTGCTGTTCCATTTAAATGACCCCAAAGTGGCTCACAACACACTAGAGAAACATGCATATTGATACAACTGCCCATTATCAGTTCATTTCAATACATAATGTGGTAGTCCAAATTAATAAACAATGTTGATAATGCTGACACATTTTAAATTCCAATGTAGAATAGGCGCTGTTGTTCATCACATCAACAGGAATTATTTATGCTAGAATATAAAAATTAGATCTGCTAAGCCTTTCCAGGGTGGTCAAGTATTAATAAATAATTTAACCAGCAGCTGGGTCCTCATAAAGGCAGGAAATGGCCGCTATTTGTACTGAGCTAGACTTGCCATTAGTCCAAAAGCTGTTGACTCTAACCCTGGAGGCTGGTGGGATGGGGGGGGGCATTTAGAGGTGTGAATTACTATTAAACTCTGGAAAGTTGGCACCACTGGATAAGTCCACCAGTTTTGTTGAATCAGTTTAACTAAATAGTTTTAACTGGATTCTATGTGTAATTTTATTACTGCTTTGAATTTTGCTGTGTTATGATCTTCCTTAGTGGGTCATGCAAACCACTATTCTCAGTAATGCTTTTTATAGGGAGAGCAGGGGAACTGGGTGGTGGGCCAAAGAGGTCTAGGAACCACTGATCTAGAGCAGGGGTCTCCAAGTTTTCCTTGCCTCGGGCCAGTGTCTCCAGAGATGATTGCGCAGAGAGTGGGGGAGCGTGTGCAAACGGTGCACATCCGGGTCGGAGGAGGCCCGTGTGCATGTGCACAAGCTGGCAAGACCGGTCAGCGGTGGCGGGGGTCTCTGCAGGCCGGATAAACGAGTCCCTCAGGCCTTATCTGGCCCCCGGGCCGTAGGTTGGTGACCCCTTATCTAGAGAAAACCAGGCTCCACTGCAGGCTTAAACTGGTTTAATAGTTATTCCCTCCCCAGGAGACCTGGGAATTGTAATTCTCTTAGGGTGGTATGTGTGTATACCAGGGTTCTTCTCTTGAAGAATCGTGCACACTTACAAATCTGATTTTTGTATTAGTTTTCTTAGCTGCATCCCAAGATCACAGCAGGGGTGTGGAAAGTACACTTTATACCTTATAGCTGAGCAAGGGCCAGATTGGGGAGTAGTGGGGCAATGTAGCATTTTGGAGCCTGGTCACCTACTTTACTTGTAATCTTCTGCTAATTCCTGCAGTCGTCTGAAATGATGGAGCTCACCAATAGGATCTTGCAGCTGGAACTGGCTCGACAGAAGAAGGAGAGCGAGGCTGTGCAGTGGCAGCAGAAAGTGAGTCTTGGTCTTGGTCCTGTCTTGGAACAAGCCTTTTCCTTCCTCTCCTGTGCCTAGGAGTGACCACCCCATTTCCCCTTGTCCCAGTGATGGGGAAAAGTAAAGACACCCCATTTGCACAGAGAGGCAGGGGAGCCTGCCTACAAGGCGTGTTGTCCACCTTCCACAATGTCAGTGTTGCAGCAAATGTGCATTTAACTTGTGTAAAATAGACATGGCCCTCTCCAGTACATGCATGATAATCTGTGATGCATGACTTTGACTCCTGCTCAAGAACAACAATGAAGGAACCTTTGGCCCACTGGTCTGACCTGATTTTATTTAGATATTTATTGCATTTATATACCATTGTTTCTGCCAAAGAACAAAAGGTGGTGTACGTGGTTCTCCCCTCCTGATTTTATCCTCACAACAACTCTGTGAGGTAGGTTAGACTTGAGGGGCAGTGACTAGCCCAAGGTCACCCAGTAGGTTTCTTGACTGATTGGGGATTCAAACCCTGGTCTCCCAGTCCATAGCCCAGCACTCTAACCACTACACCACACTGGCTTTCTCAGATGCACCAGGATGACACCGAATTAATGCAGAATCTCTTAAGTGGTGCTAGAATTATGATTTGTCAGAATTCGGCAAAAATGAGAACAACCTTCTTGAGACAGTGCTAAATTAAACCTTGGACATAGTGTGCAATGCTAAGCTTACGTATATGGTGAGAACTGGAGAGGGCAGACCACAATATAATGTATTCATTGAGAAATTGAGTCTTTATATATAAGGACGTGGGTGGCGCTGTGGTCTAAACCACTGAGCGTCTTGGGCTTGCCGATCAGAAGGTTGGCGGTTCAAATCTGCACAACGGCGTGAGTTCCCGTTGCTCTGTCCCAGCTCCTGCCAACCTAGCAGTTCAAAAGCACACCAGTGCAAGTAGATAAATAAGTACCGCTGTGGCTGGAAGGCAAATGGCATTTCCGTGTGCTCTGGCTTCCATCATGGTGCTCCGTTGTGCCAGAAGCAGCTTAATTGTGCTGGTCACATGACCTGGAAAGCTGTCTGTGGACAAACGCCAGCTCCACTAACCCATTGGTGGGTTGATATCCTCCCTCAGGCCCAGATGGTCCAGGAAGACCTAGAGAAGACTAAAGAGGAGTTGAAGTCAGCCATGGTCACCCAGCATGTTCCAGAACCAATGCAGTCTGAGAACGAACATGATGATGAGCAGGATGAAAATGCTGCTGAGGCCAGCGCAGAGCTGAGGGCACATGCCTCTGCCAAGGACCGGAGCGAGGAGCAGCGAACTACGGAGGCAGAGAAGAACGAGCGGGTCCAGAAGCACTTGAAGGTAACGTGGGGCCAACGCTACTTTGAGGGGGAGTGTGGCTGGTGGGCAGGGTGTGGGGCTGAGACCCGCTTCCCTCAAATGTCTAGCACCACCTATTTATTATTATTCACGTCATAAATACGTGTACCAGTACGTTTCCGAGCACAATTCAAAGTGTTGGTGCTGACCTTTAAAGCCCTAAACGGCCTCAGTCCAGTATATCTGAAGGAGCGTCTTCTCCCCCATCGTTCTGCCCGGACACTGAGGTCCAGCTCCGTGGGCCTTCTGGCGGTTCCCTCATTGCGAGAGGCCAAGTTACAGGGAACCAGGCAGAGGGCCTTCTCGGTAGTGGCGCCTGCCCTGTGGAATGCCCTCCCATCAGATGTCAAAGCGATAAACAACTACCTGACATTCAGAAGACATCTGAAGGCAGCCCTGTTTCAGGGAAGTTTTTAATATGTGACATTTTAGTGTATTTTTCATCTTTGTTGGAAGCCGCCCAGAGTGGCTGGGGAAACCCAGCCAGATGGGCGGGGTACAAATAATAAATTATTATTATTATTATTATTATTATTATTATTATTATTATTATTATTATTGTTATGTATTGCTTGATTGTAGGGGGGGGTAGGGGCGAGGCTCAAAGCCATTTACCAAAAAGACGAAACAATAATTTTTTTGCCGGGGGGGGGGGCTGTAAAAACAATTATTTGAAACATTCAAAACATGAAGGACAACAATAAACATAAAAACAAGCTAACTTTCTAGATGCCTGAGTATTTTAGCAGGTGCCAGAAAAAGTACAGCAAAGGTGCCTGGCTGTCATCAATAGGCAGGGGGTTCCAATGTGCAGGTGCTGCCGTGCTAAAATACTGATTTCTTACAAATTCAGAATGGGTATTATGTGGCACTTGTAATAGTGCCAGTTACACAGAATGAAGCAAGTGGTCGAGTGGCCATAAAGAGGGCAATGCCATCTCCCAGGTAACCTGGTCCCAGGTTGTTAAGGGCTTGATCCACCTACAGGTGGTACAAGAGTAGCATAGCATACCATAAACCTTGGTAGTAAAAGATGCTTCATCAGCACACTTGGTTCCCCCATCCTGGCAGCCCGGTGGATTGGGGCAGGAAGTTTGAACAACCATAATATCTCATCATAACATGGATTTTTATTTGTTGGCACATTGTGGGAAACAGGAAGAGAAATGTCCCAGGCTTCTGTTTTTGGCAGGAGGCTATGTGTCTCTTGTAACATCCAGTGCTTGCACTTAAGTTCCCACTTTGTTCCCAGCAGTAAATATTTTCAGATGGCTTTCACAATAAAGTTAATAAAAGGGCCAGGTGGAAATGCATCTGTCTCTTTGGCCAGCTGGACTCTACACCCTCTTCTGGCAAAATGCTATTTTAGGCCCTGTCACAACAGAGCTGAAGGATCCAGTCCCCATTGTACAGACACATCTGCAGTTTATCTTGGCTTCTTTCTAACAAAATATTTTCACCCTGCATTTCAATAAAACATTGAGGGTGGCTTCCAGTTAAATAATAATAATAATAATAATAATAATAATAATAATAATAATAATAATAATAATAATACAGTAAAATGAATTGAGATGAGAGTTTCAGTGTGAGACTGAAACAGTAGCCTTTACAAAATTCTATGTAAACATTGGAGTAGTGGGTGAGAGTTTCAGACGTTCGGAGTATCAGAACTGTCTGAGTGCTATTATTGGCTCTTTACCTGCCTAAGAACATCCGGGGCAGAGCCCACCCGGTCCAGCATTTTTCCCTGTTGGGATTTACTGACCCCATATAGATGCTTCTGAATACCAGTCACTGGGAGCCAGAGGAGAAGAGAGCTATGTATTTTTTATTGGATTTCTATTTCCTACAAGGAGCTCAAGGTGTCATACATGGTCCCTGCCCCCATTTTATTCTCACAGCAACCCCGTGAGGTGAGTTAGGCTGGAAGACAATTACTGTCCCAAAAATTCAACCTTGGAAAAAGAAGCTCAGTGTTCTTCTGCTTGGGTCATCCCTGCAAATTTTCCACAGGCATCTGGTTGGCCACGATGAGAACACAATTCTGGACCAGATCGACCATTGCCCCCATCCAGCAGACTCTTGTTATGTTCTTGGATTGGCTCAGGCAATGTCACTTGATTCCTCCACTGCTGGATTTGTGAATGGCCTTCACGGAGAAGCATTCCCCTCTGGGGCTCTCTGCCCTCAGGCAACTGGGATTCCACTTGCACCAAACAGTGCAACACATTTGACTAAAACATACGAATGTTTTGATCTATTTTTTTCATTTATTGCTGATTTTATCTTTCGTATGTTGCTTTTTATGGCTTTTACTATAATTTTATTGTGTACTGCTTGAGGGTTTTACAATCAAGCAGTGTATAAATTCTATGAAATAAAACAAGCAAATAACATTTTAAAACTGGTCTTTCCCCCCTTCCCGTTTTGCACCTACAGGCTCTCACGTCCGAGCTGGCCAATGCCCGCGACGAAACAAAGAAGACCGCCAATGATATGATCCATGCCGAGAACATGAGGTTGGGCCGTGACAAATACAAGACCCTCCGCCAGATCCGGCAGGGCAACACCAAGCAACGCATTGATGAGTTTGAGTCCATGTAATCATTTGTGAGCCTTCTGCTGTCTCCCCTGCACTCTTCCTCCCTCCCCCGCCACCTTTTTTCTGTGTTTAACTGCGTTGTGCTGGAACCACTACAGAAGAGTCACCACAGTCTGTCTGAGAGTTGGGTGCAGAGGTTGCCATCCAGCATAGGGTGAAACAGGATTAGTCAGCTGTGCCTTAAAAATAATAATATATATATTTTTATGGTGATGCCCCATTTTCTTTTCTCAACCTGGGTTGAAGAGAGAAATCTGTTCCATGCAGCTTTATGAAACATCTGTGCTGGTCCTGTGACCCCCCCCCCCAAGGACCCATCCCTGCCACTAGTCTCTCTAGCCAATGTTTGAAGAGACTTGTGTGTTGGGGTATCTTTACTTTTTAAGCCTGTCTAGTTTTGATAATTAAAAAAGAAGAAGTTTGGAAGGAAAAGTTACTGAAGCAGAATTTAATGTTCTTGTGCCACCCACCCACACACGCGAAAGACCAAAGCTTTTTATGATTCCCAGAGGTTTAGCAGACCAAACGGATCACCCTGATCTTTTTATCACTTTGCACATGCCACTGCCTAAGCAGTTGAAAGAGGCAGGATTACATAATTGTTGTGATTTGAGTATATTTTGTTTTCCCCTCTTGAAATGTTGCCATATCCAATTACGTGTGTTGTTGGCCTCCAAATTTTGCTAGCCACCGATTCCCACCAGAGATTGCAGATTTCAACAGTATCTGGAGGGCTCCAGGTTCCCCATCCCTGTCCAATAAGGAGACGATGTTTGGGATTGGTAGCAGCAACATACTTTCTCCCATTCATATTGACCAGCACAGTCCAACTTAAGTGTTCAGAAGAGGATGTGCATCGGCCATAAACCCCAGAGAGCAAGACAGATGTGGGGAAACATTGCAGCTGGCCCTTTCAAGGGAGGTCTGTAGAACATACAGCCCACGTTATCGGTGCCTTATGACACCCTTTTCCACGGGTGTAAAGTTTTTATAGAGTCCTCATGTTTACTTGTGACCAAATGCAAAAAAGCACCCTGTCTTCTTCACATCACCAGCCACTTGCACAGTCACAAAACCTGCCTTGGTCTCTGCTGCCTTGGTTGTTGGAATGCAGCAGATCTTGTCTCCAAATGTCTTTGGAGAGCCAGTGTGGTGCAGCGGTTAAGAGCGGTGGATTCGTAATCTGGGGAACCGGGTTCGCGTCCCCGCTCCTCCACATGCAGCTGCTGGGTGACCTTGGGCTAGTCACACTTCTCTGAAGTCTCTCAGCCCCACTCACCTCACAGAGTGTTTGTTGTGGGGGAGGAAGGGAAAGGAGAATGTTAGCCGCTTTGAGACTCCTTTGGGTAGTGATAAAGCGGGATATCAAATCCAAACTCTTCCTCCTCCTTCCTTCTTTGCCTTGGAGTGCCTTTTGCTTTTCAGAATTTTTAAATAAGTTTTATGCGACTTTTCTTTTAGGAGGTTGCTCCTATTTGCCTCCTAAGTCCAGACAGAACCTTCTAGTGCTACTTTGGCCACCAGTTTTTTGGCAGGGCTTCCCTTTTTTCAAGAGAGTTTGTTACCTCACTTTTACCTGTGCCATGACCGCATCAGGTACAGCTGGGGACTGCCTGTCTCCCCACCCCCAACCCACAGTCTAAGAAGCTTATTTTTCAAACGAGTTTTGTTTGCAGAGAAGCTGTCCTGCTCTTCTGCACCTCTAAACTCCTGAACTGCATAATCTCTTCTGATCTTCTCCGTCCGCCCCTTTCCTCCCAAAGTGTGTTAATACCAACAGTGCCACTAGAAACAGGAAAGTTGTGTGGAGAGAGTGGAACAAAGACAGGAGCTGCAGTTCAGGGGTGGGGATCCTGTGGCTCTCCAAGGACAATGGGAGTTGTCATCCAGCAACATCTGAGGGGCACAGGCTCCCCATCCTTGCTCTGATTTGCTCCAGTGAGGGCAGCGAAAAACCTCCCATAGCTGTCCCAAAGCCATGTCAGCCTGCTTTGGGCAGCTTGGTGTTGGCAGCCCTAGCTGCATGGAGGCAAGACTCCCTCAGCTTGCAAAATAGCACAGTCTAAATGTCTTCTGTGAGTTTGTTATGCACTCCTTTTCTCTCTCTTTTTTTTAAATATATATATACATAGTGCCTTTAGGAAGTGAGGGTAGGAACTGTCAGCTCCTCCTCCTCCTGAAAATATGCAACCTCATTACTTAGAACACTTTAACACACACCCACACCCACACACACTGCAGCTGAACTTGTCACAACTCATTTACCCTTAAACTGAAGAGTCTGTGATTCCTTATCACTTTTAATCACTTTTTAAAACGTTTTGTGCTCCAAACTTGTAATTTGGCAGTTTTCCTCCACATTACTGGCACACTTTGGTTCAGAGAACTACATCCTCACAAGAGAAATCGGCACAGAGCCTCCCAGGTCTGTGCTGAACTAATGAAGTAGTTAAAGCATCTCTGCATCGCCCCTGGTTGGGTCACGGAGCTCTGTTGACACCTTCCACTGGCACAGTTGCTTTTCCTCCTGCCCTTTTACTTCTAGAAAAGGAGCAAGCCAACCTATGCCAAGAAGCCTTAACTCCTCATGTAGTTGGTTCAGCTCTCCCCTGATCCTACCAGTATTATGTTATTCCAGTGGTATCTAATGGTATTGATTTCATTCTCTTTTTTTCTAGCTGTGCACGATTAGAAAATATTAATCTTGGAAATGTGGAGGGGGAGGGGAAATGCCCCCCTTCTCCATGGACAAATGTATACTGTATTGTAAAGAGATTGATATTTTGCAGGAAATTAATGTAAGAAGCATTCAGTATTACCATGAGATTTTTAGACACTTTTTTAATTATTTGTTGGGATTCATGGAGGTTTCCCCTCCTCCACTCCCCCCCCAACTTGTTTACTTGCTATTACTTTGGATATATCCTATCCTGGGGGAGAGGGGGTTACCCTATTAAGCATTTTTTTGTGTCTGGCTTTATATTTGTGCTTTGGATTTTTTTTTTTTTGAATTTTTTTTTTTTTTTGGCTGTAAATTATGTCTACCTTTTTACATGTTTTGTTAAAACACCAGTTTTCCCAGGTGGGGTTGTAAGGTTGATCTGTGTCTCTGTGGGGCAGGCCATCCATGTTGATCCTTGCCACTCAGATGCCTTGCCTGCAAAGGGGTTTTGTTAAAGTCCACAGCCTGTTCTCTTCATTCAGTGCCAATAAAGTTTAGGTCAATTGAACCCTTGGTGTGTTTGTGTGTGTGCATTATTCTGGTGGTGGTTGAATCTGCAGGTCCAGTTAGTGACCTGTACACACCCATGATTCTGAGCGTTTGATCTTTCTGTATAGAATCATAGAACTGCAGAGTTGGAAGTGGGCCCAAAGTGTCATCTAATCCAGCCCCCTGCAACTCAGGAATCCTAGTTAAAGAATCCCTGACAGATGGCCATCCAACCTCTGCTTAAGAAGCTCCAGTGAAGGAGAGCCCACCACCTTCTGAGTCCATTCCACTGTCAAACAGCTCTTACTGCCAGAAAGTTCTTCCTAAGGTTTTAGTCAAAATTTCCCTTCTTGTAACTTGAATCCATTGCAGATGGAAGCTGCCTGTGTACTGGGGTCAACAGAGGGGTAGGGGCAAGATGAGCCTAGAATTGGGATGGGAATACAGCCAGTTGATTACCCAGAGTGCTATTATAGCTTAGGAAAATTTACTAGAACAATGATCTGTGCTACAGCAAAAGGACTACTTACCCTATAGGCCAGCAAGGATTGGGTGTTGTTAGATGAAAGCTGTCACTGGCATGAATCAGGGTTGGAAGAAAGCTCAGACTTTTCTAGTCTTGCCCCATGCTCAGTACAAGGTCTTCATCTCCAGCATCCCTAAGTGGTGGCCCAAACTCTACTCAAATATTTCCAAAACAGGAGAGCTCACTCTCTTCATGAGACAGCCTGTTCCACTGTTGAACATCTCGTGCTATTAGTAGGCATAGGAAAACTCCAGCCCTCCAGATGTTTGGGACTACAATTCCCATCATCCCTGACCACTGGTCCTGTTAGCTAGGGATGATGGGAATTGTAGTCCCAAACATCTGAAGGGCTGGAGTTTGCCTGTGCTTGCTATTAGGAAGCTTCTCTGAATTTCTGCTGAAATCTCTCCCATTTCCACCATTGGTTAAGGCCACCTGCAGTAATAGACAACTGATTAACTCTGCTCCATCCTCTGCAGAAGGTGGTTGTCACACCATCTTAATTCTTCTTCTCCGGGCTAACCATATTCAGCTCTTTTCACTTCCTTGTTTTCAGGCCCTTCGACATCTTGAAACACTCAAGGTTGTTTTTTTAAAAAAAAAATAAAAATAAAATTGAATGCATTTTAATTTATTGCAAAACTCAACCCTCCTAAATTGCCTTGAAATAAGAAGTCATACACATACATTTGTTCCACTTGAATCTGATGAACTTGAAAACTCTTTGCCATGTGCTCTATTGAACCATTAGGGGGCATTGTAGAACAATATAGATAAGAGAATTTCTGTATAGTGCTGCAGGTTTGGGTTACATCTTATGCAGAGGGACCATACCTCACTGGAAGAACAGGTGCCTCAATGCATGAAAGACCTCCAGTTCGATCCCTGGTATCTCCAGGTAGGCTTGAGAAAGACTATTTAAGTGAGTAATTATTGTGTGCAATTCAACCATTTTCTGCAACATGCCAAGTAATTAAAGGAGTAGAATCATAGACCTGCAGAGTTGGAAGGTAACCCAAGAGTCCTCTAGTCCAACCCCCAACCCCCTGCAATGCAGGATTCTCAATCATACCTTGCAGATGACCATCCAACCTCTGCTTAAAAACGTCCCACGGAAGGAGAGTCTACCATCTCTCGTGGGAGTCCGTTCCACTGTCAAAGAGCTCTTACCGTCCAAAAGTTCTTCCTGATGTTTAGTAGGAATATCTCTTTTCGTAACTTGGTTCAGGTTCAGTTTCTAGCCTCCAGAGCAGGAGAAAGCATTATCTTTTAATTTATAATTTTATAAACTTCTGTCATGTTGCTTTTCACCTTCTATTTATATAATTACTCCCAAGTTTCTGTCCCTTCTGCTTCCTTAATGGGAAAACTCATCTCCACATAATCACTTGCAAAACGATACTGGATTCCTGAAACTGGTCACCTTGTACAGATACAGTGTTGGCCTCTCTCATTTCTGCCTTGGGATGTGATTATAGTAGAGTCAAGGAAAGAGTTTCCAAGGGGCACAGGAAAGCCTTAATGATTTATGGCTGCAAATACTTCTTAGGCAACTCAAGGATTCCACAGGAATGAGGAAAAACATCAGCTGCAGCAACCTTCACTCAGACCTTCTGGCCCCAGTTCAATGTCCTCCAAGCTCCTCTCTGGGTGTCATCTTCTGTCTTCCTAGAAGTGCAACCCTGACTTGTTGGCCTCAGCACTTCTGGATCTGAAGAGCAGGGAGAGTGGTGGAGAGCTGTAGTTTTCCATGCACCAGTGAGCAGGCCTGGAAAGGCTTTAAAAATAATTGTTGAAATAAATACAAAACATGCACAATATTGGTACAGGCCACCCAACCCCCAAGAGATGAGGCACTCTGGGGGCTCCTGTGTTTACTCGGGGTTTTGTTTCCTTGGAAAGAAGGTCAGCAGAGACTATGATGACTTTAGGATATACTTGTTTACACATACAGCCGGAGCCTAAGACGGAGGGGCTCTCAGTGTTAACATTCAACAGATCTTGAAGCTTTGGATCCAGCATGGAGCAAGCAGTTCTCTGTGTCTCCAGCTTCCACCTGGCTTCCAGGTCAGCTCACCCCCACCACCCTGGCACTTGTTCTCCAACCTAACAGCTAGGTGAGCCAGGAAGGCCCACCCATTTGTTCTATGACACAGAGCAACTTGTTGGGTTATGCTAATCAAGGTACCAAAACCATTGCCTGGCCAAGGGGGCTGGTTTGGAAGCTTGCGCTTCTACATTCTACCTCCACAGACAAAGGACACCAGGTATTGGAAGGTACTCAGGGCATCATCCAGATGAACACCCCCTAAATCAATAACAATATCTTATAAAGAGCATGTGATATAATCTATAATGTACAATACATTAATCCAATAAAATATATAACTTAAATTACTACATCCATCATTCTGCATCCTAAAGTTATTTTTTTTAATAACCCCCCCCCAAAAAACCAGCTATCAACTCTCATTTTATCTTGATTTCTCCAGTTCTGAGAAAATCTAATTGTTACAGTCCATGTTTCACGCCTATGCCTTCTCTGATGTGCATAAGATTAGTGGGTTTCAAATATTTTGGCAGAGACCACCTCTTAAGCTCCCATGATATTATAGTTGGTGTTTCTGCCTTTTCCCAATGGAACCCAAATCTTAGCTGCAATAAATACATTAATCCATTAGCTACAACACAGGGTCCTTTTAGGGAAGGGTTGAATAGCTCTGTGGGACAGCCCTTGCTTTGTATGCAGAAGGTCCCAGGAGCAATCCCTCTACTAGACATTGTTAGACTATGCATCATCCTTGCCATTTGGCTTGGCCCATGGGCGTCACAGAGTCCAACAACGTCAGAGGAGCAACTGGTTCTCCACACCTCATATAGCCAACACTAAACTAAGAAAAGCCTGCTGGATCAGGCCAATGGCCCAACTAGTCCAGCATCCTGCTCTCACAGGGGCCAACCAAATGCCCCAACACAAAACCCTGAAGCAGGAATGGAGCACAAGAGCACTTTCCCCTGCTGTGTGGTTTCTAGCAACTGATAATCAGAAGCATTACTGCCCCAGACTATGGAGGCAGAGCATAGCCATCTTGGCTAGCAGCCAAGGCTGATAGCCTTCTCCAAGTATTTATCTAGACTGGTGGCCATGACTGCCTCCCGTGGGAGTGAGTTCCACAGTATAACTCTCTGCTGCATAAACAAGGACATCCCTTTATCTGTCCCGAATCTCCCAACATAATTCATTATATATTCCAATATACCTTATTTTTCCGTCTATAAGACGCTCCCATGTATAAGATGCCCCCTATTTTGGGGGACTCCGATTTAAGAAAATGGGGGGAGATGGCCCCCGTGTATAATTTTGGACATTATTTTTTAGGGAAAAAACCTAGTCTTATACACGGAAAAATACGGTATATCCCAACAATCTTCATTAGATAGCCATGAGTTCCGGTGTTATGAGAGAGGGAGAAGAACTTTCCTCTGCCCACTTTCACCATGCATGATGGATGAATGGTCTGAGTTGGCACTTTCTTGTTTTGCAGAGTATTAAGGACATAAGAGCTTGCTGGCTCAGAACAAAGGAGGCCCACCTTGCCCAGTATCCTGGTGACAGACCAGATGCCCCTTATGGAAAACCTGCAAGCAGGACCTGAGCACAAGAGCCCTCTCCCCTCCTGTGGGTTCCAGAAACTGGTATTCAGAAGCACTGCTGCCTCTGACCACTAAGAAAGCGCACTGCTGCCATGGCCAGTTGCCATT
This sequence comes from Podarcis bocagei, assembly GCF_964188305.1. Taxonomy (NCBI): domain Eukaryota; kingdom Metazoa; phylum Chordata; class Lepidosauria; order Squamata; family Lacertidae; genus Podarcis; species Podarcis bocagei. The sequence goes on from NC_138140.1 coordinate 22,043,565, forward strand.
GACAGCCTCCTCCTCCTAGTCCAATCCTCTTTTAAATCCCTCTAGCTTGGTGCATGTACACCAAACGTAATAAATAAAAACGGACTCCCCCATTCCCCTTCCAAGGGCCTCTGTCTTGTCCTGCCTTCTGAGCAACAATCTCTCAGATGACAGAGGAGAGGTCGCTGCCAGTCGTATGGGCGTCCTTGGCAAAAGGGACACTGATGGACATTCATCTCCCACATCTTTCAGTTCAAGGTTTGCCTGTGAGATAAGCCACTTTGGATGGTTGAGGCACAGCATGCAGGATGCTGCTTCTGATTGGGGAGCAGAAGGAGGCCAGGGACGCATTTTAAAACTTGGCCAGTGAAAGACATGCAGGCCTTGTGGCTTTCACCATCTGGAGTCCAGGAGAAGGGCTGGCTCCCCCCCCCCCTTATTTCTAAGGCAGCAGCAAGGGAGAGATTGATACCCTGCATGCACATGTGCCCAAATTTCATTCACAGCTACAACCAGTGATCTAAAATGGGATCAGGGATTTCCCTGGCCTCAAGGCAGACATCCCTCACAGTAACCCCACGTCCCTGAGATTGTAGCAAATAAACAGGTCACCATTTGTCTTGGGGACGCAGCAGTTAGGTGAAAGTTTGCAGTGGTGCCCCAAGGAGAACAGGAAAGCAGGCAGCTCCTGCCCCTCCTTACATCCTCTGCTTACCCCCAAATGCTGTGACCAATGCATATGATGGATCAGCCTTACTATGTAAGAGGGGGAGGGGAACCCCTGGCTCAAAATTAAGCAAAGTGAGCTTTCCCCGACAGGCAGCGTTCGTGCTGATGCAGTTTCCAATAAGTCAGAACAAATGAGGGATGCAAGTCTCATCACGGCTGACACAAGCCTACGCATGTGACCACATTTGCAACCCATGTCTTGTGCAACCACAGTTCCCTACTCCCCCCATGGGATGGGCTGGAACAACGGTGCCCCCTCTCTCCCTCCCTCCCAGGGAGGCTGTCCCAACCCCTTCCCATCTGCACTTATATCAGCACTGCAGTCCTTGAAAGACTAGGAAACATCAAGATTTGTCAGCATGATGTCTCGGAGCATCTCTGGGCTCCTCCGCCTTGGGCTGTCTCAAGCACCCAGGGCCAGAGCCCAGGTTATCTTTGTGACAACTGATTGCAGTCCGGCACTGGGGAGATGCTTCAGTACCAGCCACAGGCTTCAATATGTCCCCGCGGGGGGCACAGGGTAAGTCAGGATCTTAACTAAATTCTTTGCTTCCGTAGATCCCATTGGAACAAGGGAGTGTGGATGCTAATCTCACTGAATTCAACAGGACTTGCTTCTGAGCAGACACATATAGGACTGCACCGTTAAGCCACCTTTCTAGGTCTTTATGATGGAGTGCCTTTGCTCCAGCTGTGAGGAGGTTGTAGCAAGATGCATGAATGACAATTTATTTGAATACAGCTATGTATGGAGCCCGGGAAAGAACAGATCCTTCCATTGGAACAACCTCATCTCTCTACTGCTCATCTTTTCTTTTCTTTTTTCTTTTCTTTTCTAAAAAACAAATCAACAAAACTCTCCCACCTTTCTCCCATATTGGATTCATAGTACCCACACATTCAAACTGAAAAACAGTATTAGATAGATAGATAGATAGATAGATAGATAGATAGATAGATGATAGATAGATATATGATAGATAGATTTCATACGTTCCACTAAAGAATAATTGACTGTTCTATCACTCTAAAAATCATACCTCTGGAACGGGAATAAGGGTCTCCTAACAACTCTCAGCATTCTTAACAAACTGCAACCCCTAGAAGCCTTTGGGGGAGTCATGACTGCTTAAAATGGCATGTTGAATGCCTCTAATCTTTCTGCACAGATTGCCAGTCTTTAACCCTTCACACTTCTCTACCGTTATCTCAGGCCTGCACACTTGTGATGCAACAGGCCACGTGCAGCCTGTGTGACAGCCTACCCGTGGTTTGAGAAATCTCCCTGCTTGGGACATGCTGAACTGAGAGGGGGAGATGGTCAAGGACCCAGCAGGACAAAACACCAGGCAGCTGCATTTGGCCTGGCAGGTTAAAACTCGCCTGGGCCTGAATCCTCTCTTGCTGCCCCTTAGGCCACAGTCATACCACATTTAAAGCATGACGATACCACTTTAAACACCCATGGCTTCCCTCAAAGAATCCTAGTTTGTTAAGGGTGCTGAGAGTTGTGAGGAGGTCCCCTATTCCTCGCCCAGAGCTACAATTCTCAGAGCTCCCTTGGAAGAGGTCTCCAACAAGCCATTTATAGGTGGGGATATCATCATCATCATCATCATCATCATCATCATCATCATCATTATCATTATTGGCTGCATCAGTATTGGATGTGAAATTGTTTTCATCTAGGTAATTGCTTTGCATGTGCTTTTATTGTACTGTGAAATCCCTTTGAGATGCTTCATAGGAAGCAAATGAAAACAAGACTTAATTACCGCTGCCACCGTCACCGTTGGAAGCATTTACTGCAACAATGATAATATTGATCTTCTCATGTCTGGAAGCATCCTAACTTTATTGAATGTGTGCTTTCCCCTCCCACAGATCTACTGAGAAAGTGAAGTTAAATTTTATTAACCGGGATGGAGATAAATTCTCAGTCACCGCTAAAGAAGGAGAAAGCTTGCTGGAGGTGGTGATGAATCAAAACATCGACATCGATGGCTTTGGTAAGTGATGTGACCCATTCTCTTTCTTTAGCCTTAAGTCGTTTTCCGCACCTCATGCGCACTCCCATCACCGATTTGCTAAGTGGTAACACATGGCGCTAGTAATGAGCCAGATCCATCCTGTCATTTCTTATGAAATGCTATATTCTGACGCATTTCTCCCAAAACCACCTTAGATCCAAATTGAGAAAAAGAACAGCCTAACTGTGTTTTAAGGCAGTAACATGTATACAGCTCCAGTTACTGTTTTTATTAATTTATTTCATAAAATGTGTAAAAACAACAACACACCACCTTCAAGTCGTTTAGAAAAAGGAGAAAGCCATAAAACATAAGTAAAACAGGTAAGGGCAACAATTTAAATCATTAAAAAAAAACATCAGCAATAAACAAAAATCAAATTAGAATACACATCAATGCTCTAGATATATAAGTAGTCTTGTCCAAACAAAAATGTCACACCAAAAAGAGCACAGCAAACGTGCTTGCCTGATATCAAGTTGCAGGGAGTTCCAAAGTGTATTTGGCAGGAGCTAGATACTAGTCAGGAGAAGCAATCTAGTTGTTGTTATCATCATCAATTTTATTTATTTATACCCTGCCTTTCCCCCTGAACCAGGATTAAAAGCAGCTCACAAAGATTAAAGCAAAGTAATTAACCTATAATATAATCATAAATGATGTAAAAACAAATATATTACAGTGTAGATAGGTAACAACAGCACAGCACGATTTAAAGGCCATTTCCTTAAAAGCAGTCAGTTGCTAACAGCATGCTGGAATCAAACACTATTTACTCTTCACAGCAGTCTTCTATAAATAAACTCAGTCCCCACTTTTCAGGCAAGCAGTCCATGCGTCAGGCTTTCAAAATGAGCCCCACAAATGGACGCCTCTCTTCTTACACTTTTCTCTCTTACCTTCCTGCTCTACCCCCACGTGGTTTGGGTGGGTGGGAGACTCTTGTATTGTATGGCTCTAGCCAGATGGAGCTCTGTTCTGGCCCCTCTCAAGTGTGTACCATTGCCATTCTAAGAGAACAAGGGAGGCGTTCGTGGTGAACGCAGGCACCTCTCTCTCTGGAAGGAAACAGCACTGGTTCAGAGGGTCCAAGTGCCATGCAACGACTGACTTTCTTTTACTTCCTTTTGATTCAGACCTGAAACCCCTAATTGGACACCTCTGTAGCCATCACACATGCCACACACACACACACACACACACACACACACACACACACACACACACACGATACCCACACACCATACCAGTGTGTCCAACTTATTTATTCAGATAAATGAATAAAAATAATTGCACAAGCAAAACCCACAAAGCTACCCCACTAGGTCAAAGATTCCCACTTTCTCTCAAACACTATATGTGCCAATGCAAGTCTGTGTTATGTGGTCTTCCTTAGAGGCAGCAGGAGCCAGTGGTGGCACAGGGCTCAGGGTGTTGGACCAGGGCCTAGGAAAGGCCAAAGTTCAAGTCCCCACTCAGCCCAGTGGCGTAGCTTGGGTTGTCAGCACCAGGGGCAAGGCAAGTAATTTGCGCCCCCTAACCTAACCCGTGGATTTTAGCACTCGAGTCTCTTCCACTAGATTAGCGCGCCCCCCCTCAGATGTTGCGCCCGGTGTGGCCGGCCCCTCCTGCACCCCCCACGCTACGCCACTGACTCAGCCACAAAGCTCACTTGGATAGCTCAGTTGGTTAGAACGTGGTACTGATAATGCCAAGGTTGCAGGTTTGATCCATGCATAGAACAAGTGCATACTACTGCATTGCAGGGGGTTGGACTGGATGATTCCAGCTCTACAGTTCTTTGATTCTATGACTTTGGGCCAGTCACTGCCTCTCTGCCTGACCTACCACACAGGGTTGTTGTGCGGATTAAGTGAGGAAGGGAAAGAACCATGTATGCCACTTTGAGCTCCTGCAGAGAAGGGTGATATATAAATGCAATAACAAATAAATGAAATACAAATCTGTTGCTTTCTCTGCCGGGGTGTAAGGAAGAAGAAAATGATGTGTTGTAATAAGGCAGATCCAGCAGGTGGCAGCAAAAGCAGGTGCAAGTGATGTACAGCCTACAAATTCTTCTTTTTCAGCGATCTCAGGGAGGGAGGGAGGGAGGGGGGCTATCCATTGATGATTTTAGCCAACAAACCTTATGGGATGCAGTAGCAACCCTCAGCAATTGCACTTCAACTACACTAATTTAGGGTTGGGGACGCTGTTTGTGCACATTGTAATCTCTGACTGGTGACAGATTTCAGGGGTTCCAGCATTTACTCAGGGTTCTGTTTCCTTGGAATCAGGGTCAGCAGAGATAGTGGTGTCTTTAGAATATCAGACCCGCCAAGTGTCCCTATTTTCCAGGGACCTCCCTGATTTACAGAAGGCATCTCGGTTTATGATTTGATCCCGGAATGTTCCGCTTTTCCTTAGGACGTCCCTATTTTCACTGGAGAAATGTTGGAGGATATGGAGTTATCTGACCCCCGAGCCATCTGAAGGCAGTCTTGTATAGGGAAGTTTTTAAAATGTTTTATTATGCTTTTATATATGTTGGAAGTTGCCCAGAGTGGCTGGGGCAAGTCATAAAGATGTGTGGGGTATAAATAGTAAAATTATTGTTATGGAATGGGATGTCCCTATTTTCATCGGAGAAATGTTGGAGAGTATGTGATATATGTGTGCAGCACTGTAGGTTCTTGCAGCAGATGACTAAGACAAGTAGCATTGATGCTGATTCCTTTCTCCCCCGAAGGGGCATGTGAGGGGGCCTTGGCTTGCTCCACTTGCCACCTCATCTTTGAGGGCAGCACATTTCAACAACTGGACCCCATCAGTGATGAAGAGATAGATATGCTGGACCTGGCATACGGACTTACCGAGATGTAAGTATCCATACCCTGTTTCTAGACACTGCATATTTGCATGCTGAATTGAACTGCGCAGGATCGAAACTCAAGATGGGGGCAGAATTCTGCATCCTCAGAATCTTAGTTCTAGCCTTTTAAAAAGCAACATGGAAATTCCTGTTGCCCCTTTGATTTCCTTTTAGTGCCAGGTGAAATTTTAGAAGTGGTTCCTCTCCGGGGAATATGGCAGTAAGAATACCTTTATAGCTTGTGGAACCACTGAAAGCAAAATTGCTTATGAAAAATGAGGAAGGAGAGGCAGAGTAACAGGGGGACGACCTTGGTGTTTCATAGAATCATAGAATCATAGAGTTGGAAGAGACCACAAGGGCCATCGAGTCCAACCCCCTGCCAAGCAGGAAACACCATCAGAGCACTCCTGACATATGGTTGTCAAGCCTCTGCTTAAAGACCTCCAAAGTAGGAGACTCCACCACACTCCTTGGCAGCAAATTCCACTGTCGAACAGCTCTTACTGTCAGGAAGTTCTTCCTAATGTTTAGGTGGAATCTTCTTTCTTGTAGTTTGGATCCATTGCTCCGTGTCCGCTTCTCTGGAGCAGCAGAAAACAACCTTTCTCCCTCCTCTATATGACATCCTTTTATATATTTGAACATGGCTATCATATCACCCCTTAACCTCCTCTTCTCCAGGCTAAACATGCCCAGCTCCCTTAGCCGTTCCTCATAAGGTATCGTTTCCAGGCCTTTGACCATTTTGGTTGCCCTCCTCTGGACACGTTCCAGTTTGTCAGTGTCCTTCCAACTCTACAGTTCTGTGATTCTATGAAGGTGGTAGTGAGGTTTACTGCCATGTAGGTGCACCAGTGGCATCATTATGGCGCTCCTGCCGGTGTGTTTGCACAGTGCTGCCCCCTCCCCCATCTCAATCCTCCTACTTAGCAACAGTGATCCAGCTCCCAGGATGCCATTCTGGCAGCTCTGTTCCATCTGGTGACCTGGTTCTGGCACAAGCAACAATCACAGAATTGCTGGAAGGTATCCTGAGGATAATCTAATCTAGGGTTGCCATACGTCTAGAATTTCCCGGACATAGCTGAGATTTGGCCCTTGCAGTCGGCGTCTGGGATTTCAAATAGTTGAAATGTCCGGAAAAATCCAGATGTATGGCAACCCATGTCAGAAGTGAAGATTTCTGGCAAATTTACTTTAAAATAGCTCAAAACGTCTTCTATGGCAGAAAAAAAGATGAAAGAAAGAAAGAAAGAAAGAAAGAAAGAAAGAAAGAAAGAAAGAAAGAAAGAAAGAAAGAAAGAAGCAGCTCAACAACTTTGCCCCCCCCCCAAAGCGCAACAATTTTTTAGTCCGGATTTTCACTTTTTGAAATATGGCAACCCTAATCTAATCCAGCCCCTTGCATTGCAGGAATATGCAGCTGTCCCACACAGGGATTGAACCTGCAACTTTGGCATTATCAGTTCCATGCTCTAACCAAGTGAGCTAGAGATGAAGTGGTGAGATTAATGATCAGTTGAAGCTTGAGTAAATAAGCAGGTTTTCACCTGGCCCTGAAATGAAACCAAGGTTGGCACCAGGCGCATCTCAGAAGAGATGGCATTGCACCTGCAGGGTGCCACTGTGAAGAAGGCTGTGTCTCTGGTCACCAGCCTCCTTATTTCGCATGGCAGGGAACCTACAGCAAAGCTTCCAAAGATGACCTCAGTGAAGAGTGGCAGCTTGCTGCAGTAGTATGGGTTGATGTCATTTGATTCTATTGTGTGTGTGAATTATTATATTATATATATATATATATATATATATATATATATAGAGAGAGAGAGAGAGAGAGAGAGAGAGAGAGAGAGAGAGAGAGAGAGAGAGAGAGAGACATACATACCTAGCACATGTGACCCTTCCCAGTGTCTTTGACTGGAAAAGCTGAAGAGGTTTTTTCTTACCGGTACTTGTTTCCAAATAGAGGAAAAAGCATAGGTCTATCAATAACTGTAACTGTAATTTGGTTACATTGTTCAACAACAATTGAGACACATTTCATAGCTTAAAGGTAAAGGTAAAGGGGCCCCTGACCATTAGGTCCAGTTGCAGACGACTCTGGGGCTGCTGCGCTCATCTCTCTTTATTGGCCGAGGGAGCCGGCGTACAGCTTCTGGGTCATGTGGCCAGCATGACCAAGCACTTCTGGCGAATCAGAGTAGCGCACGGAAATGCCGTTTACCTTCCTGCCGGAGTGGTACCTATTTATCTACTTGCACTTTGATGTGCTTTCAAACTGCTAGGTTGGCAGGAGCTGGGACTGAGCAACAGGAGCTCACTCCGTCGCGAGGATTCGAACCGCCGACCTTCTGATCGGCAAGTCCTAGGCTCTGTGGTTTAACCCACAGCGCCACCTGCATCCCATTTCCACAGCTACACATACACAAAAGCTTGCTTTCATTTGCCAAATGTATTTTTTGTCATTTTCATACTGCAAACTACCCCATGATCCTCGGATGAAGGGCAGCATATAAATTCAATAAATAAAGAATAAATAAAAGCAGCACAGCGTTGTTAAAAGCCCTTTCCTTTAAAATAAGCCAGTTCCCTAAGGCCTTTTGGAATAAAGCAGCCTTCAGCTGTCGGGCAGAAGCCCAGTGGGGAGGAGCTGCTTCCTTAGGAAGTGAGTTCCGAAGCCAGGGAGCCAAGAAAGCACACACAACAAAACCAAGAGATGTCTGGGTCTGTTTTTGTCCTTTATAAGGTCTCGTCTAGGCTGCCAGGTGCGCGTGAAGAATTGGATGGATGGCCTCACGGTCCAGGTCCCCACAGATGTGTCAGACATCAGGAGAGAACTGGAAGTGGAGAAGCAAACCAAGCAATAATAGCTGACACAGTGTTCTCCTGAATGGTCTTCCTGCAATGCAATCATTTCAGGCTTCATGTTTCTTGATCATTTTGCTGTTGCTTGCTTTTCCTTGTGACTTCTTGAGATGCCTTCTGTATTTAAAACCTGCCATGTGTACTGAAGTTCGATATTTGGCATGACATATGTGGAAACTGCATAGCATGCCCCTGATACTTAAATGATAGTCCTGGGGTCCTTATGTCTCTGAACCTCATTTTGCTGGTCTGCAATACATATGACGGTGAAATAGAAGCAACTTTTTGTTAACAATGCTGGTGATTCTTACTGTGAGCAATGCGGGGAACTGCCAAACTTTATCAGCTAAGGTGATGGGCACCCCAGTCTTACGGTGTACTATAATACGCCAGTTCACAGCAGCCTTCGCTCTTTGACTAATCACAGAAACCCTGCATCTGTTGCAGGAGGGACCAATAGATTGTTTCACTCAAAACCAACGTATATAAATATAATTTTAAAAGCTGGTGAGCTTTAGAAACCTTTCTGCTGCTTGTATCTGTGATTAGTCCTCCTCTTTAATAACTGATTGTTTCTTCATTGTGTGATTTTCATAGTATAGTTAATAAGTTTTAGTTTGTTGTTCGATGCATTTTCCGTTTATGGTTGGCCACCTTGCGCAATTTTCTTTTGGGAAGGTGGGATATAAATATTCTGAATAAGTAAACATCAAAATGCGGGTTTGACTGTGAAAATTATTATTTCACTACAAAGACCAACAGCTTTTTATTATTTGCTTGTTTGATTAGATATTCATATTTTATTGATATGCTTTTCTGATAGGATTCCGTATCAACAAAATATAAACAAAAATGATACAATAAAGAAAAATATTTGAAATACAAATTTTTATTTTTATTTTAGATTTTAGATATCAAAGAATAAACCAAACAACAACATAAAACAATTCTATCCTCTCCTTCCGAGGTTCCTTTATCCTCTCTTTCCCCTGCATTTTCTAAGTTTACCTCATCTATCACAACAACTTTTATATACTTTATTTATTTCTTACTCTGCTGGAAGTCTTTTATATACTTTATTTATTTCTTACTCTGCTGGAAGTCTTATCATCCTGCTCGGTAAATTGTTTGCTTATAATACATTTCCATATATTCCATAAAAAAAATCCAGTCCTCTTTATATATTTAGTCATTTTGGTTTCTTATTCTAGTAGTCATCCCTGCTAGCTCTGCATATTCTAACAGTTTAATGTGTCATTCTTCTATCATTGGTACTTTATCTGTTTTCCATTTTTGCATTAATAGTACACGGGCAGCCGTTGTTGCACATAGAAACAGATTTCCCTCTTTTTTGGAGACTTCTGTTGTTATCAACCCTAAGAGCAATGCTTCTGGATTTTTGGGAAAGGATTTTTAAAATGGTTTTTTTCATTCAGTATAAATCATTTTCCAATAATTTTTAGTTATGCTACACAATCACTACCTAGCAGTGATAATTGCATTCTACTCCAAATTTGCAGAGCTTTTTTTTATTTCTTTCCAAACCCATACATAGTTATCACTAAATGATATTATGATTATTCACTATTAACCATATTTCCCAGGTATTTTACTTTCTTTTCACTCTTTATATAATTTCGTTGGCCCACTCTTATACCCCTTATTTTTTTTATTCCTTATATTTTTTGTCAATACCTCCAAAATCAAAATAAACAATAATAGGGACAATGGACACCCTTGTCTAGTTCCTTTCATGACTCCACCTCTCAGAAATAATGTCATTTACAATAATATTTGCTCGTTGTTCAGTACATATTGCTTCTATAGCCTTTAAAAATGTTTTCCCCAAATCCATTTCCCTCAGAACTCTCTTCAGAAATAGCCAAGACCCGTTGTCAAATGCTTTCTCCACGTCCAGAAATATCAACGCTGCTTGTTTTTCATTATGCACTTCTAGGTATTCTATTATGCTTATTATATTTTTAACATTAACTTTTATCTGTCTGCTGGGGAAAAAGCCTGCTTGGTCCTTATGTATTATATCACTCATAGTTCTTTTAAGTCTATTTGCTGACACTGCTGCGAATAATTTATAATCGCAGTTTAGTAGTGAGATCGGACGAAATCTTTTGGGATTTGTCATGTCGTCATCTTGTTTTGGTAGAAAGGTGACATAAGCCTCATTCCAAGTCTCTGGAGCTTGTCCTGTTTCTAGCACTTTGGACAGCTATGGACAGCTAACTTGTTCTGGAATTTTTTGTAGTAGTCCACCATCTGGCCCTGGGGCTTTACCCAATTTTCCCTGACTTATCACCTGATGTAATTCCAATTTCAAATAATTGAAACTGGCCTATTTAGTTGCTCTTTACTTTCTCTTGAAGTGTTGCCCAGTTTACTTTCCTCTATATACCGTAGTTCTCTATTTGTTTGAGATCTTATTTTTCTTTCTTATACAAATCTGTGTAAAACCTTACAAATTCCCGTCTTATTTCTTTTGGGTCATTGATTACTCTTGGTCTACTCTCTTTGTTAAATTGCCAAGCCAGCAACTTTCCCGGTTTATTTGCAAATTCAAAGTTATTTTGTTTTATAATCTTAAGACCACCAGCCTTTTATTATTTGTTTGCTTGCTAAATTATATATTTTACTACATTTACATTTTATCTGTCCTAAATCTTCCCACATTCAGCTTTATTGGATGTTCCGAAGTTCTGGTGTTATGAGAGATGGAGAACAACTCTCTCTCTCCACTTTCTCCAAGCCATGCACCGTTTTATAAACATATGACCATCTGTCATGGATGCTTTAGCTGAGATTCCTGCATTGCAGGGGGTTGGACTAGATGATCCTTGGGGGTCCCTTCCAACTCTTTGATTCTGTCATGTCGCCTCTCACTCACCTTTTCTCTAAACTAAAAACCTTTATTCACCTTTTCTCTAAACTAAACTAAAACGTCCCAAAATTGATTTGTGTAATGGCGTTACGATATTGGTAGCTTTATTTTCAATTCCTTTCTGAATGGAATTTGCCTTTTGCATGAACACCATGTACTGCATCAATATCTTCATCAAGCTCTCTGCAATGACCCCAAATTATTACTCCGTCATCTTCAGTTTAGTCCCATGAACATGTATATGAAATTAAGATTTTTCTTCTTTGCATTGAATTCTATTTGCTATTTTACTGTGTATTCATTCAGTTCCTTTTTTATCCAGGGCTTTGGATTTCGACTGTGGCCTTTCGGTATGGGTGGGATATTTTAATGCAGTTTATGCACGTTTGCATATGTATGTGCTTGTTTTCTGTTTATTGTGACTCGTCTCAAGTTGCTGTGGCAAAAAAGAAACTAATACATTTAATAAGTAATAATGCTATCGATTTGGGAGGACCTCCCCAAACCCTAGAAATTATTGAATTGTAGGATTTTAATTGGGATATGGATAAAAGTACAAGCTGCAGAGCTGTGCCAGACATGGAATACCTGGGCTGGTTTATGTAAACCAGTCTGGCTGGCCCAGTGAAGAACAAATCTGTTAACATGACAAAAGGTGTTGATGGGCCATTTGAGAGTAATCCTTTGGCCTGGGGAGACAGATGTTGCCAAGGTGTGTGTTTGAAGGGACAGGAAAAGAAAGTTTTTGAGGAAGAAAATACTTCGGGAAGAAGAAGGAAAAGACCGGGATCCATCTTGGGCAGGTTGGCTGAAGGCTGGCTGAGAGAGATGCCTTTGGACTCCAGGGCTGCAATGCTGTGGAAGACAAGGGAACAAGCCCCTCTTGAGATGACAATGCAGTAAGATCTGGACTCCCTCCATGCAGCCTGAAGGTGTAAATAGGTGACTAAACCATATTTTTTAAAGCTATGACAGTCTCCATCGTGTCTCAAGTCCCCAAAGAACCACAGACCCTGGTTGAGTGCCCAGAACCCCAAGGGGCTTTTTCTACCGCTCAGCAGAGAGAGGGGGTGGCACCCAACTTTTGTAATCTTGATTTTTAAACCCTTTTTTTTTTTTGGTGGGGGAGGGCACAGGGCACCACTGACCTCAGGATCTAAAGAACTGGGGAATGGAACAATGCGACAAGCACAGGATTCTTGCAAAGCCCCATGAGGACTTTTAAAACCCCGAATATGAGTGGTGTATTAAGCATCTGGGGCAAATCTAGTTTCCGCCTCCTGGACATGATCCCTCCACCACTTTTAGTAAACATGTGAGAATACGGCTCCCTAAATTATTTGTTGTTCTTTAATAATATGACAACAGTTTGATGGTTCATGTGCAGCTGGGAGGGGCAGGGGACATTCGGACCCTGCCAAAACTCCTTGTTTGGGCTGAAGTCAGGATGACTTTTGAGCCAGTTTGATATCTTTCTAGATTCTTGGAATACATATTTAAAATTTTCCTTCCAAAGAAAACTTAACTTTTCATTCTGTTTACTCCTATCTTGAAAACGGGGATTTGGAACATTTAGATAAGGAGATTCTTTCCCACTGTCGAGAATCTTCACTGCCCTCTTCAATACTGTGAATTGCTCCTGAAACATTTTAATGGCCCAAGAGCCTGTTAAATATTAAGAACAAACCAGGAAAAATATATATGATATCCCACATGTAATCAGGAAACCAAAGGTGGTGGTGGGGGGATGCACTTGTTTGAACAGTGCAAAACACCCTAGGAACAGCTATATGTGGAATCATATAATTGTAGAGGTGGAAGGGACCCCAAAGGGCCAAGTTTGTAGGTGTATGTTAGCAATCAAGCATACAAAAGAGGTTTTGCATGGAGAGGTATTGCAGTGGTGATTGGTGAACTATAAAAGGGAACCAGGCAGTGTTCCAGCCAAAGAGAGCCACTCTGAAGTCTTGATTTCAATGGGAAAGAGTTAAGTGTGTTCTGATCTGTCCATGAAATCAGCAAGTGTTAATATGGTCTGGATTGTTGGGTTGCCTGCACCCAGACCACCCTGCCCACACACTTGAGATCTGCATCGAAGGCCCTCTTGGTGTGCCCAACCCCTAGGACAGTGCGGTGAGTGGCCTTTTCCCTATAGCTTTGGAATGCCATCCCTGTAGACCAGTGGTTCCAAAGTGGGGGGTGCCACCCCGTGCAGGGTGGTGGGAATCGCTATGGGGGACACTAAGAGGCAAGGGGGTAGCATAGGTCGTTGTTACCCCTGCACCTCTTTAGACCTCCAGCCCTCCTAATTGCAAAAACATGAAGTGAGTAGGATTCTTTCTACCGCAACAATTCCTCTGTGGTCTCTAACAAATAAAATGTGTGTTAAAAGCCAGCAACCTTTAGTAAGCAGTGGACAAAAACGAGTAGGCAGTTTCGACAAATAAAGCTGTGCTTCTTTTATTAAATATTTTACAACCATAGCTTAGAAATCTAGAAGGAAACAATCTCTTTATCAGCTTTTATGTGCAAGAGAAATTGACAACAAAGAGCTTAAACTTGTACTCACAGAACAAACAAGCACAACGGGACACGACACGAACAACAGCAACATTATTTTTTTTAAATGATCACGTATCAGCAGGAAAAATCTATTTCTTCCAGTTTAAAGATAAGGACAGTGATTTCCACTGCCTAAGGGAAGAGAGATCTTCTACTTACTTTTAGGTTCAATGAAAAATGCTCAAGAGCAGACCACAGACACAATTAAAGCTTCTTAAACCGGCAGTTAAAGCGAATAAACACTTTGTTTAAAAAAGTGGCCCAGCTTTCTTTTCTACATGTCCCACTCGGAAAACCTTCTATAACGTTTGAACGAAACCTTGCTTCAAAAAATCTCTATCACATACTCTTTCTGTCCCCTAAGCAAGGATGGCTCTCTTCTTTCACAGAAAGATGTGGTTCAGCTAGCAGTTGATGTATTCCTTGGTGGCCAGATCTGCTGTCCCTGTGGATGAGCCAGCACTGGCAGCCGGCCAGACAGCATTTTCCAGTGCACACAGGATCACATGATTTCACTTGGGGGTAGCCATCCATGCACTTCCCTTGGCAATGCTTGGGCTCAGACTATTCTTTTGTTTTTCCCTCCTGAAATCAGTGCAGGCTGCTCTTTGCACCAGGGTCAGCGCTGGTTTTTAAAAAACGCCCTAAGGTATTGCCAGGCCTATTTGCCACCTGTTAAAATTTCATTTCAGATTGCCCTTCCTCTGTTCCTTCTTCCCATTTTACTCTACATACAAACTTCCTTCTATGCTGGACTATGTGTAAATACAACCAAATCAGTTTTGATTTATATAGCTTTCCATGGCTCAGAAGGAGCCCAATACTTTAAAGAACACCTTCCTCCCACACATGCCTGCCAAGATCCTGAGGTCAGCATAAGAGCCCCTTCTCTGTGTACCCCACCAGCAGCTGTCCAGAGAGCAGCTGTCCAGAAAACTGGCCTTTTCAGTAGGCCTATCTATGGAAATCTCTCCCTAGGGAGACACACCTGGCACTGACATCAGGGGTGTAGCAAAGGGGGTGCAGTAGGTGCGGTCTGCCCCGGGTGTCCCCACTGAGGGGGGTGACAAAATGGTGGGCGGCACTCACTGCAGGGCCTGCAGAGTGCCCAGGCCACGCGTCTCTCCTGGGAGTGATGCCGTGGCCTGAGCACCTACAGCCTCCGTGCTGCCCCAAACAGTCTGCCTGCTATCTCCTCCTCAGCTGTAGGGTGGCTGAGTGGGAGGAGACAGACTCCTTGGAGGCCCCACAGTGTCCCTGTGGCCAGCTGGCTCCGCCCCTGTGGATGACTGGCTCCGCCCCTGGGCGCAGCGCACACATGTCGCCCCAGGAGCCTGATCGGCTTGCTCCACCGCTGACTGACATTGATATTTTTTGCCTCCAGGCAAAGATGTTCCTTTCCCCCCAGTTATCTGGGAGGCACCCCCTTCTTTGGTGGCTTTTTTCTTGTGGTCAGACCTATGTTGGAGGGAGAGGGAGAGGGATTGTTTTCATGGTCTGATTACCTTGTGTTGTGTATCTGTTTTGAACTATTAGTACTGCATATTATTTTTGTTGCTGTTAGTTGTAAGACATTTTAAGACCTTTGTGCAAAATGACTAGTAAGTTCAAATAAATAATAATAACAACAACGACCAGTAACTTTGATGCATCAAAACACAGCTGGGGAGGGAGGGACCTTGAGACAGGACCTCATGAAGTAGCCAGAGTTGTAGAAAGTTGTAAATGACCCCAGCGTCCCTTATAAAGAAATCCGCCGAAGAAATTTTCAAGTTGGCGGTGCTGACAAGGGGAGATTTGGAGGTTACCATATTTTTCTGTGTATATGACTAGGTTTTTTTCCTTTAAAATAATGTCACAAATTAGGGGGCATCTTATACATGGATACATCTCCCCCCATTTTCTTAAATCTGAGTCCTCCAAAATAGGGGGCGTCTTATACATGGGAGCGTCTTACAGACGGAAAAATACGGTAAGTGAAAACCCTGTGGATGAAAGGAGGGCTATTCTGAGACATTTGTCCATTCTTTCAAAAGAACATTGCAAGAAAGAAATAATGTTCACATGAAGCACATGAGTCAAGGCAAGATGAAATGGGGATGGCATAAGTATGATCAACAAGCCACACGAAGCCTGCCAAGCCTGGGATACCTTGAGAGCTTCAGTAGGTCTTCCCTAAGAAGAAAGCAGCCAGCTGACCAAACCAAACTCAGCAGACCAGTAGCTTTCTTGCTTTGTCCCATACTTGGCCACATCACATAACTATTTCCACACGGCCTTGGGCGTCATGCCCAAGTTAAACACACAAACAATGAGAATTCAGAAATGAGGGGGGGGGGGAATGAAATGAAATGTTTTTCTTTCGAGTTTCACCTAACAAAGTGATGAAAAGCAAAACAAAAAACAGCCAGGATTTCTTTTTGTTGTACTTTTTTTTCAACGTAATTGAAAGGGTCTCCTCAGCGTCCTTGTAGGCTTGCCATGACGTTTGCATGGAGCTGAAACAACAACAACAAAAATCCTTTTGAGTGACTCTGCTCCTGTCTGCTCACCCCTCTGTGCAAACTGGCATCTTCAGCAGAAAGCAGCAGGATGAAGCTTTGCATGTGTGGAGTACGGCTTCATGTTAGCAGCCATCTGTTCCCGTCTTTTCTTCTGGGCAGGGAAAACACACACACACAGAGGCCAAGGGAAAAGCTACAAATGACCACACTGACAGCCACTTGACACCAGCCCATGAAAATGAATATCTTCACATCTCAGCTAAGCATTTTAGAGGCACTTTCACAGGACTATCCTCCCTATGCGGAAAGAAAGCACAAAAATGCGCAAGGTGCAGGTGCTCTGCTCCTAGACAATGGTTTCTTCTGGAAACATTCGACCGCTGTGCTTCTTGGGCGGGGCGCTGGGGCGGGGCTGGCTTCTAAGCCACTCTGCCCTGTTCCGCAGAAGCTCACTCTCCACCGATTCTGCTCTCATCATGCAGTATTCCTTAGAGCTTTCCTGGTTGAAGTACTCCCGGACGGTGTTGCGGATGGAGGTCGGGAGAAAGACGCGGAGGTTTTGGCCGAATGTGCTCCGCTGGACCCTGGTGTGCCACCCTTCCTGCTCAGCTGGGTCCCCTGGGACTTCCACGAGGGGAACACTTTCAGGGATCTCCACCTGGGGTGACTGGCTCACTGATTCATGGTGGTATCTCCTTGAGGCAGACTGGAGAACCAAAGGAGTGTTTTGCCCGTAGAACACTGTCTGCGGAATATGAATTTTCATGCTCTGCAGATTCTTGGCTGTCTCCTCCTTGTTTTGCCCTACAGGAGATGCTGTTGGATAGCTCGTTTTAGGTGCCATGAATACGGTTATCTTGGTGCGCTTCAGGCTTTCTTGGCCATGATGCGAAGCTTTGGGACGACTGATCTCAATGTGCTTCACAGATTTCTCCCTTTGCACTTGCGGTGCTGGCAGAGAAGGGCTCTCGGTATTAGGGAAATGACCTCTGAAGTCTGTCTTCACAGGAGTGCGTCCGAACATCTCAGCAGCTCCTGCCTCTTTTCTCTCTTCGTCCCAGTTGTCCTCGTGAAACGGGCTACCTACGGGTATGTAGACCCTCGATGACACTCTGCTGCTGCAGCTTGGCTCTTGGTCATCCAGCTGTCTCCCGCAGCAAGCGCCCACATTGCAAGGGCCCAGTGGCAATGGGGAGGTCAAGGGTTTGTGCCACTCCTTCAAGGATCTCTCTGCCATCTTAGGGGACAAGCTGTGGTGCTTGGTAGACGTCTCAAA
Organism: Podarcis bocagei; assembly: GCF_964188305.1. Taxonomy (NCBI): domain Eukaryota; kingdom Metazoa; phylum Chordata; class Lepidosauria; order Squamata; family Lacertidae; genus Podarcis; species Podarcis bocagei. The sequence goes on from NC_138140.1 coordinate 22,061,278, forward strand.
TGTGAATGACGGGGTGGAGGCGTCAGTGGGGCTGAAGGTAGATGACTCGGAGCAGTACGAGAAAGCACTCTCCAAGGAGCTCAGCGAGGAGGCAGATGTGGTGGTTGATGAAAGGCTGGAGAAGCTAGACGTGTTAGACAGGCACGACTTCAGAGGGTCAAGCTTCTTGGGCATGCTGGTGCTTGGGTAGGCCCCCCAGAAACTCTGCTTTCTTTTGCTCAGACCAGGGTTCATCCCTTCATCTATGATCTTCTGGCTCTCCATCTGCAGTTGCTGGAGCCTGCGGACGTAATCACTGTGGCTGTGCATGATGGTGGCATCACAACTGGATTGCCGGGCCACTGGCTCGTGGTCCTCAACAGAAAGTTGAGAGCTCAGGCAAACGCTGGGCTCTGAAGAGCACCGATTCCTTGAGGCCCCCAGTGAGCAGACTGGGCAGTGTGAGCAAAAGGATCCCTGCTCTCTCAGGAAGTCGCAGCTGTTGGAACTGGTGTGCCCAGCTTTGCTCTGATAGCAGGCAGTGATCTCGCTAAACAAATCCCAGTCCTCTTGATCCTCATTGAGCATCAGTCCATCAAATGGGCTGAAGAGGCCCTCACCGCCTGCTTCCCGCACATAATGCTGATTTGCCCTTCCTTGGTAGGAGGGAGCACTTTCCATCTCATCTGAGGAATCATTGAGCTGGCCTGTGGGGATAAGAGGAAGCCACATCAAGATAAATGTGCACCTGCTGTGCTCCTCAGGAATGCAAAGTGTGTGTGTGTGTGTGGTTTTTATTTCCAGCGCCAACACACAAGTGTCAAAATGCCAGCCCTATTTTAACCCCATTTAATTTGGATTTCAACCCCATTTTAATTTGGATTTGAGGAAAATTCAGTACAGTGGTGCCTTGCAAGACGAATGCCTCGCAAGATGGAAAACCCGCTAGACGAAAGGGTTTTCCGTTTTTCGATGCGCTTCGCAAGACAAATTTCCCTATGGTCTTGCGATTTTTTTCATTTCCCCCCCTTTTCCTAAGCCGCTAAGCCGATAATAGCCTTTTAGCCGCTAAGCCGCTAAGCCTTTAATAGCCGCTAAACCGCTAATAGCGCTAATCCGCTAATAGGGTTGCTTCGCAAGACGAAAAAACTGCTAGACGAAGAGACTCGCGGAACGGATTATTTTCGTCTTGCGAGGCACCACTGTAAAGAAAACCTGTTGCCAACAACCCATTTATAGTATCTCAGCTGTTCACAGTATTAAGAGCCCATCTGGGAGCACCTAATAACACAAAAAACAGCCCTGTTGGATCAGGCCAAATGACCCATCCAGTCCAGCATCCTGTTCTTACAGCGGCCAGCAGATGGGAAACCCACAAGCAGAAGAGCCCTCTCCCCACACCTTGTGGTTTCCAGCAACTGGTATTCAGAAGCATTTACTGCCTCCGGCTGTGGCAGCAGAGCATAGCCATCATGGCAGGTTGCCATCGATAACCTTGTCCTCCATGAATCCCCCTTCCTTAGGTCCACTGAAATAAATGGGACAAGTTAGGTTTTTTTTGGAGGTGGGGATTAATGGGAAAATCAGCTCTGCCACAGCTTGGTGCCCTTCTCCTTCTCTCTCTTTTATCCACCAATCTAGATGGCTTTTAAAAAGGATTTGACAAAGTCGTGGAGGAGAGAGCCATCAATGGCTACTAGCCACAATGGCTATATTCTGCCTCTACAGTGCCTCAGGTCCTGCTTGCTGGTTTCCCACAGGCACCTGGCTGGCCACTGTGAGAACAGGTTGCTGGAGTGACTGGAGGAATCCTGTGGGCATAGCCAGTCAGGTGATTCTTTCTACTTTGAAATCCCCGGCCCCTTTCTATTCCATTCTGGGATGTAATCCATCATTAGCATCCTGAGAAGGCGGGGATATTAAATGAAAAGATATGTATCTCAGCCATGGTCTTACCTAGGAAGGCACCCGCACTCTTGGACTTCTCTTTCTCTGACTGTTGGAACAGTGTAGCAATGTCTCCTCCAAAAATTTCAGCTGAATTTTCAATCAGGAACTGCACCAGCCTGGCCACCTGTATGAAAGGGAGCAGTTGCCAAGGTAATATCTATTACTCTATGATTCTATTAAGTGGAGGACACCAGCTCTGGATGCTGTTCATGTGGCTAATTCCAACAACATGGTACTTGTCTGTTAGTTATTATGTATAATTATTCCAGTCTCTATTCTACTGTGCGATTAAGAGCTGAAGCACACAATCAGCAAACAAACCCATTTTGTCTCTGTGCAGGGGAAATTTGCATTAGATGTGAACAGAGGAGCAGCAGGGCTGGCCCGAGACATTTTGGTGTCTAAGGGCTTGTCCACATTTTCGCTTGTCCTGTGCATGGAAAACACAGCCCCAAGTGGTTTTTCGTTTGTCCTGCCACTTCCCCTTGGAAAACCCACTGCTTACTGCCAAATCAGAACAATAATCAATCTGCAGAAATGCTTTTTGATGTTTGTTCTGATTCAGCGGTAAGGAGCAGGTTGTTTTCCTGGGGGAAAGTGGCAGGACAAGTGGAAGTGTGGATGAGCCATGAGACAAAGGACAAGACTGCTTTGCTTGGTGGAACTGGCACTGTTACAGGTGCCACGTAATACCCACTCGGCATTGGTAAGAACTCAAATCTTTTAGTGTGGGAGCACCCGCACTTTGGAACTCCCTGCCTATTTTTCTTATTGATAATTTTTCTTATTGATAATTTTATTGATTTATCTTTTCTTTGTAACCCGTTCTGAGGTTTTCATTTTTTTTAAATAATCAAGTGCTGTATAAATTATATGAATAAGATATACGAATAAGACCAGCAGTGAATCTTATACATTAACACTGGGACCGGGACATTGTTCCCGAGGGCATGAGGCTTGCTTAGGGCATGCAGCAGGACAAGATCTGTGCTATATCCAGCTCTGTCCTTTTACACTCACCCAAACCGACTTAGTTTTATTTATTTCATAAAATTTATATACTGCTTGATCGTCAAAAACCTCAAAGCGGTTTACTGAAAGAATAAACAGTAAGATTATTAGTAAATCAATTAAAAGATTCAGAAAATCCAGGCCAGCAATCAACTAAAAACACATCAGCATTCTAAATATTTGGGTAAAGGTAAAGGTAACCCTGACCGTTAGGTCCAGTCTCAGGTGACTCTGGGGTTGTGTGCTCATCTTGCTCTATAGGCCGAGGGAGCCGGCGTCTGTCCGCAGACAGCTTCCGGGTCATGGGGCCAGCATGACTAAGCCGCTTCTGGCGAACCAGAACAGCACACAGAAACGCCGTTTACCTTCCTGCTGGAACCTTACCTTCCGATTGGCAAGCCCTAGGCTCTGTGGTTTAGACCACAGAGCCACCTGCACCCCAAATATCTGACTAGGCTTGCCTAAATGAAAATGTTTTTAGCAGGCACCAAAAAGTGTGCAGTGAGAGCGCCTGACTGATGTCAATAGGCAGGGAGTTCTGAAGTGCAGGTGCTACCACATTAAAAGATTGAGTTCTTACAAATGTGGAACAAGTATTATGTAGCACCTGTAACAGAGCCGGTTCCACAGATTGAAGTGGGCAAAGTGGGCATGTATGGGGTGATCTCACAGGTAAACTGATCCTAAGCACCTTTATATACAGTAACACCTTGAACCTGGCCCTGCAGCAAATCGACAATCAGTGTGCATCTCTGAGCAGAGATGTTATATGCTGACAAGATATCACTCCTGTCAGCAATTGTGCTACAGCATTCTGCAAAGGGAAGTCCCACATAGAGTGCATTGCAGTAATCCAGTTTTGAAGTAACCAGTGCATGAGCTACTGTGGTCAGTACTGTCATACCATATCACAAATATCCTCTGGACATGATGACCAAAGCAATTTGGGCCAGGGTTAGCATCATGCAACTGCTAGCTCTGTGTTCCAGCTCTGAGAAAAGGGACTACAAACTTAACAAGGATTTGGGAAGTCTAATCAGAGTTCAGAGTGTCTGAGCCAAAGGGAAAAGCCAACGAAAGGGATGTGGGTAAAAACCCAGAAGCAGAGAAGGCTGTTACCTTCTTTGTGGATTTGCTTTCCTCCTCAGGACCTGTTGGACTGGGAAGCCACAGCATGTTGGGGGCGATGCAGAGGGCCAAGTTGTAGGCGTTCATTTGATTCTCTGTTGAATTTTGCGCAATGTGATGTAAAACTCCAAATAGGTGTCTGAGCAAAATGAGGTTTGCTTCTGGGAGCTGATTCACTAAGCTGCAAAAAAAGGAAGAGAAACGAGAATGAAGAACATCAGCTCAGACCACAGGCAAAAAGGGCGAATCGGCTCCCTGGAGGAGGGTCCACATCTGATGGGATTTTCGTGGCATGGTAACTACTACTCTGCACAGCCAAAACATACCCTAAATGTACTTGTGCCTCAAATTTGCACATCAACTGAGAAAGGAAAAGCAAGCATTCAACATTTGCAGGAAATTTTGCTACTTTAATTTCGAATGCAACATTAGAATTCTTAACAAGGATTATTATTTTTTAATCCTTTGGACATGCTGCTTGGGTTTGATTTTGGCAACGGCATGTTGGACTAAAGTTTTATCATTTCCCCCGAGAAAGTGTAAGTATCCAGTCCAGGGCAGCTGGCAGCACAACTGAGAAGCAGGGTTCCTGCAAATGATACCTTATCTCAGCTGAATCCATAGCAGGACTTGAGCCTTGAATGCTTCTGCATTTCTAATTCTACCCCAAATTATGAGCCTGTTATTATGCTCATGTATAAAGCCCATGGAAAGCCATCAACTGCTGAATGAAGAGCAGCTGGCATAAATCGGAAGAGTGGCTTCCAACCTGTGTTCCAGGAAATATTGGAAGCTTGCTTGTTGATAGATCACATTTCCAAATCTGCCTTTCCTCGACTGCACTCAAGAGTGGTAGGCAAGGCTCTTCCCTTGCAATTCTATCCTCACAACCACTCTGTGAGTTTAGGAACACAGGAAGGCGCCATGTGGCTCAGTATTGCCTACACTGGCTGGCAGTGGCCCTCCAGGGATTCAGGCAGAGGTTTTTCCCATCGTTTCCTGCTCTCCCTCCCCGATCCTCTTAAGTGGAGAAAGTATGGATTGAATCTTGGATCTTCTGCTGGCAAAGCTTGTGGTCTCTTGCTGAGCCCTTCCCTTAAAGTCAGGCTAAGAGAAATTAGCCAGGGTTCACATATGTCCCCCCCCCCACTACATGGATCAAGTAATTTTCCATCCCCTTGCCATTTTGAGGGGGCATGCTTGAAATTCTCCTTAAAATAAGAGCATCTTACTAGAATGTAGCGTATGGCACTATTTTTTCTAAAGGATCCCACATGGCAGTTGGAATGGGAGACTGAGTAGTAGTAGATATTCATTACCCAGGGTTATCAAAGCAGACAGACTGCCCCAGTAGCAAACCTTTTGAGTGCTTCAATCTTATGTGCTCGGCTTTCCTTATCCATGGCTTCCATCCACAGCCCGTGCATGTCTGAGGATAGAACACTGTCAGGTATATTGCGTAGGAAATCCTATATTAAATACAGACATGCAGAGTGATTTGGTTAGTCATGCAGAGAGCAATTGAGTCGATTTTGAGATTTATTCTACAATGAAGCACAAAAGCCCTGATTTTGTGAGTGTGTGTCAAAAACCACACAGTTTAAGGTAAGGGTGGGAAAAGTCTATTTATCCCTCACCGTATGGCCCAAATCTGATAGGCTAGGGCTTCCCAAAGTTGGGTCTCCAGATGTTAACCACAACTCCCATCATTATTAGCTAGGACAGGCATGGCCAAACTTGGTCCTCCTGATGTTTTGAGACTACAGTTCCCATCATCCCTGACCGCTGGTCCTCTTAGCTAGGGATGATGGGAGTTGTAGTCCCAAAACAGCTGGAGGGCCAAGTTTGGCCATGCCAGAGCTAGGAGGACCAGTGGTCTGGGATGATGGGAATTGTAGTCCAAAACAGCTGGAGACTCAAGTTTGGGAAACCCTGTGATAGGCAGATGTGGACACCCACCAGTCAACCACCTAGCATCACAATGACACCAGGTGACCGCTGGAATGTTTTGCAATGGGCTTCAAAGCCCTGACAAGTATTTGCTCATTCAATCCCCGCAGGTGCTGCCAACCAGCTGACCGGCAGTGTCTGGAATCCCCTTTCGGCATGAGCACAAAATGGACCCTATGCACTTCAGTCTGATGGCATTGTGCACAGTGCTGTGCAGATAGAAGCATATTGCTCAATGCTGCTCTACCACACTTGGTTTCATTTTCCAGGGCTTCTCAGAATCCACCTGTAAGAAGCCCAGAACACCACAATACTAGAAACCTCACTGTTTGCAAGAAAACCTATTGGGCAAAATTAACATCATCAGTATCTCCATGAAGCACAGTTTGCACTATCATGGGAGCAAGGAGGGTCAATTTTTTTACTAATCGCCATGAAGAATGACATGTTGAATGCCTCTAATCTTTCTGCACAGATTGCCAGTCCTTAACCCTTCACACTTCTCTACTGTTATCTAAATTAGTTGACATGCCTGGATGTTAGTATGGGATGACTCAAAACTGCTGTTGCCCATAGGCTGAGAGGGTTATATGACACCACTTGCCATCAATTCTGAATTAAAGGCCCTCCCTTTAGTTGAAATTCCTGAATTGCAGGGGGTTGGACTTGATGGCCATTGGGGTCCTTTCCAACTCTTGATTCTATGATTCCCCCACTTAAGCCACTGCAGCAGATCCTTGTTAGTCAGCACAGCAAAACTTAAGGTCTTTAAAGTACTACCAATATGGTCCAACTTACTGTAATAACTCCAGCTGCAACAAAGACAGATTCACCATCCACTTGAACATCATCTCCAGAGTTGAGTTTTTCTTTCAGTTCCTTGCAAGTCTTGGCATTAGCTGAGCGCCTGAAGATGCCCCTTGTGGTGGGGCCCTCATGGTACAGGAGTTGCAGGATATCCTGGGGTTGTGTGGAAGTGAACAATGTCAGTTATATGATCACTAAGGGCGATTATTATAATTTGCATTTTGGACAATCAGGTTAAGCTCTCATTCATGACAGAGGGAATATTCGTGTTGTTGCTGTTAATTACCCATCCTTCACCAGCAGGTCCCAGGCAGGTTGCAATTTAAAATTCAGTACAGTGGAACCTCGGTTTTCGAATGTAATCCATTCTGGAAGACCTTTCAGCCTCTGAAATGTTTGAAAACCGAGGTGCAAAACGCGGTCTGCAATTTCAGCGGAGAAAACTGAAAAAACTTCAGCAGAAGCCATTCGACTTCCAAGGTGTGTTCGAAAACAGAAGCCATTACTTCCTGGTTTTCGGTGTTCAAAAACCAAAACGTTCAGCTTCCGAGATTCTCAGAAAACTGACGTTCCACTGTACAGTGGTACCTCGATTTTTTAACATAATCAGTTGCGGAAGACCGTTTGAATTCTGAAATGTTCAAAAACTGAAAACTCAGTAGCCGACAACTAGGCCTCAGGATCTTGCACTCAGCGGAAGCTGCATGGCATGTTCGACTTCCAAGGCGTGTTTGGAAACCGAAGCATTTACTTCCGGGTTTACAGCATTTGAAAACTGAACTGTTTGTCAACAGAGATGTTCGAAAACTGAGGTACCATCTGTATTATAAACAGTTATAGAGTCATAGATATGAAAGGGGTCCTAAGGGTCCTCTAGTCCAACTCCCTTTGTATTTGATTTTCTTCAGTAATGTTTATCCTGGGTTATTTTATTTGATGTTTTAATGTGTTGTAAACTGCTTTGAGATTTTTTTCTTATAAATATAAAGCAGTATAGAAATGAAATTGTTGTTGTTGTTGTTGTTGTTGTTGTTGTTGTTGTTGTTGTTGTTGTTACTAACAACCATAATAAACCACTCTGGGAATTGTCACTATGTGAGGGGAACAGGGGTCTCTTAATAACCACTGTTCTGTGGTATTAGACCAGGATCTGGTTCAAATCCCCACATGGCTATGAAACCCACTCACAGTGTGACCTTGAGCCAGTTGCTGCCTCTGTCAGCCTAACCATCCTCACAGTTGATGTGGGGATTAAATGAGGAAGGGGAGAGCCATGTATGCCACCTTGAGCTCTTTGCAGAAAAAGGTGGGGCATAAATGCAAACAACAACAACAAACTCTAAGCGCCAACCACCACCACCTCTAAGCGCCCTTAACAAACTACAGGTACGAGGATGCTTTGGGGGAAAGCCATGACTGTTTGAAATGGTATGATACTGCTTTAAATGTATAGTGCAGACAGGGCCCAAGCCACCTTCACAGCCTTCTTCCCATGCATCTAAATATGCACTGACACAGTGAACAAAAGAGTAAAGAAGCTATTCTGCAGAGGCACCCAAACAACATCCTTGGGTCCCCATCTTACCATAATTGGCTTGGGGAGGTTTCCATCAGGACACAATGATTCCAGGGACAGGCCAAAAAGCTTCCTCGAGGTGGTCGGAGACTGTGATACTGGGCTGCCAGTTGGGGTGCTGGTGCTTCGGCGGAGTGCCCAATCGATCAAAGATTTCTTCCTCTTGGTGTGCTTCTGTACCTTTTCTGAAAGCACAAATGCACCTCAGGTTTCAGGGTGTTCCCTTTCTAAGGCAAGGTTGATGAGGTACAAACTGGGTACCAGGCAGGCAATTCGGAGCAATTAAGAAGTGAGACTGCTGATATTCCATGAACTTCCAAATGTCCTCTCTTTCCCCTGCTGTCCATCCTGGCTGAGAAAGCCTTTTCTCCTTGCCCATAATATCTGAGAGGTATTGCTTTCTAATAAAGCAGAATGATGGGCAGCTATTAGAAATGAGGCAGGGAGGTCTCTAAGATCCTTATGCAGAGAGATGGAACTGTTTTGTGAACTACTGGAATGCATTATATAGAAATGAGGGACTAGAAAGATATTCGCTTGCAGGAGGGGTGTTCAGTCCTCCCACCCCCAAAACAGCAGCAACTCATTTCGCTGATTGAATCTTCTAGTTCCTGAAGCAGTTATTAGCCTCCACTAGGGAAGGAGGACAAACTGCCAACTTCTGCCTTCCCCCTTTATCCTTTTCCTGCTCCTCAACTATCTCCATTAACAATATTTGGTGATTTGATAAACCAATATGGTGTTTAATAACATTTGACAATTTTATTGCCTTAATAAAATAAACAAACATTTGCCCAGAGTTCAAACAGTTGCATCTGAATTTACTGGATTCCTAATTAGTGAGAAAATTCATGTTGGTACTAAATTTGTAGCCACAATTAAAACAGTAGGTCACAAGCTGAGATCCCTGAAGGTCTTGCCAGCAATTTGGGACTATATTCTTACCTCTCTGCAGCTGCTCTGGAGCCTGGTGTCTGAGTTTCAGGATGAACTGGCATTGCCTATCCCTGGGGAGCTGGTCCAGGATGGAATTTCCATAATAATCAGTGAACAGCATTCTGTTGTCCATATCTTGTGGCTGATGCATGGAGTCTTCGAGGCAGCTGAGAATAATGCTGAAGGGTTGCTCATGGCCTGTTGCAACGACAAGAGGTGTTAGCTTCTGAAAACAGTCAAGGCGCTAGCCCTGACCATGCTTAAACCAGCTGGACTTACGAAATTAAATGCATTGAAAGAACTTGCCTGTCACGACGAGGGATGGAAAGACCTTTCTACAGTGGTACCTCGGGTTACATACGCTTCAGGTTACAGACTCTGCTAACCCAGAAATAGTACCTTGGGTTAAGAACTTTGCTTCAGGATGAGAATAGAAATCGTGCTTCAGTGGTGCGGCGGCAGCAGGAGGCCCCATAAGCTAAAGTGGTGCTTCAGGTTAAGAACAGTTTCAGGTTAAGAACGGACCTCCAGAACGAATTAAGTCCTTAACCCAAGGTACCACTGTATTTCAGAACTCTGTTTCTCATTTTTATAATCTTAAACTTAATTCTCTGAATATCTGCAGCAATTTGCAATTAAAAAAAAGTCCTTACAAAAATTATTTAGCATTTTATTGCAGATTTCCCCTAATACATGCATTTTTGTATGCAGTTTTAGGTACACATTTCTTGCAAGCAACTTCTAGCATGTTGTATGATATTTTCACCATATATTCCATTTTTATGCATGCTCTCTCCTAATACAGTGGTTCCGGTTTGTGAACATTTTTTAGAAGCTGAACGTCTGATGCAGCTTACGTGGCTTCTGACTGAGTGCAGGAAGCTCCTGCAGCCAATTGGAAGCCGTGCCTTGGTTTTTGAACAGTTCCGGGAGCCAAACGGACTCCCAGAATGGATTAAGTTCAACAACCAAGGTACCAATGTATATGCATTTTTGTAAACACAGTTTGGTTGGAAAACCGCACCTCAAAATTTGGACATGTACAGATTTCTAAGGAAGGTCCCATGCTTTCGTTCCCATATTGTTTAGGAAAGTGAGAATTTGACAATTTCCCTTCAAATGAGAACAAAGGGCTTATTATGTGTTATAAGAATTTAAAGTCTTAGATATATAATAAATGTTCATAAATGTACCAAGCAAAGACATACATAAATATATAAACCACATGTCTGCAGCAGCACAGAAATACAGCCCTGAAATCATTTTGACTCCCAAACTGACCAAATGTTTCTCTGCAAGGAGGGTGAGGGTGAAGGAACCTTCCCATTGTCTTGGGAATTAAGTGATTACCATCTCAAAAAAATGGCCAGACTACCACAGATAAGGCGTTATCAGATAACCTGGCAGACAGGAGATAAACAAAGCACTCAAAATTCTGTTGTAGACCGCCTTTTCTATGAAGTAGGTATGATGTAACTGGGGGGTGGTCTTGGTCTACACCCCTTCTGTGATGTATGCATGATGTTTCTGGTTGTGGTCTTGAGCTCCAGGGCAGGGAATTTCAAAATGTCTATATAAGCGGAGGCACACCTTTGTTCTGGGTCCTCCTCCACTCTCCTGTATGTGAAGGGAGCACCCTGTTGCAACAGCATTAATAAAGATCAGGCTTACTAGCTGCTTTGCTTCTCAATATTCTCTGGTCGGCCTCTGTTATTTTCTCCTACCAATGGAGAACCTACAAAGGACTCTATAAGGGCTCTTGTGTACCCCATAAGGGAACAAGACCAGATTTTGTTTACAACATATGCACACTTTTCTTTTATCCCCCTCTTTCCAGGTACAGGTCTGTGCTTAAAAGCTCCATGTCCAAACATTGGTGGCTTTTTGCCCTGGAGTTTCCCCCCATCCCTCACTCTTTAGTGCTCATTCAGAGGAATCAGGTTTTCTGCAGATTGCCATTTGCTCCAATTCATATTTAAAGAGCAGATTTTCACTGGGAACACTCCAGGGCAAAAAGAAGGGCACTCAGACACAGAGCCTAGAAAGAGTAGATGAAAGATAAGTGTGGATAAGCCCTGAATCTAATTTATCCTCCAGTCCCTAGTCAAGACTCAGATCCACAGTGGGTCACTGACTGGCCTGGGGTGTCAGTTGGAGAAGAATCCTGTGCCCACCAACCACATCTAGCTAAAGGAAGAAACTGTGGAAATATCCTTCACACCAGACACGGGATCATCCCTTACCTGTAAAGGAAGTAATACAGCATGGCAGGTCTATTCCTCACACGAGACTTTGATCTAATTTTCATTGGTGAAATTTTGTGGGGTGGGGGGATCCCTGTGGGCTACACAGTAGGATATAAACAAACAAACCTTAAGCCCATCACAGATGTGACATGGTTAGCCATCCAAAGGAAAGGGAATCTGAAGGAGGAGGAGGGTGGAAGGGGGCTCTGACCCCAAATCTGCTGAGCCTGCTTTAAAAGGCTTTGACATCTCACACAGCCCAAGAGAAGCAACAGTGAAAGGGTTTTGGCTCCTCTGAAAGAAGTTAACTGAAAAGTCTCAAGGAAAAGGCTGCTCTTGTCAACATTCCCAAACAGCCTTCATCAAAAGTTCTGCTCTCATTTTAGTCCCATTTTGACCAGAAAGCCCAACCCTAAATACGATACTGTCATTATGTCACATTTAATAATAGAAATTGTTATGAAACACTATGGGAAAAAGTTGAAAAGACATGCCCTATACTCTCAGCCAAAGTAAATACTCTGTGTAATGTTATTTGTACATCTAAACTTGCATCATTTTCTGATATGTGCCAATGGCAAAAAAATCCAAAACACTTTTTGCCTTCATAGGGCATTTATTATTATTATTATTATTATTATTATTATTATTATTATTATTATTATTATTGAATAATTTAAAGGAAAATATTGTGTTGATCTTAATTTCCTGCTGCCTATTTCTGAAATCACTCCCTGTTACCAGTCATTTAGCCTCAGTTCAAACCCAAGCATTTATTTAGGCTCCTTAAAGGCAGCGCAAAGCTGTTTAGGAGCTAAATGGATTCATTTATTCTTTTACCAAGAAAAACAGCAACATCTGAATAGACAGCGCACTATGTATAGAATGTTCCATTGTATCTATTTCAGAAATCCATTGAACTAGGATACAATGTTTAACACAATGAAGCAGAAGCTGCCAGCCATGTGTGAAGTAGCCGTGACAAATTCTATGCTAGGGATCATTAGGAAACAAATTGAAAATAAAACTGCCTGCATCACAACGCTGTTATACCAACTGATAGCGTGAGCACATTTGGATTACAGTGTCTTTAGTTCTGGTTGCCTCCCCTCAAAAGGGTATCGCAGAGTTGGAAAAGGTTCAGAATAGGGCAACCAAAATGATCGAAGGGATGTAGCAACTATCCTATGAAAAAGGTTGCAGCATTCGGGACTTTTTAATTTAGAGAAAAGGCAAGTAAGAAGCGACATGATAGAAGTTTATAAAATGATGCATGGAATGGAGAAAATGGATAGAGAAAAGCCCTCCTTCTCTCATAACATTAGAACTTGTGGATGTCCATTGAAGCAGAAAGTTGGAAGATAAAGTTGACGGATAAAGAGGACATTTTCACGCAGTGCAGAGTTAAACTATGGAACTCACTCCCACTGGAGGCAGTGATGGCCAACAACTTAGATGGTTTTAAAAGAAGATCAGCCAAATTCATAGGAGGAGATGGCTATCAATGACTATCGGTCATCATGGCTATGCTCTCTCTGTGTGGTTGGAAGCAGCAAATGCTTTTGAGTACCACATACTGGAAACCGAAAGAGGGGAGGGAGCTGTTGTGCTTGGGTCCTGCCAATGTGAGATTAGGATGCTGGACAAGATGGGCCATTGGTCTGATCCAGCAGGCTCTTATGTCCTTACAAACTCCATCTGAATTAACTACCAGCCTATCGTACTTGAAATAATATCCTGAAATATCAGCTGGAATTCTTTAACAGGAGAAATAAACAAGCTGAAGATTCCACGCTCATAATGGGAAGATGGATGTTTGCTTATTTAAACAGGAGTAGTTGATTAAGGGAAACAACATTTTCCCTCCCACAGCATCTCTGAAGGCATTGTTTTCCTTGCAAGTTTGAATTTCATAGCTCTTGTCTAAGTTGGTGTGGGAAGCATGGTGTTAAAGATTTGGGTTGGGTGGGCTAAACCCTAGAAATTAATAAATGGTAGGATTTTGATTATTTGGGATGTGAAGGGAGAAATACAAGCTGCAAAGGAATTCCTGAGCTAGCCAATGCAAAACAACCTGGCCAAGCTAGGGCTATTAAAAAACAATACAACGCTGTTGAGGGCCATTGGCAGTACAAGAAAGCTGACCTTCCCCTTGCTCTGACGTGTGAACAGAGTCTGGGATTTGGAAGGTTGTCAGCGTAACTGGGTGTGAGGTGACAGGAAAAGAGGGTTGTTTAGCAAGGTTTGCTGGGAAGAAGAAGGGGAGAGAAGAAAGACTGGGATCCATCTTGGGCAGGTTGGCTGAAGGCTGGCTGGGAGAGATGCCTTGTACTTCAGGGCTGCACTGCTGTGGGAGACAAGATCTGCTTCAGATGACCATGCCATAAGTTCTGGACTCCCTCCATACAGACTGAAGGTGTAAATAGGTGAATAAACCATTTTCCTCAAAGCTATTACAGTCTCTGCCATGTCTCAATTTTCCAAAGGACCACAGACCCTGGAACCCCTGGAGTCTTGTAGTAAGTGGGGGGTGGCACCTAACCTTTATAACCATATGATGTTTGGGTTGCTTTAGGCAGAAGGTTTGAATCTGATTCTTCTTTCACTCAGGGCTTGTCCATACTTCTGTTTGTCCTGGATTCCCTTCTACTTGTCCCATGGTTTCTGGGCATGGGTCCAAGAGGTTCTTCATTCACCCTGCCATTTCCCTGGAAAACCTGATGTTTACCACTGAATCCGAACTCATGTCAATCTGCAGAAAACCCTGATGGACTTTTACTCCGACTCAGTGGTAAACAGCAGGTTTTCCCAGGGAAAGCAGCAGGGCAAACGCACAGAAAGCCTGGGACAAATGGAAGTGTGGGAGAGCCTTCATTCAGAAAGGGTCTGGTTCTCCCTGATGTGGCAAACCGGTATTTGGCTGTAGTCCTTTAGACTGCAAGTGGGAGATCACATGGTGTAATGATGATACAGAACAATTCCTGCCACTTCCCAGAGGAAGAGTTGGTGGTGGTGGTGATTCCTTACTGGGGGCAGGACAGAGGCAGTAGTGTATGGAGGTAACAGGAGAGTAAGTCCCGAACCAGTGGTTCAAGTTACAATAAAGGACATTCCAAACAGTTACACTACAGGACATTCTGACTTTTCTGCCAGTAAGAGCTGTTTGGAAGTGGAACAGACTCTCCTTTGAAAGTGGTGGGCTCTCCTTCCTTGACCGTTTCGAAGAAGAGGTTGGATGGCCATCTGTCATGTATGATTTTGCACGTTCTTAGACAGGAAGGCAAACATGGCACAGGTGTTGCAGTTCACTGTTTGTGTCTCTTAGTCATAAATATGCTGTGAGATGGAATTCAGGCTTCCCCCTCAAACTCCTCCACTAAATGCCCTCACAAACACCCCTGTTTATACAAGTCCTGGCCATAAGAGCTTCACCTGCTGTATTTTGGTTTGGGTCCAACCCTCTGGAGCTGCAGAAAACAAGCTTGCTCCATCTTCCATGTGACAGCTCTTCAGATATTTGAAAAGGGGTATCATATCACCTCTCCATCTTCTCTTCTCTAGGCTGAACATACCCAGCTCCCTCAACTGTTCCTCATAAGGCTTAGATTCCAGAACCTCGATCATCTTGGTTGCCCTTCTCTGCACATGTTCCAGCTTATAAACATCCTTCTTAAATTGTGGTGCCCAGAATTAGACACGGTATTCCAAGTGTGGTCTGACCAAGGCAAAACAGAACGGGACTATTACTTCCCTTGATCTAGACACTCAACTTCTGCTGATGTAACCTAGAATTGAATTAGGGTTGTTGTGTTTTGTTTTTTTGCTGCTGCATTACACTGCCTCACAGAGTGCAATGTCCTGGATGATAAAAGGAACAACAATTTCACTCCACAGAAATAAAAGGGTAAGATGCCACTCACATCAGAAGGACTTACAAATATTCATTTTGACATTAATTAATACTGAATTATCTATGTTCAGTCAAGAAAGCAAGAGCTCTTACCGATAAGTGGGTAAGCATTATTGTCCCTTCCTGGTATTACCCAAAGGAGATAGTCTCTTGGCCGGCCCTGTGGATTGAAAAACAGAAAGAAATGAGGTGGCAGAATGAAGGACTGGAGAAGCTGGGAAAAGGGGATGCAAAACAACAGAAGGGGATACCAGGCAATGAAGCCCAGGCAGGTGGTGAAGGGAGGATCAGGAAATGCAGGGCTGCAAACCTGATGGAATACAACAGAGTGACCAGCATGTCTGACATTCAGAGGAAGCGGAACAGTACAGCTGAGGAAAGGGGAAGGCAGTCAGACAGAAAGAAGTCAAAGCTGAAACTTTACAGGAGCCTCCCCCAATCTGGTGCCCTCCAGATGTTTTGGACTACAACTCCCATCAGCCCCAACCAGCACAGCCATGCATCTGGACAGCAGCGGCTTACATAAGAACATAAGAAGAGCCTGCTGGAGCAGGCAAATGGCCCATCTAGTACCATCTTCTTCTCACAGTGGCCAACCAGATGCATCAGTGGGAGGCCTGCAGGAGGAACCCAAGAGCAAGAGGACTCTCCCCTCCTGTAGTTTCAAGCAACTGGTACTCAGAAGCGTTACGGCCTCTGAGAGTGGAGGCAGAGCACAGCCATCATGGCTAGCAGGCAGCGGTAGCCTCCTCCTCCTTCTCCACAAATTTGTCTAATGCTCTTTTAAAGCAATCTAGGTTGGAAATGGATGCAATATCCACACAAAAGACTTGAAAAGCATGCGAGTCAGGCCAATGAACATGTCTTGAGTCATTATATACATGGCACATTTTAGCACACCACAGTCTAATTATAAACTAGTATATTTTGCCTAGGTGGCAAGAGATGAGGCCAGTGGCTTTCAAACTCTTCTTTTCTCAAGGAACCCCTGTACATTATAGAGGGATTCTGGGACATGCTCCAGAGCAAAAGGTTTGACCACGAGTTACAGCCACTTGCTCTGTATGAACTGAGAATTCACCCTTGTGCCTCCCAGACTGCCTTCCTTAGCAGTGGCAAAGTTTAGGTGTGATTTGGAAAGCAGGGGGAGAGAGTTTTAGGGAATCTTAACTGACATTACCAATTTTCTCATGGAGGAATGCTTGCAAAGCCACAGAAATCAATGGCTTTGTCTACAACTTGCAACACTCATGTTGCAACACTCTTATACTAAGGGGTGAAACCCAAGCATTCATGTGAATATGTTGGTCATAAAAGAACCAATCTGTATTTTACAACCCTACAGTTGACATAATTATGTATTTATTAAAATCATGCATATTCACTTTTAGTGCTTATTTTCCACTCCTTCTCAGAACCCAGTATACCCCCCAAAAATAAAATGCATACACAGTGAGTCTAGATAAATAATATCCTGTTCATTAATACCTCCTTAATTTTTTTTAAAATGTAGAATGCAAAAGCATGTGGCCCAGATCCCTTCTCCAGTCTATTTGCTTCTTGGGCATGAGTGGATCCCTTGCCTCAGTTACACTTAGGAAAGCTCAAGTGACTTCATCTTCCCACCCCCCCGCCTCACACCTAGTAAAAATAATAATGCGGTACTGCTGAGCCATTTCTAAAAGGAAATAAATTTTGCACTTACAGGAAGTCCCAGCTTCTCAGTGGTCCTCTTGATGACATGCTCTGCTGTTTCTACATTGGAGACGATTATTGCAGTGCTCTTGACACAAAGAATAAAAAACACATTTAGGTTCTGCTCAGGTAACATAGAGCCTTAAAACCACTGTAGATTGAAAATCAAGACTAAGCACTGCCACATACGGCGGTACTGAAGAACAGGACCAACCTAATAGGCCAGGCTATTTTCCCCACTGTTACTCACAGAGGAGCTGTGGTCACCGTCCATCAACAAAATCTGCATGGGTATGCTTTTGGGATACTCAGCCTGCTTTACTTCATTGATGTGCCTGCAATTCATAAATTTACCATTAAGAAAATAAACCACAAGGTGTATAGTTACTGGGGCATGCAGAGAAAGGCACTAAAAACACTGCTACAGACCATTTTGGGGAGACTAACGTTTTTGGGGTGGGGTTGATTTCACTCAAGGATCTCCATGCCATTTAAGTCCTGTGCACACTCAGTAGCTCCCTTCAGAGGTTCTAACACAGGGGTGGAGAACCTCAAGCCCCGAGGACCCCGCTCAGCCCACGACACCTCTCCTCAGGTTGTACCCCTCAGAGCACTCCTGGCTGGAATGTGGTCCTGGGGCCGTGATAATGCTTTACACATGTGTGGGTATGTGGGTATGTTCAAGACCTCTGATTTCTGTTTGCCAGGAATGTAACCTACTGCACAAAGGTAAAGCCCCACCCACTTTCATCTCTGGCCACGCCCAGCCCTGGCATGCAGCTACCCACACAGCAGGAGTGTAGCTTTCAGGCTGAAAATGGTTCCTGATTCCTGTTTTAATGGATGCATGTTAGTCTAGGGTGCTGCCTGTCACTGCAATGCCACCCTTCCCATGTGTTTCCTATGTGGCATAGCTAAAAAGATGTCCTCCTAATATTGTGGAACTACAACTCCCATCTTCCCCGGGGGCTGATGAGCCTGCTTTGCAGGCTGCAGGACGTTGGCTATCCTTGTGAATGAACACCTGAATAGTGGCTAAATGGGATCAAAGTAGAACACTGATAAAGTATAAGACAGTACTCTCTGAGGCACACTATAGACCCAACACATTCCCTCCTCCCTCTTCCAGTTGGCCTATCTATCTATCTATCTATCTATCTATCTATCTATCTATCTATAACTTGTGTACCCAATTCTTCAGTCAAAATGGTTCCCACAGCAGCTTACATTCAAAACAGCCTGCAGGCTTACAACCTAAAGACCAAAAAGCATGACATACAAGGAAAAAGGGATGGGGAGGGAAGAAGAAAATTAAATTTCAAACTCAGTATTGATTTCTAAACAGTTGGAACAGTTCAGGGGCAGGAGGTGCCTGATGGATCTGGGCTTTTGGCAAAGCTGATGGAATGAGCCTTCTGCTTCCCATTTCTCCCACTGAGTCAGCCTGAGGGAATGGCAGTTGCCCTCAGGTGCCAAGCTGAGGGGAGATGAGGCCTGGTGAGGCTGGCCTGCCACAATGGAACTGATGGAGGTAGCCCTGCTTCTAGCCTGCTTTTGTGGGGAGCAGGCAGCAACCATGGCAAGGGCCACTAGATGCCACAGGCAGGCCACCATGGCACAATGCCACTCCTACCTTTACGCCACGTGGCATCCTTGCTGCAGACAAAAAGAATGCAACTCTTACCACAGCAGTGTTGACATCCACCTGTCCTTCACTTCAGGCGATCTGAAAATGAGTAGTAAACACAATGGTAAGAAAGCATCAAAAGTCCTCTGGCTGCAACAGGGGTGGGGAACAACTGTGGCCTCAGGGGCCAACTGTGGCCCTTGGGACTCTCTCTATGCTATTCCCCCTCCAGAGGCCCCACCGCTTGCCAGGCCCTGCTCCTCAAGTGCTTTTGCGTGGGTGAACTGTGATAATGTCTCAGAGGTTGAGATGTGTGTGCCTAAGAACATGAGAAAAGTCTGCTAGATTAGGCCAATGGTCCATCTAGTCCATCATTCTCTTCTCACAGTGGCCCTCCAGTTCCCTGTGGGGGACAAGCAGACAGGATTTGAGAACAATAGCACTCTCCCCCTCCTGTGGTTTCCATGACAGCATAAGAAGAGCCTGCTGGATCAGGCCAAAGGGGGCCCATCTAGGCCTGCATCCTACTCTCACAGTGACCAACCAGGTGCTCATTGTGGGAAACCCTTGAGCAAAACCCAAGCAGAGGAGCACTCAAGTTCTTCCTGAGGTTTCCAGCAACTGGTTTTCAGAAGCATTACTTCCTCCAACCATGGAAGCAGAGCTTGGCCATCATGGCTAGCAGTCACTGATAGACTTATTCTCTATGAATAGAAACCTCCTCCATAGAAATCTCTGTCTTGTCTGGCTGGATTGTAGCCTTCCATATGAAGGGTAAAAGTCACATTCATTGCTCCATCCACTTTTGCCTCTAGCCCTGCCTGCCAGTGGCATGTGGCCCCCAGAAGATGATCCAGAGAATAATGTGGCTCTCAGGCTGGGGAAGTTTCCCCCCTTTCTTTGTTACCACTGCCATAGATGATATACAGAACTATAAATCACTGTCCCTTCTGACAAAGGCCCAGTACAAAAGCACAGCCCCTTCCTGTTCTATTTTAGTAAAATAATTTTCTTGTGCTGCCGAGCTCAATTTCCTGGCGAAGCGAAGCAAGGCTCTGATAAGGGGGCGGAGAGCAAGTGCCTTGTTCTGACGTTTGAAGCAAACATCTTTTTCACGTTGGGCTACGGCCTCTAATTAATATCTTGCTTTGTCTGCTTTCCTTGCCTTACAATTCTTAGAAACTATTTCCCTGCAATGACGTGAGAGATACAGAACCTGTACCAAGGTTTGCCCAAACATATATTGGCTGTAAAAAGCAAATGCCAAGAGTCGTCATTCTTCTAGTCAGGTATCCTGCAATGCGCGGCAGAGCAGAGACTCCCCAATAGCCTGAATGGCCAATAGGAAATTATTTCCTGGATGAGATGAGGAAAGAAATTTTACATTTTTAGCTTCAATCAGGAAGATATTGAGGGGGGCGTAGGGCAAATGTCAGCCAACCTTGTTTGCTGAAGCAGGAATAAAGGGCTGATCCACACCATATATTTAATGCATATATTTAAACATGACCCTCACCAAATACCATGGGAAGGGTAGTTCTTAACAGTGTGTAGCTATGAGTGGGAAAACTACTTCTCCCATGAGTCTTTGGGGGGAGCCATTGGCTTTAAATATATGGTGTGGATGTGATGGAATAGTGACTTAATGAATTAAATGCACCGTATTTTTTCACTCCATAAGATGCACCTGACCATAAGATGCACCTAGTTTTTAGAGGGGGAATGCAAGAAAAAAAATATTCTTTAAAGGGAGCGCTGAGCAGAGCCTCCTGCCTGCATTCGCTCCATAACACACGCACACATTTCCCCTTACTTTTTAGGAGGGAAAAAGTGCATCTTATGGAGCGAAAAATATGGTATTTATTTTCTACATTAAGAACATTAGAGCTATGAAGCTGGATCAGGCCAATGGCCCATTTATAGTCCAGCATCCTGTTCTCTTAGCAGCCAGATGCCTGTGGGAAACCAGCAAGCAGGACCTGAGCACAAGAGCAACTCTCCACTCCTGTGTTTCCAGCAACTGGTATTCAGAGCCATACTGCCTCTGACCTGGAGGAACAGCACAGCCATTGTGAGTAGTGCCTTTGTTTGGCAAATCCTCTATGAAGGTGTCTAAACCCCTTTTAAAGCCATCAAAGTTGGTGGCAATCACTCCATCTTGTGGTAACAAATCCCATAGTATAGCTTTGTGAAGAATTAGTATGTAAAGGAGGGAATGTTGTCTATTTTCAGATAACAGATACTCTCAGCTGGGCGCAGCTTTCCCCCATCAACACCCAACAGAAGGTGTAGTCAAACCACATCTGGAGGGATACAGGCTGGGGGGGGGGGGAAATTACAGAGCATGTATACTTTGTGCATTTCTGTTATGAAATTAGCCACAAAATGGACAAATAGGCACAATCATTTCAAAGGTCAAATGGCTACAGGAATCACATCACAAAGGGGAAAAGAGAAAGAAAGAGCAAGTATGACCCCCAAATATTTCACAAATGAGAAATCATAAATTGACACATAAAGTTGTCTAGAGGGACTAAAAAGAATGAAATGTTGGTTTGATTGATTGGGTCAGATTGGTCTGATTTTGTAATGTGTGAGAATAAGAAAACTAAGGATGCAATGCAGCTATCTCAGGATGCTACTCTGAGGTACTCAGCATTGCTTATTTATGCTGTAACAGTAAGAATCATAGTAAGAATGGTTATCTTTATACTTTGCTTTGAAGACAGTAATCCTTGTGTGATTTTTGATGTGTCCAGAACTGAATTTTATTTGTATTTTAAGTCATGTTCATGGTATGTTCCAAAGGATGTAAATGAATGAATGAATGAATGAATGAATGAATGGTTGAATTTTGAGATTTCTCTTCATGCAGGAAATCTCAAACATTTCAAAGGAAGCTAAACTACCATTCAATCCTTAATGAATCTCCATGTTAATAATACTGGTTCAAACTGATGTTGTTAACTCTTTACTCCTGTTGTTGTTGCCATCGTAGTTTTGCCATTGACAGCTTTTGACCTGTCTCAAATTACTGCTTATATATTCTGTTGCTTAAAATTATCATAAGCTACTTTGAGCACAGATCTTTGTGGGAGATAAATTTTTGTGGGAGATAATTTTTGTAAATAAATTAGCCAAACAAAGTAAGTAAGATTGGGAAACATTCTTAGTGAGTGAGGGGTGGTGGAGGTCAGCTTCTACATCCCTGTGTTGTCATCAGATGTTGTTTAAGGAAAATGTGAGGTGATTTTTTTTGGGGGGGGGATAGATGATGAATTCTGAGAGAAGGTGTTACCTATAAGTGACAACAAAGTTGGTGGTGGGCCAGCCAATCACAAAGGAGGTCTCAGGGGTGAATCTTTTCTCCGACACTTCACTGAGGCAGCTGCCTGTCCACACCTTACTCAGGTGCACCTGCTTCTTCACTTTCAAGTTGGAGGTTGACCTAGATCCAAAGCCAGAGACAGGTTATGTTAAGAATGCTGGCAAGAGGAAGACGGCATGTGGTGCCCATGTCTTCTTCTGCATCCTCACCATAGACCTCCCCACCATTTATCTTCACTTCTCCTGAATTATGACCACTGTCGAACCACCCATAAGGGGAGAGAGAAAAATTTGATTGAATTTGCCTTAAAGGTAAACCTTCCTGATTCACTCTTCCCAAAACAATATGTGACAAAAAACAGACCCATCCTACAAAATTCTTGACACAACTTCCCCATGGAAATATCTGGAGAGGCTTATTTGATTAGAGATTTTAAAATGCATCACAGATTTGTTCTAATTGCTGGTTCCAACTGCTGACACACTTTCCCCCCAAGAAATGACAGACTTGCTGCTATTGTTGTTGCTTACTGTTGTTATTTTTTAAATTACATGTGAAAAAGCAATACAATATATATTCTTTTAAAAACAGAATGCAGTTAAAAAAAGAACTTTGTGCTGCAAGTTCTCCGATCAAATAAGGTACACAAAAACTCACATTTTAATGGAAAATGTGGACAAATGCATGCGTTAGTGAAAACAACATTTAAAAGTGCATTACAATAGGGGGGTTGTTAATAAAAATATGCATTACTAGGGCAAAAATGCATACAAGTTGTGTAAACTGTATTAGGAAAATTATACATTAAAATACAGACAAAGTTTTATGAGGACTTTTAAAAGCAGCAACTCGGAAACTGATGTGCGAATGCAGAGAGACCTGAACTTGAAGATTGGATAAATGAGAGATGAAGAGAAACTGAAACTGGCAGGTTTATTCATCCCGACACACATTCACCAGTGAAGTCACACTCCTTGTTAGCAGGATGGACCCACAGATTTATGAATGGGAATGGTTGTTGTTGGGGTCAGGAATCAGGGGCCAGAAATTTCCTCCTTATGAGAGAAAAGACTCCAATGGAGCAGTCAGTTCCCAAATCTACACAGGAGGCAGTGAAAGCTGTTTTCTTCCAGCATAATTTTAAAGAATGTATTATGTTTTAAACTGTTGCTTTTTAATAGTGTACGTCCTGTTCATTCTTGTAAATTTTCTGTTTTATTTTACCATATCGTGACATTCTTTGAGCACAACTTTTTCGTAGAAAGGTGAGATATAAATTACTGTAACAAATAAAACAAATGATAAAATAATCACATATCACATGATAAAAATAATTCGGTTGCACACCAGTAAAACCTTGCATAGGGAGAGACTGATGTTTTCCAAGTCTCCCCATTTCTGTTGGGGTCTGGCATTTCATAAAAGAGTCATTAGCCTTGTTGTGATTTTACTTAGCAGTAACAAAACCAATCTGGCAAAATATTGCACAATTTCTTTAATTCTGCTTCTCCCTCCCGCTCAACCCTATGCCCCTCATGTTCTAATTTCATAAGAATATTTGTTGCATTTTTAACTTGTTTTATGAAGAAATCAGAAAGTCAGGACTTGACTATTTATTTATTCTGATTTATAGCACATTTCTATCCTGCTGGTCCATTTCAGAAAATGGCCAGGTTTTTTTAAATAATAATAATAATAATAATAATAATAATAATAATAATAATAACACCCTAAAAGATGAAGAAAAAGAACTTTAGAAACTTGGGGTGTTCCATATGAGGACTTTATTAATTCTGCAAAGAGGTCGTTCAGATATCATAAGCAGATTGCTGGCATTAAAAAAAATACTTGTCAGATTTTCCATGTGCAGGGTAAATCCTGATTCAATAGAGGGGAAATACAGGCAGGTATTCTGGTGCCAATAAAGTTATGTGGATGTAGCAAAAAAATTTTTTTGCATGGGTGAGATGTGCCCATCCCACAATCATCAACAAACAGCTGGAAACACCCGTTTTCCAAATATGATTTACTCAAGCTCACCACTGCCCTCCTCCCCTGATGATAAGCTAAGCAAGCTCTTGCACCAGACGCCCCCAGCCTGGTGCCCTCCAGATGCTGTTTGATTCCAACTCCCAGCAGTCCCAGCAGCCAGCATGGCAAACAGTGAGAGGAGCTGTAGTCCACCAACATCTGGAGGGTGCAACAATGGCTAGCTTAATTCTGAGAATGGAGAGAGAGGCCACAAATGGACCACACTCAAGAAGGTTCCATTAGCAAGTACAGACACCTGGGCAAGTAACCTTTGCAAGGTACTCCTAAGAAATACCCACTTCATTAAGAGCCTTGTAGATCAAATCTGCACTTACTTGAACTTGGCAACAACCAACATATTGCTGAAGAGGAACAAACATCTCTCTTGCGTCTGTAAGCCTGCGGTTAGCTGTACTTGTTCCTCCAAAATGAAAACGGAATTTGGATTACCGAAAGCCCCGGCTGGTAATCCATTGTCTGAATGGACGGGATGACAAGTTACTTCCCTGCTGAAAAAGAGAAATTATCTAATGAGTTGTGATGGGGGAGTGGAGTCAATGCCGATGAAGGTGGCCCCTTCAATCCTTAGCTCAGGCAAACACCAGAAACAACCCCTCTCACCCAACGGATCCTGCACATATGTTTTGGATATAAATCTCTTCTTCGTGCTTTGTGTATGCCAGTGAATCTGAATCAACACAAAAAATAAAATCAGACAATCTTCCTGGTTTCTTCAAACCACATGACCGATATAAGAAAAGGTAGGCCAGCTGCAAAAACACAATCAGGCCATTATCAACTTGGCAGAAGATTCAATTAGTGTGGGAGACCAGGGATGCAGTGGCAGCCCCTGTCTCTGGGACATGGGTGTAGTAAGGGGGGCAGCTGTCCCACCCCCCCAAATCAAGTACAGTGGTACCTCAGGATGCGAACAGGAACCGTTCCGGAGCCCCGTTCGCATCCCAAACGGAACGTAAGACGCGATGGCGCGTCTGCGCGTGTTGTGTTTTGCCGCTTCCGTGCATGCACGTGATGTCATTTTGAACATTTGCGCATGCGCGAGCAGTGAAAACCGGAAGTAAAGTGCTCCGTTACTTCCGGGTTGCCGCGGAGCGCAACTCAAACACGCTCAATCCGAAGTACATTCAATTTGAGGTATGACTGTAAATAAATAAAAATACTTAACTAACTGACCTAACGGGAACCTGCGCAAGCAACGCTGACACAAAACCCCACATATATTAAGTAAAATAGAAATATCGCCACCTGACCCCCCCACTCATTCCCCCCCCCTTTCCACCCTAATGTCTCAACAAAGGAAACTGATCTGTTAAAAAATGTTACGGGGGGGGGGTGAGAGAGAGCCACTGCACATACTTTTGTAAACCAAGAACATCTTTAATAAAATACATTTTTTAAAAAAGAACTCATTGAATCTGCTTTTCATGTCAGATACCAATTTCCTTGACCAAATCTGCATTCTCCAATAAAGTATTCACCATAGCTGTCAACTTTCCCCCTTTCTTGCGAGGAATCCTATTTGGAAGAAGGGAATTTCCCTTAAAAAAGGAAAAAGTTGACAGCTATGGTATTCACCCTCACACTGATGTCTGCTAGCTGCTCATCTATGGGGGTCATTAGTTCTTTCAAAGTTTCTCATACAATGATCTTTGTGGATGACAGCTGAGAGGTGAATTCATCCCAGAGGTTGGGTGTATTCAGGATTTATTATTTTGGGGGGCAGGCTTTTTGTTGGGGGCAGAACCAAGTTATCCCCAATGCAATGGGTCAGTTAGTTAGGTCAGTTAGTTTTTTAAAAAAATGTATCTTTGTTAAATATTTTCTTGGGGGGGAGAAGGTGAGTGGGGGTGGGGTGGGGTGGCAATTTGTTACAAGCTTGAGGGAGCTGAAAACAGAGTAAAATGCATAAATCTTCGCTTGCATCCTGATTATGGTCCATAGCCTTATGCATTCACTTTAAGTCGTCAGCCTCCAATATAAGGTCTAATATAAAAGTTCTAAACTGCTCAATAATAAAAAAGGGTCAAATCATCAAGTTCCACATGATCACTTCAAATAGATATTAGTTTGTAAAACAGGAAAATGTTACTGACACTGCCTAATTATTTTATACCAAATTGGTTTATTAAGAAAGACTCATCATCACCCATACAGGGCTGATACACAAAATGAGTGCTTTCTGGAGTCTAAGCATCCACTTCAGACCCAACCTGACCAGATCCACCCAGGGTCCTACTGGAGCTTGGTTCATTTACTCTTAGCACTCCTTTATCTACCTGAAAACCTCCTGCTCCTTTAAATGAACCTGCCCCTCCTTCCTACCCCTGGAACTCCCTCCCAGAATACAGTGGTGCCTCGCAAGACGAAAAGAATCCGTTCTGTGATTCTCTTCGTCTAGCGTTTTTTTCGTCTTGCGAAGCAAGCCCATTGAAGGATTAGCGGATTAGTGCTATTAGCGGCTTTTAGCAGCTTATCTGCTGATCGGATCAGCTGATAAGCGGCTTAGCGGCTTAGAAAAAGGGGGGGGAGGGAAAAAACCAGCAGGAACACGCAAGACATTGTCGTCTTGCGAAGCAAGCCCATAGGAGATTCGTTTTGCGAAGCACCTCCAAAACGGAAAACTCTTTCGTCTAGCGAGTTTTCCGTCTTGCGAGGCATTTGTCTTGCGGGGCACCACTGTATTGTATCTGCATGACACCTTCCTCTTTTCTTTCTCAGGGCTGCTCCCCAGCATATAATGAAAGCAAATCCTTTGTTCAAGTGTTACACAAGAGTGAGAGAGAAGCTTTTCTCTATCCACTTTCTCTATGCCATGCATAACTTTACAAACTTCTATCATTTTGTCTCTTACTCGCTTCCTCCCCCCAAACTAATTATTTCTAAATCAGAATCCAACACCAACATCTATTAACGCTTTGAACCAGCAATTGTGCAAGTTTTGTATATGTGGCCAAAATCTATCTAATCTTGTTCTTTAAAAAATGCAATGCAAGGGAACTAATAATACGCGAACCTACAAATCACCAGTGACGTTGTGACAAATTCCCAGGGTCAGGCCAACCCAGGAAATGTTAAGTGCCCCCTCTTTGCCCTCTGCCTAGTCTGCAAAAATACATTCTTCCCTGCATCCAAATAAAGCCAAGAATGTGTTTCTCCCATTCGAGTCGCTTGCAGAAAATGGAGAAAGCTGGAAGAAGGAAAGGCCTTCTCAGTGGCAGCCAGTGCAAGAATTCCTCTCAGATAAAAACCATGCTGGAAGCTGCACAAATCATTTCCCCAAAGCAGAGGGGTTATAGTATGGTGCTAAATGAAAAATAGTGTTCCCATAAAAGCTTGCTTGGTTCAAAGTGTAAATCATTAAAGTTTTTTTATCTTGGCTTTAAAGAAAATATTTATTTCAATTAAATAAACTGGCAGGAAATGTTATTTGTGAGGGCATCTTTGGAACAGGAATGACAGAGAGCATGGCCTTCTACAATCCATCATCTCATTGCTGGTGGGGGTGAGGGAGTCTCCAAACTCTGTGATAACTTATTCCCTATTAAAGAGACAGCCATTTGGGCTTGCTGTTCTTTTGAAAAGTCCAGAAGGCTCAGGCACAAATTCCCCTCATGCAATGAGGGGCAGGACCTTAGCTAGCCCCACCCCCCCGCCAACAGAAGGCATGCAAGGCGCCATCCAACTGTCTTATGGACACCATTCTGGATTTGTGTAGGGATTTCCTTAGCCTTTTCTTCTCCTGAAGATGACCCTCAAGGCAGGGGAGGTTTAGGATCAGTTTTCCTTCTCCTAGATGGGCTCTCTTCCCAGGTTGACAAGTCCCATCAGCCCCTCACTTCCCTCTACAGCACATGCAGAAACTGCCTTCTTGGCCACTGGACCCACTATTAGTCTCGTCCACTCAGTCCACCCGGAACCAGTCTTCACATGCATGAGAAGTCCCTAACCTTCAGATGGTTCGATTTACATAAGTATAAAAAGGTAAAGGTACCCCTGCCCGAACGGGCCAGTCTTGACAGACTCTGGGGTTTGTGCGCCCATCTCACATCTATTGGCCGGGGGCCAGCGCTGTCCGGAGACACTTCCGGGTCACGTGGCCAGCGTGACAAAGCTGCATCTGGCGAGCCAGCACAGCACACGGAACTATAAGTCCTTCAAATTGGGTCTGGAAAACAAGTGGCAACCAGTGAAGTTTTTTTTGACAATGGATATGCTTAGTCTGCCACTCCCATAAGCACTCTGGGCTGCTGAATTTTGCAGTAGCTGCAATTTCTGGACTGTCTTCTAAGGCAGGCCCAAGTAGATTGGATTTCAGTATACTAACTTGAAGGTTTTCTACCCAGGAAAGCCAACAAGGTCATCTAGGCCTCAAGTAACAATGATAGTTGTTCCTTCCAAATTATTTTCTCACCCATTCTGTTACATATGGGGAAGGGGTGGGGGTGTTTAGTGCTCCATTTTGTGCAAAGCAAAGTTTGGAATAAATTTACAAATTTGCCATCCACTAGAAATCTGTGCTTCTTACTTCTGAAATTTTGGAAATAACATTAATGACTAAATGGACCTATAAAATAAGATCACAAAGCAGTACAGTGCAACCTTGGCTTAAGAACTGTTTACGAACTATTCAGTATAAGAACTCTGCAAAAACCAGAAGTAGTGTTCCGGTTAACGAACTTTACCTCGGTCTAAGAACGGAAGCTGAACAGTGGAAGGATACCGGCAGCGGGAGGCCTCATTAGGGAAAGTGTGTCTCGGTTTAAGAATGGCTTTGGTTTAAGAACGGACTTCTGGAACGGATTAAGTTCATAAACTGAGGTACCACTGCATTTGGCAGGACAGATTTATCAAGAGACGGGCAGCGTTCATTCAGTTTTGCAATGGGAAAGTTATGGATAATATTTCTCCATATACTTAAACTGCAATAAACTGTGGTGACCACTCTAGATTTTTCAACAGAAGCAGCAAGAGAGAGGAAGTGATTCATGTTTCTAGGAATCATCTGAAGGGAACAGAAGCACACCCTGACCCACATCAAGAGAACTTTGCACCCTCAGAGGAAATGCCCACCTCCGCTTTTCCAGGGAGACCTAGAAGTTGCCTTCAGGAGAGGAAGAGCCACGCACTTTTGTTTCCTCTCTCACTGCTTCTTCTGTGGAATGTCCAGCATCACCAACAAGTCTCTTCTAGAAAACGGCCTTTGCTAAGCCAAATTGAATGTAATTTGGTGCAGGAAAGAGGAAACCTGGAAGGATGGGGGAGGTCAGGGCAACCTCCACAGTGGCCCTATGGGAACTAGGGCTCTTTTGTTTTCACTCCTGTGAATTAATGGAGTGGGGGCAGAGAAAAAACTAATCAGCAGTTAAATGTCCAGTGCCCTTAAGATTGCATGTGGTCAAATGACTGTAACAAATTTTTTAAACAAAAACAAAAAAATTGAGCTGCAGTATACCTGGAAAGCCACAGGGTCTGCAAATAAATCTAGGTGAAATTGCAGAGATTTGGAGGTGAGACCAGTAGGCACAATCCAGACCTCACTTTCCTATGTGATCAGTTGCCTTGGATCTGCCTAAAATTTGCCAGTTTACTTATGCGATTGCACTACCTATTTATGCCCTCTTGTTCGCTTTGACCTGAGGAACTGGTACTGAATTACTGCTGTGTGCGGCTTCCCCTGCACTTGATCTGGTAGCTGAAGTTAGTGCAGAATGCTGCAGCACAGTTGCTGACAAGAAGAAGATGGTCTGTGCTGGCTGCCAATCTGCTGCTGGGCCAAGTTCAAGCTGTTGCCCTTAACAGCTTGAACTTGTAGTATACAGTACAATGCCCTTTACAACTGGAGGTGAGTTTATCTGCCAGATTGCCTTACCCCATTAACACACACTTGATCTGCAGCACTGGATCCTGTTACAGGTGCCACATCACACCGTTTGTAAGAACTCAAGCATTTCATGTGGCAGTACCTACCCTATAGAACTCCCTGCCTGTTTATATCACCTTCGCTGTACTCTTTTTTAAGCACCTGTTAAAAGCATTTTTGTTCAGGCAAACTTATCAATGTGCTTTGATCTATTTATAGCTTATCCGTAAGTTTAATTATTCTTTGAAAAGTTTTGAATAGCTGTTTTTAACAGATTTTCTTAATATGTTTATTGTTTTGTTCTCTTTGTAAACCACTTTCAAGCTTGTTTCTTTTTTAAATGTCAGGGGGTATATAAATCTTTCAAGTGGCACCCCCCGCTAAAAAAAGATAATAGAATGCTGGACATTTGGACTGGGAGAATATTGGTAATTTCAGTCCCCATCACTCTAGGCCAGCCACTGCCAATCTAGTGCCCTCAATATGCTTTGGACAACTCCCCTCAGCTCTACCCAGTGTGGTCATATGACGCTAAGGCTTGACAAAGGCTGATCTAGGCAATAAAACCCAAGCATGTGCACATACTAAGGAGGGATTGCAAATGAAAGTTGCTGACCCGGAGTGATGCTTAGACATGCTGAGTGCCTTGCTGAGTGCAACAGGTGTTGAGCGCTTCCGCTGTCCAAGAGGCTTCATTTTCTGTAAGGAAAAAAAGAAAAGGCAGATTAGGTAAGTATGCCACCAATTCACTAGTTTCCACATGCTTAAAGCTGAACTACGCTGGCAGCAAAAAGGATGTTAAACTATGGAACTCACTGCCACAGGAGAAGTGGTTGCTACCAACTCGAAGGTCTTTAAAAAGATTGGGCATAGTCGTGGAAGATAAAGACTGCCAATGGCTGCTAGCCATGATGTCATGCTCTGCCTCCAGGGTTGGAGGCAGTAATGCTTCTGAATAAGTTGCAGGGAACCATGGGGTGGGGGAGTGTTCTTGTGTTCAGGTCCTGCTTGTAGTTTGGGGCACCTGGATGAACAGGATGCTGGATTAGATGAGCCATTGGCCTGATCCAGCAGGGCTCTTCTTATGTTCAAATTTCCCATATGGAGAGGCCTGATCCATCTCTAGTCATGTGCAACAGCTTTGCCCTGCCCCAAGTCAACTTGATCCAGACAGTTTGTGGAACTTAAATAAGGACTTCCATATAGATGTGTGGTGACACTTTAGATAAGAGTTGTCTTGGTGTCTGAAGCATCCTATTTCTGCAAATGTATGTGTATGTGCAGAAAAGCATCCACAGCCACGTAGAACGTTCTCTTCTTCTGCTTGCTTCTCAAAGGCTCAAGGGCTCATTCATACCTTTGCTTGACCCATATTTTGACCCTATCATGCACTGATTAATCCCCCTATTACAAGACCTTTTCTCGATGTTCTGTGGCTGTGCTTTGCAAATAATCAAATTTTAGCCACTGAATTGGGTCTTATTAGAAGCGCAGACAACCTGAGGGATTTTGCCAAGCTTAAATTCGGTGGCTAAGATTGGATTTTTGCAAGGCGCAGCTGCGGAACAAGAAGAAAAAGCTTACAGTCCCAGGGGAATTAATCAATATGCAAAAAAATCAAAATACAATTTAAGCAATAGTTGTGGCTGTGCCGTAGATAGGGTGTTTATATCATGTCATTTATACCTTTGGGGAAAATAAATAGCACAGCTTTTCTCCTGTTGCAAAGAGCAAGTGTGGTGGACCTAATTCCAATTGTGAACATTATGGGGTAAATGGTTAAAGCCTTCCCTCTGCAGACGGTGGTCTAAATCTCCCTCCCTCATTAATTTTCAAAAACAAACAAACAATAATTATCATGCCACAGTTAACAGTGTGAATAATGCCATGTGCAATTTGGTCTTTAGAAAAGTCTTTCCCCCAATGAGTCTGGAAATGAACTGGAATGGTGGTTGGCCCAGAGAGTTTCAGGACCTTGGGCCCAGCCACCCCTACCCTTGTGCCACCTGACATTTCAGAATAGAGCTCTTTTCAGCACACATGTAAGTTACAGGGAAGATGTTCCTGCCCCACGATCATTATGGGTGAGAGTTTCCATGACCTATGCACATTATTTCAAGTCTGGTTGCATCACAGATGCACATAAGGACATCGTGACATGGGCAGTTAATTTCAGATGCTTTCCTAATAATCCAAGACATAAAAATCTACCTTTTCCAGAGTCAAGTTTATCTGGCAGAAGGATCAACTGCTGGGTATAGGGAATTGACACATGCTCCCTAGGGCTGATGGGAGCTGTGGTCCAAAATATTAGGAGTTGGGGGGTGTCAGTGTTACGCAAATTCTAAGATGAACACAAAGCAGACGCACACTCCACAGAAAAGCAATCCCTCACGCTTCAGAAATTAGGAAATATTCTTTAAAAACGAGGGGGGGGGGAGCAGGGGCGTAGGAAGAAGGGCGGGCCACCCTAGGTGCCATCATAGAGGGGGGTAACAAATTATCAAGGAACAATTACTGCCCTACTAGGACGGTTCATAAAAAACTTTTTTTTGAAAATGCCTGCTCCAAAGGTCATGTCTTACTACACTAGGGATTATATAGCTATATATGAAATTTCATGCATATCAGTTAATATCTTGACCCTCCTCCACGAAAATAGCTGTTTACTTGGCTGTTTTCCTATATCCTGAAGGCTGAAATTTCAATTCAGTGGAGCAGGGTCAAGATATTAATTGATATGCATGAAATTTCAGATATAGCTATATAACCCCTAGTTTAGTAAGATAAGACCTTTGGAGCAGGCATTTTCAAAAAAGTTTTTTTATAAACCGCCCTACTGCCCTACCCTCCGCTAGGCTTTCCAGGTCCTGGAAAATCAGCCTATGTGAAGAAAATGAGACTAGACCGAATAGAGTAGGCCTTGCCTTGCCTTGGCCCCACCCCCTACCTGCAGCTGATTGGCCAGCTGGGTTGGAGGCGGGGCAAAGACAAGGCAAGGCCAATTCTACTTGGCCTGGTCTCATTTTCTTCACATAGGCTGACTTTCTGGGCTGCTTGGGAAGCCTGCCAAGGCCGCTGCCTGGCCTGCACACCCCCTTTGGGCCCCAATCCCCATCTGAAAAGCATCTGCTGCCCCCAAAAGTGGAGCGCACGGGACAATGGCAGCACTGCCGCCTCATTTTGCCTCCACGTGGTGCCAGGAGGAGCAGCTCAGCGCCGCCCTGGGCACTCGGCAGGCCAGCCTCCCCTTTTCCTCAGCCTCCCCTGGATGAAGGTAGGATCCCCACCCTCTCAGCCACATACCCCAGTCTTACCTACATGAAGCTAACACCCCCCAAAAGCAGTTGTGTAATTAAAAGAAGATGGGGGGAAATCAGCAAAAGCAAATTTGTGGCTAATTGAACAATTCCTTTAAATAGGGTCTATTAATGAAGTTCAAACTTTTGACAATTAGTCTGATGCTTTTGCAGAAAAATATTCCTAGACACAAGATTTTTATTTTTAATTTTTAAAGCCCTTTCAGTCTGCCATCTCGAGGCTAAGTACAGCAAACTGTACATTCCCACCCCTCTCCCCAAGGCTGGATTATTTATTTCTGTGTGCTTGTGTATCTGTGTCTTCCTTGTATTTATTAGGGACTATTCTCTTGCCTTTCCTTTGATATCTATGCTACTGATTACGTCTGCCGTTTTAATTTTAGAGAAAGTGTTTAATTTTAAAAGGATCTGTACTATAGAACAACAGTGATAACAATACATTGAAGACAAGCAAATATTTTGAGGAGGGTGGTCCCAGAGCCCTAGTGCCACCATCCCAAAGAGCAGACTTTGGTACTCTTTTGTCCTCCCGTCCCCCAATGTCTTTCTCTTTATCTGAGCTGGCTCCCAGCCTGTTACCTTACATGCGGGGAAACCCGTGTGGGGTTCCTCTCTGTGTAAAGTCTTCAAGCTGTTCCTGCGCATGCCTGATAAATCTGCCCCATTGTCAAAATTTATCTCCCCCCCCACCTCCAGTCTCCGTTGTTGTCTTGGCTGAGGGGAAAAACAGAAGATGGGTGGCCATTGGTCAGGGATGGCCTAGTTGAGATTCCTGCATTGCCCCAAGGGTTTCGCTAGATGACCCTCAGGGGTCCCTTCCAACTCTACACTTCTCTGGTGCAGGCTTGTGCAGAGTTTTAGGTACAAGTTGGATGCAAGGGGTGCTTAGGATTGCAGCCCATCTTACGCACCGTCGGCTCGGGAATAAGTTCCACTGATCATGATGAGACTAGATTGCTGCTCTGCAGTCCTGTTTTTTAAAGAAATGTTTTCCTTTTCAGATAATACAGAGCATGGTGAAATCACAATAAATAAAAACTCCCCTTAAGTAGTTTCAAGCACTACTACAGGTTCCACATAAATAACTGTACTGCATTGTTTACTGTGACAGCACCTGCACTTTGGAACTCCCCGCCTATTGCACCAAAGCACGTGCCTTTGCTAGACTCTTTTCGGGCACCTGCTAAAAGCATTCTTCTTCAGGCAAGCATACCTAGATGCTTAGGAAGTTGAAGTAATTTTAATCTTAATATTTTAGCTCTTGTATGTTTTAAAGTAGGATTGTTAATTTTTCTTGATTTTACAGCTGTGGTGGTTTTTTGTTTTGGTAAACCACTTTGCAGGTTTTTTAAGATAAAAATTATTAAATAAAGAAACAATAAATATAAATAAAATAACACAAGCCAAAACACAAGCCATACTGTAGATTTAAGTATCTGTCCATAGTCACCTACTTGCTATCAGAGGCCCAGAATTCACATTCCTTTGTAAGAAAATAAGAAATGTTAAACCATTTTTGCAGGCCAAAAAAAAAAAATCAATGGGGGGGGGGGACAAGAAATTTTCCGCACTGAGTACCACCTGACCTTCCTACGCCTCTGGGGGGAGGACACTTCATTTGAGTTCACAGAGCGATTTTCTCTGAAGCAGAAAGGAGTATCTTGGAAAAACCTTTCACAATATCCTTCAAAAACCTGCAAATCCTGTAAATAGATAGATTTCTCACATTAATGGGCTACCCACTCCGCAAAAACCTGGCTGGCAAGTATCTGCTAAAAGCAGAGCAGGCCTGTCAAAAGAGCATCTTCTGTGTATGAATAAAGGTAGGTTTGTGGCAACGTATTCAAGAACTAAGGTATTTGCCATTTCAAAATAATGGGCCAGACTGGCCAGGAAAAGGCAATCATCAAGCATTATCAGGTATCTTGACAGTCAGGAGACAAGTCATACTCTCAAATTTCTGTTGTAGATTACCTCTTTCTGTGATGCTTGTTTGATGCTTACAAGCGGTGGGGTTGGGCAATTTCTAAAGTCTTTAAAAGTTGTTAAACATTTTTGTTCTGGTTCCTCACCTCCTTGCAAGGGGGAGGGGGAACTCTGCTGCAACAGAAAATGAAGATCTGCCTTACTTTCTTCAACTTGTTCCTGCCCTCACTCATTCTTCTCTGATTGATAGTGAACTTAGGAGATACAGGGTCCCTTAAAGGGATAGTTGGTCTGTAAAAGCCAAACCCCAAATTTTCTTATACCATCAACTTGGCAAAAGCTGCTCTAGTCTATTCAGCTAACATATAACAGAGGTCCTAATTCAATGGTCTTATTCCACCTCTGGCCTGGTGCTTTTGGGTCCTGTTTTCAGCTTACAAAAAAGAAAAAGAAAATTAAATTAAATGGTTAACTGTCAGGAATTCAGAACAATGTTCTTCTGCCTTCAGTAGCACGAAAACCCACAGAATAAACTTTAAATGGAGGGGGGGCGGCGGCAGGGGAGAACAATCCAAGAGCTGGAAGGAAAACAAACAAATGGGATGCTGGAGCTTTGCCAAAAGGTAGATCAAGCCAGACAAATCTGATTTCTTTATTTAATGAAAAAAGGATCAGTGTGAACTTTAGCAAGCAGTTTATTTATTAACGGGTCATTTATCCCATCATCCTTTTGAGAACCAGACTGTGGCATATGATAGTGATTCCCACTGCAATCTTAAAATTACTTTAGAGCAGAAGCATGCCCTTCGTCCAAGGATCACAGGGCAGTTTACAATATAAAAACACAAAAATACATACCACAATAACAAAAATTACCCCCCATCCCACCACACACAGATAGCTTAAAAGGACATTGATTGTTTAATTAGCCAAAGGCCTAGTTATAGAGGAAAGCTTCTGCCTGGCACCTAAATATATGTAATGAAGGCACCAGGCAAGCGGCCTTGGGGAGAGCACTCCACAAATGCGGAGCCACCACAGAAAAGGTCCGCTCTTGTGTTGCCACTCTTCAGACCTCTGGTGGAGGAGGCACATGAAGAAGGGCCTCAGATGATTATCACAAGGTCTGAGTTGGTTCATATGGGGACAGGCGATCCTCTCAATGGTGGATCATAGAAAGGAGTTTCTCAGCATATGCATTTGATAACAACCAAACTGCACATGGATCCTGTTTTAAAAGCACTACAGGCTATGTGAGGAAACTCTTCTGACTCCTTTCATGCCCTTCCCATGAAATACAACTCTCTGCAAAAAATAAAAAATAAAAAAATCCTCTTGTTTTGCATGACATCATTCCACCAGGAGCAGGAGGATTATAGCACAGGCAAAACAAGCCAACTCTGTTCTAGCTCAGGCCATTCAGTGAGGCAAGATTAAGACCAGGTCAGGGCCACAGGACTACTTTTTTAAAAGAGTTCCCAGGAAATAGAATTGGGAGGGGTGCAACTAGACCATAAGCATGTAAATAGCATATTCTTACTCCAGCAGTCTTCCCAGAGAAAATATGTATAGCATTCTACCATCTGCCACTCTACGGACTGTTACACACCACCTAAAGACTGTGGTGTGTTTTATTTACACACATATAGGTATGGTTAAGTCCAGTCAAAGGGCGACTATGGGGTTGCGGCGCTTTCATCTCACTTTCAGGCCTAGGGAGCTGGTGTTTGTCCACAGACAGCTTTCTGGGTCATGTGGCCAGCATGATTAAATCGCTTCTAGTGTAACAGAACACTGTGAAGGAAACCAGAGCGCACAGAAATGCTGTTTACCTTTCTGCTACAGCGGTACCTATTTATCTACTTGCACTGGCATGCTTTTGAACAGCTAGGTAGGCAGGAGATGGGACAGAGCAACTGGAGCTCACTCCGTTATGCAGATTTGAACCACCGACCTTCTGATCAGCAAGCCCAAGATGCTTAGTGGTTTGGCCACACCTCCACCCGCATCCTTTTACACACATATACAATCTGAGCCTAACATGGAGGGGCTCAGAGCATTAACATCCCAACAGATCTTGCTTCTCCATTGGTTGCAGCTATGGATTCAGCACAGAGTAAGCAGGTCTCTGTGTCTCTGGCTCCCAGCTCGTCTCTCACACACCACACTGGCTCTTGTTCTACTTAACAGCTATGGTAAGTGAAGGAGTGGAGGAAAGGCCCATCCATTAGCATGGACGGCCGCATCAGCAGGTTGCAGCTCTTGCAATCCAGCTCATTTTTGGGGTTGTTGATTAGGACACCTAAGTGGCCAGCTAAGGTCATGGTCTTAAAAAGAAAACAGTCTGACTTACTGCAGCAACCTCATCTGTTAAATTATAACCCATACTAGGTATAGGACCTAGAGAATTGGAAGGGACTGACCCCCTCACCCACAAACTCATAACATCACAGATGTTTTCCCATTTTGTAATAATTTCTGATGAAAAGTGGTATATAAATACTGAAATTAATAACATAACACAATGGACTCATGAAGTGCATTTCCAGATTTAGTTGTTGTTTTTTTAAAATCCAATCAATATTAAGTCACAAAAAACAGTAAAAACTATTAAGTGCCAAAATATGTAGCAGGAAAAAAACTAAAAGTGGGTTAATCTTTAATGAAATCTGGAGGAGGAGGCCACCATTCAAAGAGCGGAGAGACTCCCATGCAGTCAATGGGAGTTCAGGACACAGCAAAGGCTTGTTCTTTTGATTTCAGTGGGAAACCAGGCATTTCTTCTGTGACAAACTCCCTCAGTGAGTTTATCTGTGACTCCTACATTGCAGGGGGGTTGGACTAGATGACCCTTGGGGTCCCTTCCAATTCTACAATTCTATTATTCTAAGATGGAAGCTGGGCAACATGACCCAATCTGATGTTTTTTAACCTTGGTTAGTTACTCCCTCCCTCTGATACCTGAGAATTCAAGGATTATCTATATGACATATGCAGATCAACAACAAGGACTCCTGATATCTTATTCCCTGAACTAGGTACAAATTAAAGCTGAAGGAGAATGGAAAAAAAATATTTTTTATCATCAATCTTTATTACGTTCCAGAGACCCAACAAAACATTACAAATTAATACAGAGTTCATACAGCCTACCTCCAGGTTAATCAAGCACTTTGTTTGGAATATAGGGCTCGTTTGTTCTTGCAACCACCAATAAAAACTTTGCCACTGCCAACGTTCTAGCTTTTGTCCGGTCTTCCAGTAGGAACCTGACATAGTGAGCCTCTGACTTTCCCGGGAAAGGCACCAGCAAGGGTAGTATCAGTTCAGCCCTGGCCTGCTCATACTTCGCACAATGTAACAAAATATGATCTATGGAATCGATGTCTTGAGCACACGAGCAAAGTCTGTCCTGGTATTTTTTATAAACAAACACGCAATGAGGGATAAAGCTTGAAGGTTTCACTATTAAAGGAACAGTATTAATTTTCTGTCAGGTGGTGTTTCAGGTTTAAACAAGAACTGCCTATTTCTTCCTTTTTCCATCCTCACTACCTTTCTCCTCCCTCCCTAATTGGCTAAGGGTCTCCAGTAGGATGTCCCAATGGTTTGCAATCTCCTCCATATGATTCTGACCCGCACTGGGTACTGCACCCAAGAACTGGAAGGAACTCCGGACATCATGCAGACTAACGCTCCCAACCCATAATGTTTTCTACCTTCAGGCAGGTTGGGGGTTTTCATGCAAAGTATGCACTTAGGTTCTAGTTATGTATGCATTTCATTTTCTGCCCAGGCTTTGGATTCCCGCTCTAGTGCTTAACTATAAACGACGCCCCAGTGATTGCTGCAGAGCAGCACTGGGCTCCCATCCTGTCCTCGCCTATTTGGGCTATATTTGCAGAGCATCCATTCTGGCTCTTTACTGGCACCGTGGGGAGGTCCTGTCTCATGCCATAAATCATCACCATAATAAATGAGATCTGAAATACTGCTGCTAGTGTGGAACATGACCTAGAAAGTCTGCTGTCCACCTGGAAAGCATTTGTCTTTGTCTCCTAAAAATGTTCTGTCCCTCTGGCAGGTGACCGGGTCAAGCAAACCTTACAGGTTCTGCAATGTGCATCAATTCCCCCTCATTTCATCACAACTCCCACCCCTGAACAGGGGCAGGAGTGATTGCTCTGCTCTCCCAGTGCACATTCCTGGGGCTTCTCACAGAGACCCAGCTCACTCTCCCGCTCGATTTGCTCCGTGGCCATGGCGACAGATCCACATTTACTCAAACACACTTTGAAAGTGCTTGAAAACTTGCAACACGCCACACCGTGTTTGTGCATTACTCATCCTAAAGCTGCCAATTCCTGCCTTGTGTTTCTTGGCAAGGGGGAAACTTGAGAGTCTAATAGTCTCATTCCAAACCCATGTATGGCCTGCTGCTATCAATGTGGCCTGCTGAAATGGGCCAGGATTCCTTCCGAGCTGTGATCTTGGCATGGTCTCCTGTGTTATTATCCAGACAATTAACTTAAGACAGAGCACAAGAACACCCCAACACACCTGCCCTGCTCAGTACAGCGAACGCTTTCCTTCTGACATTAAAAGGGACAGAACAGACGTCAAGCAAGAAAACTTGTGCAGAAAGCCTGGACTTCATTAGCACATTCTTGGTTAGTACAGGAACTCTTAGAGAAGCAAGCAATGCTTGATGGCAGAGCAGATCCTGCATATAAAAGGTTCCTGGTCTAGTCAATGGCAACTACAATTTAAAATAGCTTGCAGGAGCATAAACTGGATTGAATCAAAGGTCCATCTTATCTAGAATTTAGTTTTCACAGTTGCCAACCAGATGCCTCTGGGAAGCCCACAAGCAAGTCATGAGTGCAATGGTACTCTCTCATTCAGGGTCAACAGTAACTGGTATGCCGATGCATATTGGAGGCAATATAGCCATCATGGCTATTGGCTACTGATAGCGTTATCCTCCAAGATCTTGTCTAATCTTCATTTAAAGCCATCTGAGTTGGTAGTCATCACTAGCAAGTTCCATATTATATAAGAGAGAGAGAGAGAACCTTTCCCTATCCATTTTCTCCATTCATATCTCTATCATGTCTCCCCATCCTCAGGATTTTTCTGAACTGAATAATTCCAAATATTATAACCTTTCCTTGAAAGGCATTTGCCCTGGAGGCCCCCATTGGGGCAGGTGAGAGTGCAAACCAGTAACAAACCAAGAGATGTGTATGTGTGAAAATTGACTAAGAAGAATAAGTGGGACCGGCACAGGATCTGTTGACCACAAGAGTTGTGGCCTAAAGTCTGTCTGACGTTTAGCCCCACATGCCTCCTGCAGCATCCAGCGGGAATTATAAATCTATGGTATAAATGCATTTGAGATACCGTGAAGATTTCTGGTTGTCTCACCTCAAAAAGGATATTGTAGAGCTGGAAAAATATCAATCAAAATGATCAAGGGGAGGGGAGGCAACCTAAGGCCCAGGGGCCGGATGTAGCCTAATTGCCGTCTCAGTCTGGCCTGTGGATGGTCCAGGAATCAACGTGTTTTTACATGAGTTTTTACATGTCCTTTTATTTAAAATGCATCTCTGGGTTATTTGTGGGGCATAGGAATTTGTTCATTTTTTTTTCCAAAATATAGTCCGGCCCACCACATGGTCTGAGGGACGGTGGACCGGCCCACGGCTGAAAAATATTGCTGACCCCTGATCAAAGGCAACGCTCCTATGAAGAAAAGTTGCAGAGTTTGGGACCCTTTAACTTAGAGAGAAGGCAAATAAGAGGTGACATGATATTTCTGTTTATTAAATTTGTATACCGCCCTTTGTCCACAGATTCAAAATAAAAACACAAAATTATAAAATTATGCAAGGTAATTTTATGGAAAGCGCGGAGAAAGAAAAGTTTTTCTCCTAGTCCATGGCACTTGAAATTGCATACAGCCAATGAAGATGAACATTGGATGATTTGGGATGAAGAAAGCACTTCTCCACAGAGCGCATTAATAAAGTATGGAACTTACTCCCATATGAGGCAGTGATAGCCACTGACCTAGAAGGCTTTAAAAGAGGATTAAGCAATTTCATGGAGAAGGCTTTTAATGGCTCCCAGCCATGATGGCTATGCTGCAAAGCTTCTGAATAACAGTTGCCGGAAATCACTGGGGGTAGTGGGCTCTTGTGCTCAGATTCTGCTTTTGGGCTCTCCACAGGTATCTGGTTAGCCACTGTGAGAACCAGATGCTGTCTTGGTAGGCCATTGGCCTGATCCAGCAAACTCTTCTTATGTTCTTATGCGGACCCAGGTGAGACCCCTGGTAATCTGAAATAGCTGCTGCCAATGCAGGAAAGCCAAGCAGGATGGCAGCCAGCTCTGTTAGAGGGGCTCTACACTCCTCCCATCCCCAGACCCAATACCATTGCACAGGCTCATCCCTGCTCCTACTAGCTATGGCGGCGGATGTGCCGCCACACAAGTCAGCCAAGGGCTTTGGGTGACTTTTTCTCCACTTTCTCCAGCTTTTTGTAGTGAAGTAAACAGAACTGTGCGCAGCATTCCGCATTTGATTGCATCACAGATGCGCATAAGGGCATTGTGACATGGGCAGTTAAAGTTTCAGACTCTTTCCTAATGATCCAGAGCATTTTTAAAAAATCACCTTTTCCACAGTCAAAATTATCTGGCAGCAGCAGTGGTCATGTTTATACAAAGAGCAACAGGAACTGCAGTGGTTTTTTAAAAAAAACAAAATGAGAAAAATATGCTCAGAAGGAGAGGGACACTCAGGCCGCATTCACACCATTATTATTACAGTGGTACCTCAGGTTAAGTACTTAATTCGTTCCGGAGGTCCATTCTTAACCTGAAACTGTACTTAACCTGAAGCATCACTTTAGCTAATGGGGCCTCCTGTTGCTGCCGCACTGCCGGAGCACGATTTCTGTTCTCATCCTGAAGCAAAGTTCTTAACCTGAGGTAATATTTCTGGGTTAGCGGAGTCTGTAACCTGAAGCGTATGTAACCCGAGGTACCACTGTATTATTATTATTATTATTATTATTATTATTATTATTATTATTATTATTTTATTATTATTATTTGCCCTTTACACTAAGGTCCCATGGTGGCTTACAGCATTAAAAGCAACTATTTAAATATGGTTTAGGAAAGAAATACGGCTCTCCTAAATTACATATTAGTTTAATATACTTATGTAGAGCTCTATTTACCATTATTGTGTAGGCATCTCTCTGATGACCTTCTGTGCTCGTTTTGGGGAAATAAAATAAAACATATTACAATTTAAGGCACTATGATACCACTTTAAACCGTCATGGCTTCCCCCAAAGTATTCTGGGAGCTGCAGCTTGCAAAGGGTGCTGAGAGTTGCTAGGAGGAACCCCACCCCCCATCTCCTTTCAGATCTACAATTACTAGAGTGCAATTCAATCCTTCCCAACAGGGGACACTGGGAATTGTTACTCTGTGATGGGAATAAAGGGTCTCCTAACACCTCTCAGCACCCTTAACAAGCTGCAACTCCCAGGATTCTCAGGGGGGAAGCCATGATGACTATTTGAAGTGGCATCAAAGTACTTTAAAGGTATAGTGTGAATGTGGCGTCAGTGCAGGAAAAGCACAGCTTTCTCCTGATTCCAGCTGCCCTCTGCCAAAGTGGCTTCCCCTGTTATAAAAGAGTTCCCAGATTCTTGTTTCATATGTTTCCATGTGTAGGTTGGTTGTGTGCAGGTAGGGGGCACAGGTAGGGGATGAGACCCAAATCTCCTGACGCCTTTAAAGACCAACTAATTTATTAAGGCAGAAGCTTTCATGGAATCTGTGTTATTTTTAAAGTGTCATCAAGTTATTGGGTGCCCCCCCCGCCAATGTAATTTTTAGCTAAGCTATCAGATAATCTCCCTTCTCAAAAACATGCCCACAGCATTGCATTGTGGGGTTGTGTTCTTGTTTTCTATCAGTGTGCAGCAGGTCACTGCAACCCCATGCAAGGAAATGATTTATTTATTTTTTTATGGAGAACAGATAAAACCTTGGGAGGCCAATTGGGAGAGGGGGAAGCTGTCCACAAAATGAGGTTCATATAACTTATTTCCAAACACCAACAGCTGCTTCCTGCTCCTGCTCCCTCACTTCCACACCATACCCTTCCAGGGTCAATCACTTAGTGTAAATATGGATCCGGGACTCCAAGCTGCCCAAAGTCACAGAAATACTAGAGGTCTCATTTGCTACTGTGGATTCTGGTGGCTTTTGAAAAATGTGCTTTCCCCTTTCAAAAAACTACAATTTCCAGCACCCTTAACAAACTATATTATCCATCATTCTCATGCGCTTTAAATTTATGGGGTGGATCTGCCCTCTGATATAGCTATATTATAGCCATTGAATTTCTATTCTATTCTATTCTATTCTATTCCAGAAGATGAATCTCAAGGGGTGTCCAGTGTACTGTCTATTCCTGTTGTGTTGGCTGAGCTTCAGTTAGTAAGGTTTGAGGATATGGACAAGGTGCTTGGATCGGTCAGGATGACGAGGTGCTCTGTACACTTGCCCCTCTTGGCTGATAAAAACTAGGAGGGAGGGGACAGCTGGCTGGGCCAGAGGGGTTATTAATGCCTCCTTGCGAGAGGGGGTGGCAGACTGACATTGGTAAAATAACATGAGAATCACCTTCAAATACAGTGGTACCTTGGTTCCCAAACGGCTTAGTTGTCAAACAAATCGGCTCCTAAATGCCGCAAACCCGGAAGTGTTAAGGTTTGCAAACGTTTTTCGAAAGCCGAACGTCTGACGCGGCTTCCGCGGCTTCTGCTTGAGTGCAGGAAACTCCTGCAGCCAATCAGAATCCGCACCTTGGTTTTCGAACGGTTTCAGGAGTCAAATGGATTCCCGGAACGGATTAAGTTCAAGAACCAAGGTACCACTGTATCTGATGGGTTGAACAATGGAAAATGGAGGAAGCTTGTTTTCTGCTGCTCCTGAAGGAAAGACCCAAACCGATGGATCCAAATGACAAGAAAGGAGCTTCAAACCAAACATCAGAAAGAACCTTCTGATAGTAA
Source organism: Podarcis bocagei (assembly GCF_964188305.1). Lineage (NCBI taxonomy): Eukaryota > Metazoa > Chordata > Lepidosauria > Squamata > Lacertidae > Podarcis > Podarcis bocagei. Next base: position 22,105,683 of record NC_138140.1, read on the forward strand.
AAGCTGTTTGACAATGGAAAAGACTCCCTGGGAAGGTGGTGGACTCTCCTTCATTGCAGGCTTTTAAGTAGAGTTTGGATGGCCATCTGTCATGGATTATTTAGTTGTGATTTCTGCATTGTGGGGGGTTGTACTAGATGACCCTACAATCCTATGATTCTATGAATGCACACTACGGTAAAAGGAGACTGCTGACGATTACTTAGAAAATTGTGGCAGTACACAAAACATTCTGGCAAGAAGCCAAATGTAAAAGGTAATTCCTGGGTGCCAAGATCCAAGTTTGGGGCAAGTACTCTTTGGTGAGAGAGCCCCAGCAGAAATTTAAAATCACAAAATATGCAGCAAAAGCATGCAAATACGTATACACTAAAATATACCTTTGTGAGTACCAAAATTTCCTTTTTCCCCTGGCATAGAAAAAGGCCAGACGTTTGGTAAATTAAAAATGGCTAGCTTGCAAACTATTCAAAGTTCAGATTCATATGCTCCAGAAAGTTGCACAGGCAGGAAAATTCGGCTTAGTTTCAAAGTGGTGAAAGTTCCTAAGTTACTGGTATAAGAGTTACTTGTGAGAGCCATGCGACTAAGTTGGAGCAAGCAACTTGGCTTCTGCACACACTGAGTTCATTAGATAGCCTTAGGGGACCAAATAATTGATTCTAGTCCCTCCCAAGCTAGATAATCTAGCTAAGCCCGGCAATACAGTTTGCTCTATGGTTTTAACCCCTTTATGCTTTAATTAATTTATGCTTCTTGGTTACACGAGGCTGGTTATCCCACACTTTAAAGGGCATCAGTAAGGAAAGGACAGCAGGAGGAGGCTGTACCGCCTGGGAAAGGCAGGAGCCCTGGCTTAATGTGAACTTAAAGCTAAGGAGATTGGTTGTAAATATTTGGAGTAATGCGCCTTCACTTGATATTTTTACTATTTCCCCACCCCCTCATCCTGAGAGAGCATCTTAATCTGAGCTCAAAAGTTTTTGCAAAGATTTTGGGCCTGAAGGTACTAAATCACATCTGAAGGACGCTTTTTGAAAGGAACAAGCTGCCTCTTTCCTTCCAAGAAATGGAAGATGATTCATTTATTTTAAAATGTCCTCAAAACGAGGACATGCGGGAGGGGCGGAACACATATCTGCCAAAAGCAGTTTGTTGTTTTACCACACACACACACTCTTTTCTGGGAGATGGCACCAAGGGATGAGTTTGGCTCTCTTGCTGTCCTGCAAATTATTTATGCCAGCAAGGTTATTCATAAGATTTCTGGAAGGGGAATACACACACATATACACAGCTTAAAACATGACCTCAAAAGGGCAAAGTCCTCAGATTAAAGCCGCAGGAAACTGACTGTGTTTGCTCAGCAAAACTGAAGAGAGGATCTCCCAGGGACCACCTCCTAACAGGAGGATCATAATGCTAAGGGATGACAGACCATTTAGATAACATTCCCTCCAACATTCCTCAGACGAAATTAAGGACATTTCTCACACCCCTCCCAACTGACCCTTCTCAACCCCATATTTTTGTCCATCCCCACCAAGCAGTTCCTATCAGAAGAAGGGTAAGTGCTGCTGCAACCACTGCGCCAACAGGACACAACACACACAGAGGCGGAGCTAGCTGCTCAGGCACCCAGAGCGGCGCACATGCTGTGCACCTGGGGGTGGGACCATGGGGGTGGGGCAAGCGTCCCAGGGTACAAGCCGCCCAGGGTGTGTATGGAGTGAGCTGCCCATGGCGGGCTGCTTCCTGGGCGGTGGCGGGGAGGGAGCCACGCTGCTTTGCCAGCAGCCTTCCTCTCCTCTTCCTTTTGACAGTTTAGGGGAGGCTCCCCCCCCCAGGAAGCAGCCCAGGAGCAGGGGGCAACGACGCGCCATCCTCCCGCGTCTCCCAAGCCTCCCCCAAGCTGTCAAAATGAAGGGGGAAGGCTGCCTACAAGGTGGTGCAGCTCCGCCCCTTCCCTGACAGCTCAGGTTAGGCTTGGGAGTTGCGGGCAGGCGGTGTGCCAAATGTCACCCCCCTCAGTGATGACACCTGGGGCGAACTCGAGAGTGTGCTCTCCATGCAGTTAGTGGTTAAAAACAAACACCAACAAAAAGTCCTTTAAAAACGGGGGCGGGTTTTAAGGTCCTATTAGATTCAGCAGGGCTTACTCTCAGGTAAGTGCAGTTAGGGCTGCAGCCTTTGTGACCCAAGTTTTGGGTCCTTTTTAGGTTCCAGATGTCACTGCTTTACACCCACCCCCCAATATTTGAAAACGTCAGCTTTGTACTTATACACAAATTGGCCGGGAACTGCATTCTCTGTGTTTTTATCAATTTATTTAAAGAACAACAAACTGGTGATTGCTTTAACTTTTTGATATGTGGTGATTTGAATCATGAGGATGAATTAGAAGAACTGCTGAGTCTTGAATGAGTCTTGCTTTGGAATTGAGGACTTCATTACATTTTCTTCTGCCTTTTCATTTTATTTTGTCCTAAGGGCTTGTTAGAGATAATGTGTAAGTGTGGTGTCAGCTCCCTAAAGAAAAAGGTCGACCACTCTGGGAAACGGGGGTGGGGGAGCGCCGGATATGCTTAAGACGGCCTTGATGGCTCCTATCAGCCTCGAGAGCCAGCATGGCCAAACATCAGAAATTATAGGAGCTGGAGTCCAACCACATCTTGAACGCCACATGTTTCTCATCCTTGCCTTCATGAGACTGCTCACAAAGAATGCTTCGCTCTGGCATCTGCTACCTGAGGCTGCTGCCTCACTCTGCCATTGGTAGTGCTGGCCGTGCTGCTGCTGCTGAGGTATTAACCCTGCCACAGTTCCTGTTAAACGGTAATAAAGTTGTGGTCCTTGTTAACCCGGAGGCCTGCCCAGATGTTTAGAAAGTTGATTTGAATTTTAATCTGTTTTTAACCTCCTGCTACTTTAATTTTTTGAAAGTTGTTGATTTTCTTATATAACAAGAGGAAGAAATCAATAAAAATGTTTTTTAAAGTCTTTAAATTGTTTTTAGCTTTTCTACTTGATAATTTTAGCATTTTAGAAAACTGCTTTAAGTTTTTTTTTACAATCAAGCCAAGTATGATGATGATGATGATGATGATGATTATTTGCACTGGCTGCTGCACAGCTCTGTGTAGAGCACTTTCAGAGACAGCTGCAATTAGTCATGATAATACTGTGGTTTGATAATTTCCTTATTAATTTTATTGCTTTTTATTATTTGTTTTATTGCTTGCTTTTGTCAACCCTTCTACTACTGTTTTTATTATCATCACACAGTATCTTCATTTTTCCATTGTGCAAATATGATTTTGTCGCATACCTTTGAGCCTGGCCACAGAAATTCAAATGCCTTAGCCCCTAAGCAATGAAAGTTTCAAGTGATATGGGGTTTCCAGATTTTTAAAGGACAGAATTCAGGCTTGGTACTTCAGGAGCAGCACCACAAGCTACCTCAGCAGTTTAAACCTATCAGAGGAACAAAGCCAATCCTATGTCCTCAAGGGATAAACAGGCAGCTGGCATAAAACAAGGAGTCTAGAATATTTAATATCCTCTAAGCCACTCTAGATTTACAAAAGAGGGAGTAAAGGAGAGGTGTCAGCAAGTAACCAGTCCAAAATGAAATGCAGAAAATGACTATATTTTTAAAGTTCCCTAATGAATGGCTGGCAGAAGACGCACGCCTGGATCATTTATTGAAGGGCTGATGGGTTGTTACTTAATTAATTAGATTTGCTGCCTTTCAATCCAGAAGGATCTCCAATACCACTTATATTTAAAATAAATCAAGTACCATTACATGGCAGTGGGTGGTGGGGAGGAATACTTCTCTTTCTACCTCATTCAATCTACAGCATTTGCTCTGGGGTGGTGCATTTTCACAAAATCAGTTTCTGTGGCTGTTTTCCTGAGCTTCCACCCCACTGCATCTCAGAGTGCTTACAGCTCCATTCTCCAGGATAGCAGATTGCTTCACTACCCAAGGGCAGGCATCGAAGAGTCCTGTGCAACTGCCCTTGTTTCAGGTGATTTTGCTGGCCACAAAAGACAGGATCTGTGAGTTGTCGGCTGGAAGCTAAGAGCATATGAACAGCTCTGAGTGGGGCAAAAACCCATAGCCAGCAACCCCAGGGTTTTCAGACAAAAATCAGGTGCTTAATAGGTATTGGGGGGGGGGGCTTTTGAGAGATCCACATGCTCTGTTCTATAAGATTTTCTTTGAGCTGATTTGTTTAGTCTCTTTTCTGATTGGGTTGAATTCGAATAATGAGGCAGAGTTTTATTTATGAGAGGCAGTGTCCCATAGTGGTTAGAGTGGTGGACTAGGACCTGGGAGAGACCAGGGTTAAAATTCCCACTTGGCCATGAAGCTCACTGGGTGTGGCCAGTCCCTGCCTCTCAGTCCTCAGTCTAACCTACCTGAAAAGACTGTTGTGTGGATTACATGACAAGGAAGGGCATGTATGCCACCTTGAACTCCTTGGAGAAAAAGGTGAGATATAAATGCAATAAATAAATAAATTATTGCACATACCCTCTTCATGATAATTTTAAACTGGGTTAACTTTTTAATGTTGCAGTACAATGTTTAAGGGAAGTTGAGGGGAAATGCTGCGTCAAGGTTGTTCTGCCTATTAAAATAGAAGGTCTTCCCATCTTAATTTGTTAGGATATGGACTTCTAGCACAAAGGAATCACAAACCCAAAGGAAACTTACTTTTACTGTACACACTTTGCTTACACTCCAGACCAGTCCTGCCACACAGTTCATCATTCAATCATTCATACCCTTTCACTAACATTGGCTGTTGCAAAAACACTCAGCCAGTTCTTCAAATAGAAATCTACAACTGTGAGATGCACAGGAATGTATAATACAATACAGCTCTGTGGTCCCTTTATCACCACCAAGGCAAACTTTTACTGATGGTAGAGCTCAAGAACGGCCTGCAGGATCAGGCCAGTAGCCATCTCGTTCAGCATCCTGTTTTCGGTGGCCAAACAAACGCCTGTGGGAAACCAGCAAGCAGAAATCTCCTCTGCTGTGTTTTCCAGAAACTGGTATTTGTAAGCACTGCTGCCTCCCAATGTCAAGGCACAGCATAACCTCCATCATGACAAGAGGATTTATCAAATCCTCTCCCCCACCCCACCCCTTTTGGACATCAGTCCTACAAGAAATCTTCAAAATAACAAAGCATGTTATGTTCTGAGCTGAATCCTAGAAAAATAGGATCCAGAATGCAGCAGTCTGATTGGTCTGCAGGAGCCACCCAATCCAGCTCCTGGATGAAGTGAATCAGCAACCTGATTGGCCTTCAGGAGCAGCCCGGAATTAGCCAATCACACGGGACCCTTTGTGTAAATAATGTATACAGTGGTACCTCTGGTTGCGAACAGGATCCGTTCTGGAGGCCCGTTCTCAACATGAAAAGCCCGCAACCTGAAGTGCCATATCTGCTCAGGTGCACGGCGTGATTTGGCACTTGTGCGCATGCGCGAAGCGGGATTTAGCACATGCGCAAGCGGTGAAACCCGGAAGTAACCCTTTCTGGTACTTCTGGGATGCTGCGGGACACAACCTGAAAAAACGTAACATGAAGCAAACGTAACATGAGGTATGACTGTATATAGCTAGACGTTTTGGGGAAAGTTTCATTCATTGCTACTATGACCTGAATAAAGAGCATGAAATTCACACCTGACTCCAAGTATATTTCACAGGTATTAGAAGCCATTCCAGAACTGGCCCTATTAAATATGTTCCAAGACAACAAACGCACACTCACATTACAAAGAACTCATAAGCCACTTACTCTCCCTTGCACCATTCATACCTTCATTTCCAGTTTGGGAGGCACTCTGGCCTATATCAAATTAATATCTACTTAGAATAGACCCACTGAAATTAATGGTCCTTAGCTAATTATGTTTATCAATTTCAATGATTCTGCTCTAAATATGACTAACACTGAATATACCCCTCCGTGTATGCCCAGGGGTTTCCTGTCCTTGTATCGCGCTGGCAACTTCATGGCCACCTCTTTTCTTTTGGCAAGGAATTCTGAGCATGCTCAGAGGCTGCCTGTTTTGGCAACGTACATGGCTAATTACTGTCTGCAGTGTCTGTTTTACTGAAAGGCACTCGTTACGGTATGCACAGAGTCTTCGTGCCGTGGCACCAAGCAGGCAAGAAACAGTTTTATTTATTGAATGAAGTGTGCAAAGTAAATCACTTCTGGCTTCAGATATACCAGCTCCCTGTTTTACCAAGTAACTCTGCTGAATCATTACGGTTTCTTAAAGGGCAACACACAGAATGGGCACAATTCAAACCTGTCGAACTACCACCATAAACAGCCATATGCTATGCTTCTTGGTTGGAAAAAATTATTGTGAATGCTACATTAAACTGATGAAAGCTTCAGGATTTTGATAAACTGGAGGAATTACTTAAAAAACAACAACAAGAAAGCTATGGCAAACACCAGTCCCGTTCCAATTGTGTTCAAGTGCATAGGAGAAAGAGTGAACAGTTTCCTCCACTCCTTTAAAATAGCAAAACATTACGTTTTATTTATTTATTTATTTATTTATTTATTTATTTATTTATTTATTTACAGTATTCATATACTGTACTGCTTTTTAGGTGGATCTCACAAAACGTTGGTGAAACCTATGTGAAATACCATACACAGTGGAATACTATTCCTACTGCATGCCCATGAGATACTAATACCATTTCATGTCAGATATTAGATATTGCCAAATGCTAAATGCTAGTGCACACCAATTATCAAGTATTAGCAGCTACTATAGCAGGGGTTGGCAACCTAAGGCCCATGGGCCACAAGTGACCCATGGGGGTCTTTTAACCAGCCCCCAATCTGCCCCCAAACCAGGCCGCCCACTTGGTGAGTCCCTGCGCGCTGCACTAAAACAGTGCAGCATGACGTGGTGACTCACTTCCGCAGTGCTCAAAATCGTGTCTGCGCAGACGCCGAAAATCGTGTGTGTGCAGACGCTGAGGTCAGAAATCGCGTCTGTGGAGACGCAGATGCTGGAAATCATGCAGTCCAGCCCACAGAGGGATCTTCGCTGGAGTGAACAGGCCCAGGTGAGGTAAACCTTGCCGACCCCTGTACTATAGCATGCCACCCACCAGACACCACCAGATACTTTGCATACCACCTATTACGTAACTACTGCAAAATAGCTGTTATCAAATGTCAGCTGTCATACTCTTTTTCCTAGATAACCACAGGATATCACACATGAATGACTCAGACAATATTTAAGAAACATTCAAGCATCCAGCAAATTTCTGTAAAATATTCACCATCAAAATTCCAATTTTAAGCTGTTATTATGTCACTTTCCAATTAATGAGTAGCTGCCAGTTGTTTTTGTCTATTGTATTTTAAATTATGTTTACTGTATGCTTAGCTGTCAACTTTTCCCTTTACTTGCGAGGAATCCTATTCAGAATAAGGGAATTTCCCTTAAAAAAAGGGAAACATTGACAGCAATGACTATGTGAAAAAGCAATAAAATATATTTTTAAAAAGTTCACAGAGGAACGTTATTTGGATATATTTTGGAGTCTATTTGTTTCAGCTCCATAAATTGGCTGTGAACATAAATGAGCTTCTTTCATTTTATGATTTGCAATTATAATATGGCCAAAGAAGACCTAACATTTCAACAAGTGATGCAATCCCACTCACCTGGAAGTCAGCCCTGCTGAATGCAGTGGGGCCTGCTTCTGAGTGAATGTGCACAGGGTTATTGGGCTAACCTTTAAATAGGCAGCAAAGCCTCCATTTGGTAATTTTTTAAAGTGGAAGAGAAACAACTACTGTTAATGTCAGGAGAATGTTTGTGACTGTGTGTGTGTGCAAGCACGAGGGGGGTAGTATAAAAAGCTTAAGGTAAAATGGGTTTCTGTCTATAAAGATTCGTCTCCAGGCCAAGGTAAATTATGAAGTGAGGCATTTTTTTTTAAAGAAAGCAAACAAGCATTTCATTGGACTGATATTTGGCAAAAGGAGCATTTTTGTGCAGGCGCCAACCTTGAGGGCTGGAAGAATGTAGCACATTCCTCGGGGTCTTTTAAGATTGAGAGCAGGGCTGTTTTCTTACTCTTAGCACAACCCTTCTCAAAGGCGACAATTTTAAAGGCCAGAAAAGAGTTGGGTGCACCCACAGGAATATTTGATGCGATGGTGCAGAGGAGCCACACCGCTAAGGGGCTCCTTTCTACCTTAAGGTGACTGCAGGGAAAACTCTGCCAGAACCCACGTGTATTGGGGTGGGAGGAGTGTGGCACCCTGCCAGAAGAGGTGGAGCCTTGTGGGTCTTTCCCTGGGCCCACATCAACTCTCCCCTGAAATTGCAGGTGATTGGCAAGGATGCTCCGGGGTCAGATTAATGGTCTCTCTAGTCCTGCATCCTATTTTCTGCCCACAGCCCAAGCCAGACATGAAGGTGGTAAGCCTCCTTTTCTGTGGCTCTCTTGCAGCTGATATACTCTGCTTTTTTCTGGGGGGATGCAGGGGTAAAGGTAAAGGTAAAGGTACCCCTGCCCGAACGGGCCAGTCTTGACAGACTCTGGGGTTTGTGCGCCCATCTCACATCTATAGGCCGGGGGCCAGCGCTGTCCGGAGACACTTCCGGGTCACGTGGCCAGCGTGACAAGCTGCATCTGGCGAGCCAGCGCAGCACACGGAACGCCGTTTACCTTCCCGCTGGTAAGCGGTACCTATTTATCTACTTGCACCCGGGGGTGCTTTCGAACTGCTAGGTTGGCAGGCGCTGGGACCGAGCAGCGGGAGCGCACCCCGCCGCGGGGATTCGAACCGCCGACCTTTCGATCGGCAAGCCCTAGGTGCTGAGGCTTTTACCCACAGCGCCACCCGCGTCCCTTATGCAGGGGTACCCTATCCCTAAACATTTTGTGAATCTTTGTACTTTTGTCCATTTACTGTATTATTTTTCCTGATTTGAACCCTAAAATAGTGATTTTCTTGACTCAAGATTGGCTGCAGGACACTCTGGCAGCCAACCATGGAAGCTGTGCCAGATGTTCGGCCTCCGAAAATCATTCAAAAACCAGAACAATCATTTACAGGTTTTTGATAGTTCGGGAGCCAAAACGTCTGAGTTTACAGGCTTCCGAGGTTCCACTGTACCCTTATACATTTTTTAAGAAAAAAAGCACTGGATATACTACCTTAAAAGAATATGGGTCACATCTACACTGTGATGTTTAATGTGCTATATAATTTAATGTGCTATAATACCCCCTTAAACAATCAGGGCTCCCATCCCCACAGAATTCTGGGAGCTGTAGTTTGTTCAGGGTACTGAGAGCTGTTAGGAGGCCTCTGTTCCTCTCCCAGGGCTACAATTGTCAGGAATCTCAGGAAAGGAGAGATTTGTCAAACTATGCTGAAAACTGTAGGGGCCTGCTAACATCTCTCAGCACCCTGAACAAATTACAGCTCTCAGAATTATTTGGAGGAAACCACGATTGTAGAACCATAACATTTTAAATGCATAGTGTGAACTTGGCCATGAAGTTTCGTTCTATGTCTGTATTTATAAGCCACCTTTCTGCAAAGGCATCCAAGGTGGTCACAAATTTTAAAATAAAGATGGCAACTGTTTTGCACGAGGGCTTCTGTTCCTGTCCCCCATGCATGGCTGTTGAGCGTGTATAAGCCCACCTTGCCCATTCCACTCCCAACCCCCATTCTGCCCTTTTCCAGGTCCAAAAGGACCCACACATTGGAGGTTGCACATCAGTTGGACTCATGCAAAATGGTCGCCATCTGTACTGAAAGGAACACACATCAATTGTCCATTTCCTTACATTTATATCCTACCTTTCTTCCACTATGTAAACACCCAGCCACTGAACAGCAAGGTAGTACCCACTTGGACATTCAGAACAGCACCCTGAGAGTCACTTGTTGGGCCTATTTTCCAGGGAACATCCTTGATTTAGAGAAGCCATCCCGGTTTCTGATTTGATTCTAAAATGTCCTGCTTTTCCTTAGGACGTCCTTAGGATGTTGGCAAGAATGGAGCTATCCAACCCCCCAAGCTGTCTGAAGGCATTCCTGTATATGGGAGGGGTTTTTATGTTTAATATTTTATCATGTTTTTATATATGTTGGAAGCTGCTCAGAGTGGCTGGGGCAACCCAATAAGATGTGTGCGGTATAAATAGTAAAATTATCGTTATGGAATGGATGTCCCTATTTTCATCTGAGAAATGTTGGAGGATATGTACTAAGTGCCCCTTCTGGCGCTGATGCCATGAGTCCCTGGCTCCCTTGCTTAAGCCTAGAGCTTTATTTTCAGCCAGAACTTAGTTTTGGCCCCTTCTAAGAGAATGAGGCAAACATTCATAGTGAGTTCCAGCACCTCTTTTTCTAGAATATTTTATGTATTTATTTACTGAATTTATATACCTTATGCCATATTATAGCAAACCATCATTTGCAGACATTTCCTATTCCACAAATGTGTCATTTCTCTCTCCATAGCCATCCATAAAATGATTTACGTTCTATTGGGGAAAAAATCTTTCTTTTTTGTGTCCTCCTGGATTAATGGGCAGCCAAGCCTGTTTGATAACTGGCAGCATAAAGCATACACACCCCCCCTTAGGAGTGTGCAAGAGTCCCAAAATTTGCCTTGTATCTGCTTCCAAGTTGCTTTCTTGCTCTCTCCACTCAACCCATATTGTTGTTGTTTTATTTGTTTGTTTGTTTATATCCAACCTTTTCCCCAGACTGGGACTCAAAGTGCTTTGCACACATTAAAATAGCACAGATAAGATACAGAAAGCTGAAAACATACAAAAAGTATTTAAAAAGTAATTAAAACAATACAAAAAATTGGTATTGATATACAGATAATAAAGCCCTATTAAAAACCCTTTCCTTAAAAACTAGCCTGTTCCTAAAGGCCTGCTGAAACAAAACAGTATTCACCTGCTGGCGAACCCTCAAGGTGAACCCTGAGCTATTCTGCATCCTGCATGAAGCGAAACTTGAACTTTTCTCTTTCTTGTATAAACTGGGTGAAATTTATAGGCACAGCAGCCATTCCAGCATGGACCAAGACTGCCATATTGCAGGTAAATAGGTCCCCACAAATAGGGATTTGTTTTGTGAGAAGAAAAAAAGGAAAGATTGACTTTCCTCCACAATCCTCCATCTCCTGCTCTTTGCTACCTTAAAATCACGAAGAACTGTCCAATTGGTCTGCATTATTGCTTGCTTGCACATTTTGCTTAGAACTTTTCAGCTTTTCCTTTGGCCTTTTACCTTTCCAGGGCTTGTGACCTCTGTCAGTCTTGCAGGCCTCCAAGAGTCCCCAGAACACAAAGCTTTGCAAAACGTAGGGCTCTGAAGAGCATTACAGGGTTTATCATTTTAATATTTTTTTAAAAAATATCTGCTGCTAGGCTTTAGCAAAACAGAGCTCCTGCTGGCATGTTTGCATCATGTTGCCCCTCTACACTGCCCCACCCCTGCAGAAATTGACTTCTTTGGCTCACACAACAGATCTTTGGACCAATGCGTCCAAAATGTTTTGAAAAGAGGTAGCCATTTAAACCAATCCTTTCAGACAGCAGAGGCAGTTACTTCAGCAATACAGCAATTCCTGGCAATACAGCAATTTCACCAACAAGCTAACAATATCACAGTATAGGAAGTTCATTCTTCATAACTGATTGATTTTCTAGCCATGGCCAATAAACAGTATATCTGCGAAATAATAGGCACTTTAGTACTCATGCATCCAAGTACATACATTGTCCTCATCGAAATGCTCTCCCATAAGTCTCTCTGTCTCATTTATTCTAAATTTACCATTTCTCGAAAAAGGTTTTTCCATTAGATATTCTGTAGAGGTAAGTATGATTTTGCATGGATACTGCAAACAAACAAACAAACAAACAAACAAACAACCTTACGTGCTTCAGTGCAACTGTGGACTTATCCACAGTTACTTTTTGCCCCACACTTTCCAAGCATGGTCCATGCTTTAAAGCTCTATGTCCAAGTGCTCTCTTTTTTTACCTGTGAAATCCCACTCTTTAAAGCTCCATTGGAGCAAGGAGCAATCCCCAGAAAACCCCAATTGATGTTTGTTGCACTTTAGCTTTAAAGAGTGAGTTTTCGGACTACTTGACTTTGAAGATCCCTTTCGACTCTACAATTCTGATTCCTCAGCTGTAGATTCCCTCAATTCTTTTAAAATTTGTCTCCTTGTTAAACTCAGCCTGCTCTCTTCCTCAGTTTGATTACACCCATATCATACATTTAAAGCATGATTACACTGCTTTTAACAGTCATGGAGAACCAGAGAGGTACAGTTCCCTGCACCCTTAACAAACTACAACTTCCAGCATTTTTCATGACTGTTACAGTGACATAATAGTACCTTATATCTATGGTGTGGATGGGATGCACGTGAGTCTTTCTCACTACGAGGATGTTTTCTGCTCTTTCTTTGCATTCAGATGACTTCCTAAGTTAGGGATAGAAGTCCAGCTCAGCTTGCATTTTAATGTGAACCTTTCTAACTCACACACATACATGCACTACAGATCTCCTTCAAAATTTAGCACTTCTTTCTGAAGAAACCAGAGGCCTTTCTCCTGGGCATGGTTGGCCAATTGGTGCTAAAGAAGGATAGAACTTTATGTATGCTACAACAGCAGCAAGAATACTTATTGCAAAGTATTGGAAGACACAAGATCTACCCACCCTGGAAGAATGGCAGATGAAGGTGATGGACTATATGGAACTGGCGGAAATGACTGGCAGAATCCGAGACCAGGGAGAAGAGTCGGTGGAAGAAGATTGGAAGAAATTTAAAGACTATTTACAGAAATACTGCAAAATTAATGAATGTTAGAATGATGTCGGAATGAAGTTAAGTGGTTTTAGCAGCAATGTTACAAAGGAGTATGTAAAAATGGATTGTTAACAGGTGAGAATCTAAAGTTATAATATATTAAGATAAAGGATTAAGATAAAAACAAAGAGGGAAAGGATTTGCTGAATTAACTAACTGAACTGGAATACAAAAAAGGGAGGTGTGAGGAGGTCAGGGAAACAAGTAAATGAAAGACAAGACATAGAAAGATTGATTTGTTTTTAATTGTTTTTATTTTTCTGTATTTTGTATTTTCTCTTTTCTTTTTCCCCCTTTTTCTTATTTTTGTAACCTTTTCTGAAACTTTAATAAATATCATTTTAAAAAAACAAAAACAAAATTTAGCACTTCTATACATTTTGTGTTGCAGTTTTCCAATCCCCTGCCCCAAAATATGTACAAAACGCACATATCGGGGGACAGTGTGCTTACAAATGCATAGATGTGTTGCAATAGCATATCAAGAAAATATGCTACATTAGGTAGAACTGCTTGCAAAAATGTATATATTAGGATAAAGTGCTCCCTAAATGCTGGTAATTTCTTGTGAGGACTTTTAAAAATCTGACAAACTGAAATTAAGACTTGGAAAACGAGTAAGTAAAATTGCCTATCTGTATTTAAGACTCATATTTTTCTTTAGCTTCTTGGGGGGGGGGAGGAAGGGGACTCTCTTGTAAGTGAATTCAAACACTCATCCCCCATCTAATGCCAAATGTTTCACAACTTGAGAACCAAACACCAAGGGTTTTTATCCATACTGTACTTACCTTTTGCCCTGCACTTTCCAGGCACAGTCCATGATCTGGGTATGCGTGGGCCTTTCTTTGTCCTGCTGTTTAGGACTGAATCACAGCAAACATCAATTTGCATTTTCTGCGGACTTCTGCTTGCTCCGATTGAGCTTTAAAGAGCAGGTTTTCACAAAGAGAAAAAAATCTTTATGTAGTGCTAGCAGTGCAGACACTACATGCAAAACATCAGTAATTCATTCTTTAAAGAGGTGTTCATTATACTATGGGAATTTGATGCTTTAAGTAGAACCATAGAATCTTATAATCAATTGTAGAGTTGGTTGGAAGGGGCCATAAGGATCATCTAGTCCAACACCCTGCAGGCAGAAATATGCAACTGTCCCATATAGGGATCAAACCTGGGCATTATCAGCACCATGCTTTAACCAGCTGAGCTAACTTGATTTTTTTTTTTTACAAGACAAGGAAAGCAAAGAATCGATGAGTTTGAACAAGAATGGGAACTAGTTAAGAATTATTCTTAAAGCAAGGGATCTGTTGTACAACCAATCTTCTATACGTACAATATGACTAATTTAATAAGCCCTAACTACTATTATGATTGGACATGGGTGGCGCTGTGGGTTAAACCACAGAGCCTAGGGTTTGCCGAACAGAAGGTTGGCAGTTTGAATCCCCGTGATGGGGTGAGCTCCCGTTGCTCAGTCCCTGCTCCTGCCAACCTAGCAGTTTGAAAGCACGTCAAAGTGCAGGTAGATAAATAGGTACCGCTCTGGCGGGAAGGTAAACAGCGTTTCCGTGCGTTGCTCTGGTTCGCCAGAAGCGGCTTAGTCATGCTGACCACATGACCCGGAAGCTGTATGCCGGCTTCCTTGGCCAATAAATTCTGCGACTGGACCTAATGGTCAGGGGTCACTTTACCTTTACTATTATGATTATACTGAGCATGAATAGTCCCAATATTTGTACGTTATTGATGGTCGGTCTGTGCATCCATTCATGCTTATTGGACTTTTCCAGGATTCAGTACACATGAGAGTTTTGCATTTCCTCCCCTTTTTGCGTAATAAAAATTAAAATAAAAATTAAAAACCTGAGCTGGAGTTGTGCTTTAAATATCACCTCTACTGGACGACCTGCCTGCAGATCCCAGATGCCTGTAGTGCTGGTGCATCTCAGCTTGGGAGATACGGTCAAAGTTGTAGATTTGGCAACAATTTTCATGCTGATTAAATCGTTTCATTTGCAGCTTGGCAGTGGAAAATAGCTTTCAGCCAGGCAACTTTCTACATCTGGTTTTCATTAGAGTGGAACATTAATCCCTTTATGCTTTAAAAGCATCACACAACGGGCACAGCCTCTGATTTGCTAAATAGCATTTGAAGAGGTGGCTGGTGGAAAAAGTGGACTAATGGGGCACTTACAGCAAACATGCCTTGAAAAGCAGCCTCTGATGACTCACCTCCCTGCCGAAACAGGGACTGGAGAGCAATCTGCCACCAGAGCCTTTGCAGGACAGAAGGGAAGGAAGAGGTTCCATTCATATTGGGACCCGTGTCTGAAGTCCCAGAGTTTTTGGGTGCAGGGCACCCATAATTTATGGAATTAGTAAAAGTTAGAATTAATCAAGGTTTGATTTACTGTACCAAACACTGCTGGGTTAAGTTTTCCCGACAACGAGCCAGCCCAGCTTGACATAGCTTGCCAGGGATAAGCCATTAAGAAACAAAGGCTGAAATGGCCAGTCATTAACCCATCAATAGAAGAAATCAACAAGACAAGAACTCTGCCTTGCACAGAGAGGGAGGTTGCCAAGGTTACAGAGAGCAATGATGTCAGCGGAAGGGGAAGCCGCATTTGGCAAGGGTTTCTGGGAAGAAGGGGGTTGCAGGAGCCATGTGGACTGACTGGAGCAGGCTGTTACAAAGAGACACAGAGGTCTAATGATTTGCACCTGCAGGAAGTATGCCCCTCTTGAGATGTGCATGCTCTGGAATTCTCCACAGTAGGCTTGAATGCATATATGTGTCAGTAAAAACACATATCTTAAAGACAATACAGTCTCTGCTGTGCCCGATTTCCAAATGAAACACAACTCCTGTGTGGGCCCCTGGAATGCCCTGAAATCTTGTCACCGCGAGGCAGAGATTGTGGGTGGTACATGACAATATTAACCAATATACTTTCTTTATGCCCCCTCCTAAGAACACACAGAAATACTATGTAAAAGAGACTGCTTTCCTTCCTTCCTTCCTTCTTTCCTTCCTTCCTGCCTGCCTGCCTTCCTTCCTTGTGCCCATGTCCCAATATGGAAAAGTTTAAATTTTAGGGTTTTTTGAGTTCTTAAATGTGATACTTTGCAAGCATTGTAATGATACTATGCATTTATCATAGTGTATGGTTTCTTTTATATTGCAGCCTGCTTTGAGAGACAAATGTTGATGCTCCCGCCTGGAAACAAATAACACGGAACCCGGAGCAACTGGGGGAAGCTGTTTTTAATGAGAATGGGGCAATGGTGAGTCAAGGTAAGCTTGGGGGGGTGCTGGGGGCATGGAAAAGAGATTCCTCCCTATTTACACTACAGTGTAAAGCTTTGGGGAACATTCTGCTTTACTATTAACTCGGCTGCAGGCTCACATATCCCCCCCCCCCTTGGGGCTGGCCCATGCACGAGACAAAGTGAGGCGACCACCTCAGGTGGCAGGATCTACAGGGGCACCTGGTCCTGCTTCTAAGGAATGCAATGTCCCCTGCTGCTGCTGCACAGCCAGCAATGGCTGTGGTGCACTCCTTGGAGGCTGGATCTGCCAGTGTGATTCAGCGTGGGCCCCTTCCCCCACCACACCATACTTTGATTCACACTTCAGCCAAAAGGTAAGGTTGATCTGATTCCCTGCCTTGTTCCCAATGTTTATCTTTATTCCTCCCTTATTCCCGATGTAGTTCTTCAATCCTCGCTTGTTCCCTGGTGGGAGGGCACCATTTTGTGGTTCACCTCAGGTGCCCACATGTATTGCGCTGGCTCTGCCTGCCTTGAATGCAGAAGGCATTCAGTTCCCTTTTGGTAGGTCTGGGAGAGCCTCCTGCTTGAAACTCTGGAGAGCCGCTGCCCATCAGTATCGACAATACTGGTAGATAGATCAGTGTAAGGCAGATTCCTGTGTAGCTATGGACCACCAACTGGCACCAGGTGCAAAACAGTGGCCTTGCTGTGTGGGTATACACACCAGAAACCTAAGGAGCACATGCACAGCCCAGGAAATTTGTGACCAGTGCCAGAACTAAGTTCTCAAGTCATTTCACACAGACACCCAGTTCTCTGCCTTTCTGAGTCCATGTTCACACCATACATTTGAAGCATTATTATGCCACTTTAAACTGTCATGGTTGCCACCAAAGAATCCTAGGAAGTGAAGTTTGTTAAGGGTGCCTAGAGACTCCTCCCCTATTCCTCTCACAGAGCTACAATTCCCAGAGTCCCCTGAGGAGAGGGATTATTAAAGCACACTGGGAACTGTAGTTCTAGGAGGGGAATGGGGGAGTTTTCTAACCACACTCAGCACCCTTATCATACTGCAGTGCCCTGAATTCACTGGGGGGAAGCCATAGCTGTTTAAAGTTGCAGCTTAGTTCTTTATCCTGTGCCTGTGGTGTTGACTCATTAATTGTGCACTTGAAGTGGATTTATGCTGAACCCTCCACACACCTACCCACTTTGTTTATTCATTTAGACCATTTCTAGATGGTAGATGGAACATCCTCAAACTGCCCGTAGCTAAATGAGACTTTGCTTCTATTGATGCAGCCTAGAATTGCATGCGGGTGGCGCTGTGGATGTGGGTGGCGCTGTGGGTTAAACCACAGAGCCTAGGGCTTGCCGATCAGAAGGTTGGCGGTTCGAATCCCTGCAATGGAGTGAGCTCCCATTGCTCGGTCCCTGCTCCTGCCAACCTATCAGTTTGAAAGCACGTCAAAGTGCAAGTAGATAAATAGGTACTGCTCCGGCGGGAAGGTAAACGGCGTTTCTGTGTGCTGCTCTGGTTCGCCAGAAGCAGCTTAGTCATGCTGGCCACATGACCTGGAAGCTGTACGCCGGCTCCCTCAGCCAATAAAGCGAGATGAGCGCCACAACCCCAGAGTCGGCCACGACTGGACCTAATGGTCAGGGGTCCCTTTACCTTTACCTAGAATTGCATTAGCTTTTTTTGGCTGGTGCACCACACTGCTGGCCCATGTGAAGCTTGAGGACTGCTAAGACTCCTAGATCCTTTTCACACGGACCGCTACAAAAGCCAGGCATCCCACATCCTATATTTGTGCATCTGGTTATTCCTGCCTCAGTGTGGAACCTGACATTTGTCTCTGTTGAGATTCATTTTGTTCATTGTGGCTCAGTTTCCAGTCTGCTAAGGTCAGCCCCCAGGAAATTACCTAAGATTTTAAAACAAGCAACCTTTCTCTAGTCTAAAGGAAAAGAAAACATGCTAATTGCCTCCCACTCTCTTTAATGCTTTTGCCCATCTTGCCTCTCTTTTCTTCCTTTGATAACACAAGCAACAGCTCTAAAAACAGGACAGCTCCCTCTCTCCTCCTCCAAACACACTCACTTCAATGGAAAACGCACACACAATAAGTTATATGGGGGGTGTGGTGTGAGGAATACTGGTGTTCTTTTGTTTTGTGTTTTGTTTTGCATTTTGTGTCTTGGTAGTGCTGCAAGCTTAAACCCACCCTGCCTGATTTTTGGAGGGAGTAATTATTTTGGGCATTCAGTTTTGGAAAAATTTCCACCCATTTTTGTCAACACTATTGGTCTGTTTATTTCCTATCGGTCTGTTTATTTCCTACAAAGGTTTTAAAGAGGAAGGTTGTTGCAGGATTGAACATGTACATGAAGTAGACCATCTGTGGAAGGACCGTAGTTCAGTGGTAAAGCAACTGCTCTGCAAGCAGAAGGTCACAGGTTCCGTTCCCAATGGCCTCTCCAGGTAGGGCTGGGAGAGCACCCTGCTTGAAACCCTGTAAGGAGCTGCTGCTGGTCAGTGTAGACAATACTGAGCTAGAGGAACTCAGTGATCTGACTCAATATAAGGCAGCACCCTATGTTCTATACTTCCTATCTTCTAACTCCTTCCCTACCACCCAGCACTGCTTTCAGAGACATCCCATGCACCATCTCCTTGTTCCTGCTTCTCACCTCCACATCAGCCTATGGAATTCTGCCCCACTTCCTCCCAGCAAACCTTTAGATTTCAAAAAGGACATTTTTTCTTGTGACATCAGGCCCCCCATCATCTAGGCAACCTGCTAATTATATTGTTTCTTTCCACTCCTCAGAGCAGGGGTGGGGGGAGAGGAATAGTTCTCTTGCATCCATATCCCAAATATTATCTAAATACAACTGTTTATTAGTTTATAATATTCACTCTGGTACCCCAGCTACAACAGTATTCTTTGTGTAGGGATGCCATTTGCAACCACCAAAATTCAGGGGATTTGGCATCCAAATGAACACACCATGTGGCTAGAGTGGACAGCTCCTACCCCAGACTCCTAATACCCTAGTGTGCACCCTCCTGTTTACTCTTTCTGGCACCCAGTGTGCTCCCAGTTCTGGCTTGGGAAGCAGTGTACACCTAATATTAGCCACAACCCATATCTAACCTGTTGTTTCTTCTGAAATCCTGCATTTTGATTTGTTTTCTCCCAAACCAGCTTCAATCAGAATTAAGAAATATAATGACCTAGCTGCATTTTAAGCTGCTGATGTTTGCACAACGTAGCTCTTTGTGTGTGTGTGTGTGTGTGTGTGTGTGTGTGTGTGAGAGAGAGAGAGAGAGAGAGAGAGAGAGAGAGAGAGAGTGTCATCAAGTGAAATTGATTGACAATAAATTCATGGGAATGTGTATGTGTGTACTGCTTCAGTCAGTGCATTATTAACTCCTGAGGATGGTGGTAGACTCTCCTTCCTTGGAGGTTTTTAAGCAGAGGCTGGATGGCCATTTATAATGGATGCTTCAGCTGAGATTCCTTGAGGTCCCTTCCAACTCTACAATTCTGTGATTCTATGTGGTAATGCACATGGGCCTAGTTAGGCGTGTGTGTGTGTGTGTGTGTTAGGTGATGTCAACTGATGACTCATAAAGGCAAGAGTTAAACAGAATACCTATGCTCAGAGACCCTAGAAAAATATTGAGCTCAGAATTTCATGCTACAGAAGCGGTGGGAATACGCCTAAAAACAGTATCCCATGCTATGTTCTCTCCCCTTGTCCCATAACTTGCAGGACCTAACAAGACTGCACCATTCCACCACCAGGATGCCTCAGGGATGTATAATAGTGAACGCATTTGCACTGAAATCAGTGCTTCTCTCTAGGTGTAAAGACGTCTGAAGCCCTTCAACCCATGAACTAGAAATTTAACTTTTAGCATTGCCAGCTGTTTCTAATAACAGCACCCAGTTTGTATATAAATAAATAGCACCCCAGGCAGCTCCACAGAACTACTGGCAGCCGACTGTAACGTTCCCCTTAAGGGAAACGTTAAGTGGAAAAGGTCTTGTTTGTTGGCATACAATTTACAGGAAAGAGCCTTATTTAAAACATGCTGCATTCATTCTTTTAAAGCAGGAGACAGACAATAGTATTTTAAGTTGGCTAAAAGTGGGGTTAGGAGAGGCATCATTTTCTATGTTGTACAGATATACTTCCTTCCTGTTACTGACTGGCACATGTGCTCAAAGAGGTTTGGCAGGTTTTTGAATCCATGCAAAACCTTTTCAGAGCAGAGGTGGAAGAAGGATGGATATCCACATATCAGAAGCAGCCACCACTCTTTAAAACCACCTTCCACCTCTAGGGTGGCGGAAGCTGTTGTCTCGCTTCGAACTTAGAGCAGACTCTTCCAAAAGGTTGTGTATCAAGACACAGGGTTTTTGCAGAAAGGGGATGTAAATGGATATTGCAAAAGGGTCATCGGCAACCGACTTGAAAAACAACCAACCAACACACTGGATTTTCTCCAGAAAGGGTAAATCCAGATTAAATGAAAAAGTACAGGGCAGTATTTTGGTGCTAATAACATCATGTGTGGATTCTGCAAAAAGGCACTTCAGTTGTTGTTGTTGTTGCTGCTGCTGCTGCTGAATCCAGTTTATTAAAATTTCAAAGCTTTGATCAACTTAATGTCACAGTCCCTATAAACTTTTTTCAACGGAGAAGCATGGCATCAGACTGCTTATGGTGGCAGCTGGACAGGTTTGAGGCATGTCTATTTTGTGTGTTGCCCTTTGAGAAACCACAATGACCCCAATGGAATTAATAGGTATAACAGGAGCAGATATATTGGAAGCCAGAAGTGCCTCCCAACCACCCCTTTTTTTTGCACTCCTCGTTAAATAAATCAAACTGGGTCCCAGCCAGTCTAGTGCCAGGGCATGGAGATTCAGAGCATAGCAAAACTCAAGTACCGTATTTTTTGCCCTAGCTTCCCCCAACCCCAGCCCCCAGAATGGGAGCCAGAGCGATGCCGAAGCCACAGCAGGCTCCGGAGGGTTGCGCGGAGCTGCGACAAGCCCGGGAGTGCAGGCAGCTCCGCTTTGCGCCGGGCTCCCGAGGGTTGTGTGGAGCTTCCTGAAGCCTGGAGAGCGAGAGGGGTCGGTGCGCACTGACCCCTCTCTCTCTCCAGGCTTCAGCGAAAGCCTGTATTCGCCCCATAGGACGCACACACATTTCCCCTTCATTTTTGGAGGGAAAAAAGTGTGTCCTATAGGGCGAAAAATATGGTACCTTGAAGTGAAACACTGTAATTTACAATGCATTGTGCCAGAGCAGATAGCCTTTGAGCATACTTAGAGTGCACTGCCAAAAGAAAAGAGGTATGTAGTTGTAAAGTTTCCTGCATGGTGCAAGGGAAGGAAACCACTGGACATACAGAGTGCTAACATAAACACAGTGATATTAGTCTTCCGGTTTATCAATAAACTTATGGGGGTCAAGAGATTAAAAAACGGTGTTGAGCGTTGAAAGGAGAGGGTGCAAAGGAATAAATGTACAATTTAGGCAAAGAGGATACACCTTCTGTAGGTACAAATGGCAGTAATTTAAAAAAAAATCCCTGGTGGTCTAGTGGTTAGGATTCGGCGCTCTTACCGCCACGGTCTGGGTTCAATTCCTGGTCAGGAAACATGTTTTGCAAGACCCTTGAATGAACTGGTTGCAGGTTTTGCCCAAATATATAAATGGCAATGATTTAACAATTGCTCGTGCTGCCTGCATAGGCTGCAGGTAAGGACACTTGCAAAGCAATGGTTACAAAAACGCCTTTAGAAAACGCCAATCTGGGTGTGTATACACCACCTTGTGTGTGTATACTGGTGTGTGTATACACCACCTGAGGGAGAAAAGGGAGCAAGATGGAAGGCACCTTTGAGATGTGTGTCAGTACACAAGAGTTATGTGCTCACTGGTAAACCTTAAAAACCACCGAAATATACTATCACCACAAAATGGGGAGAGGGGAGAGAGATGCGAAGGAACTGAAAGCAGTGCTCTGTACAGAATTTGGAAATGGGAAGGGGGGCAGGAAGGAAAGATAAAAACTTTCTAAGGCACAGCTCCACTTCAGAAGCAAAATCTTCAGGTAAAGTTGGAACTCCAAAATCTGGGAACAAATTCATGCACTGAAGGGAGTGGACTAGATAACCATTTGGTCTCTTCCAACTCTACTCATCTATGAAATTCAGATGCAGAATTTTGGAAGCACACCCCCCCCGCCCTTCGGTAAGCCAATCACCCTTGACTTCCCATTTGCAACTTGGCACTAATAATACTGGTGTACCTTAGAGGATTGTTGTAAGATGACGGGATAATGTTAAGTGCTTTGGACATCTGAAAGCTACAGGCAAGTGCAAAGTAATGGCATTATTAAGAAGGAATTTGGGCAGGTACAGACATGAGAAAAGCCACACCCTGCTCTCTTCCTTTCCCTCTGGCTAGTTTGCATATGCACCTTGACAAAGGATTGCCAACTGACTGGGAAAAACTGGATTGGCCAGGTCTTGATAATCACTTGCCACCTGCTAATTTCTGTACAATGAATTGCTGTTGAAAAGCACTGGAGTAGAATGAAGAACTTAAGAAGTGCCTGTTGGATCAGGCCAATGGGCCATCTAGTCTTCCATATATCCAACAAATACAGACACCCAGAGCCAGTGTGGTGTAGTGGTTAAGAGCGGTGGACTCGTAATCTGGGGAACCGGGTTTGATTCCCCGCTCCTCCACATGCAGCTGCTGGGTGACATTGGGCTAGTCACACTTCTCTGAAGTCTCTCAGCCCCACTCACCTCACAGAGTGTTTGTTGTGGGGGAGGAAGGGAAAGGAGAATGTTAGCCGCTTTGAGACTCCTTAAAGGGAGTGAAAGGCGGGATATCAAATCCAAACTCTTCTTCTTCTTCTCCATGGTAGTGTGAAATTTGGCTTTTGGAATGGTTTTAAGTACTCTGCTTACCTGGTTTAAGGAGAGTATACTGCACTGTTTGTTTTGCTTTGTATTTCTATCTCTATTCTTGTGTTGATTTTTTTTTTGCTTCAGTAACACTAATACTACTAATAAGGACTAATTTTTATCTATTCCTACATTCAGTTTCCTTGGATGTCCACAAGTTCTAGAGTTATGAGACAGGTAGGAAAACTTTTCTCTAGCCAATTTTCACTATGCCTTGCATGATTTTGTAAACTTCTAGCCTGTCACCTCTTAAGTTCCCTCTGCTGTTTGGCTGCACACTTGGCCCAACCATTAGACCTGTGAATTTAGCAAACGAGTGGCAAATTGCAGTTATGTCTGGGCCTGAGACCAGTCTTTAAAGAGATTCCTCATCCTTGCCCTAAACCTTCTAAGACCTCTTGGAGACCAGGCCTGCTTTATCTGCTACAACTGATTCAATGATCTAGCTGTAAAAGATGCAGGACCTAGCAGTTCCATGTGAAGGGGAGGCACAGATAAGATAACTGCAAGCTCAACCTGAAGCAGCCTGGACATAAAAACTATGGGAAATTGCAGTCAAACATAACTACACATTAGTGCTAGTTAGTGTGTGAAGGGGTTAAGATTATAGAGCTGGATTCCTAGACTCAGCTAAGTGATGCCCCCTCTTCTCAAATGAGAGAGGAAGTGAAGCCTTTTCTTCCTGTTCTCTTTCTCTTCACATGATGTTAATGGCCAAAGAAGACGTGTCTAAGCAGGCCTAAGCAGGCTCCAAGCTTAGAGCACGTGTTTGAAGCAACCTTTCTGTATATTCTATCCAAGAGTATTCTGCCTGAGTTTTCCTTGCTGCTGTCTGGATACATGAATGAATCTGACCTTTAGAACGTTTTGTAAGTAACACATTTGAAACTTACTTCAGTGTTATGACCAGTTCAGTGCTAAGAGGGGTAGGAAAGAGGGAAGCTCTGGATACAGCTAAGTGGTATAAAAGGGTACAGTAACCTATATCCCCACATTATAATGCTGCTTGACTTTTGTGAGTTCAAAATCTGCTATTGGGGAATTTCTTCTGCTGGAGGGTGAGTTTAGCCTCACATTTTGAATCTAAGCACCCAGCTGATTCTCTTGCTATTCACCCTACACACATGGATCACAGGGATTCATGTTTCCTTCCCACAGAAGCTGTGTAGGATTGATGTGCTTTTACCTTTACTGTTATTCCTTTCAGGAAGAGGAGGGAATTTCTTTCATCCAAGCTGGTGTTCTTCAGCTTTCCTGTCCCCAGGTGTTGTTGGCCTAATACTCCCATCATTCCCAGCCTCCTCAGCCAGGGAAGGTGGGAGTTGCAGTCCAACTAGGGACCCAAGGCTGAAAGGACTGTTCTAAAGTGTTAGGCATTTGCTGCATCCTAAATGTCCTAAATGAGGGATGCGGGTGGCGCTGTGGGGTTAAACCACAGAGCCTAGGACTTGCCAATCAGAAGGTTGGTGGTTCGAATCCCCACAATGGGGTGAACTCCCCTTGCTTGGTCCCTGCTCCTGCCAACTTAGTTCGAAAGCACGAAGTGCAAGTAGATAAATAGGTACTGCTCCGACAGGAAGGTAAACGGCGTTTCCGTGCGCTGCTCCAGTTCGCCAGAACTGGCCACAGCTGTACGCTGGCTCCCTCGGCCTATAGAGCGAGATGAGCACCGCAACCCCAGAGTTGGCCACGACTGGACCTAATGGTCAGGGGTCCCTTCACCTTTACCTTAAATGTCTGAGAGGAAACCACCCACATTCCCACCATGGCTAAGTTCTCCAGAAGGTGGTTGGCCCTGTGTCTGGGCAGAGCAACTCCAGACATTAGTCCACTTTCACACCATCAAATTCCCTTGCACTAAGAAAAAGCAGGGTAAAGCAGATCAATCTGGCTTTCCATGCACTGGGAATGTTTTGTATGCAGGGGCATCCAATGGTTTGAATCCCCTTCCCCAGATGTGCCACAGCTCAGATAAAAACTGACCTAGTGGACACATGCAGTATACTCCCATTGTTTGTTTGGGAAGTGTTGTAAACATAGCCACAGTCCACACCTATCCTGTATCTGTCACGCTGTTTCTTACGAAATACTGCATTTTGTTTGATGTGTGTTGCCCACCCCCGCCCAGCTTCTGAATTAATAAAAAGAACAGCCTAGCTGCGTTTGAAGCTGGTTCTACATTCCTGCCATGTTAGAGCCAAAATATTTTTTTTTTAAAAAGTTTACAAGCACTGATTTAAAAAAAAGAAATAAAGGAAGGACTCTGAGCACGTGCAGTTTTGCATTTTGAAGTCACTGAGATCACAGCACCATCATGACTAAAGTAACAAAATGGGACATGCTTCCTTATGCTTTCAATACATTTCTTTGGGACTAATAATCAGCATTTTGTTGTAGAAAAGAAGACCGGTGTGGTTTCCAATTAGAAATGATAAAATGAGCACCGATAACCATGCACACGGCCAGGTATCTGCCCCGTGGCTATAAAACGTTTTAAAGAAAAGATAAGTGGAAAGGAAGGATGCTACAGTGGTAAGTATCAGCCTGGTGTCTTCAACTCCCAGGCATGCCCACACCAGTAGGACTGCCGTATGCCTGGATTTTCTTGGACATTACCATGATTTCAGAGGCGGAATGAATGTCCGGGAGGAATTTCCTAAAGGTGGTGCTTTGTTCTGGATCATAGGCAAGTAAAAAACAACAACTGAACAACAAAAACCTCAACAATTTTGGGGTTTCCCTTAAAAAAAGCTCAGCAACCATGTGTGCTGCATCACCTGCCACGCTCATTTTGGGGGCCCAGGGCTGCAGGGCCCTGGACTTCTGTCCTTTGATCCAGTCCTACATACACCATAGCCATAGGGCACAGGCCCATTCTTTTTGACGCTGCGTTTTTCTGTGTTTTTATTCCAGCTGTTTGACAACAGAGGTGGTGCCACTAGCCTCCTTTGCTTGCTGCCCCCCACCCCCCCCCTGCAACTGCAACTTGTCTCCTTGAAATGATGTTACATTTCCTGACACCAGGGGTGCATTCAGATGCAGGAAATACTGTGGTAGTTTTCTAACATTCCTTTCATGCTGCAGTACTCTAACTGTTGTGTTATGGAAGTGCTGCTTTTTTACTGATCTGCTGGCACATGGTGATAAATTTCATTCACACCAGTGGGTGTGGTGTGGCACAACACTGCACTACATCACTGGGCAATGCCCCCACCCCTATTTCTGCACATACTTGCTTCTGTTTCCCCATGATTCCCCCCCATGAAAGCAGCAGGAAAGGACTGCATGCCAGATTAGAGCCTGACATTTTATCACATTACCCTTCACCATTTTCTCGGTCAATGAGGTTGCAAATATCACCCCCCAAAAGCAATTAATACAAAAATCAGTCCTAAACTTCCACTATATTCTGCTAGGTTTCCAGAATCATCAGGGATGGTGGGAGTTGGGAGTCAAACAACATTTGGCTCTAAAGTTTTACATACACTGTTTATTAAATTTCAGGTCTTTGTTGATCAGTCTGTTAATGACCCACCTTGCAATGTAGTTTGGTCTTGTAATAGACCAAGCTCCTTCTTTTTCTTAAGCCATTAAGAAGTCATTCTGAAAATCCATGAGCAGAGCCACACACACTCAGGACCTTCTCCCTATCGAACTACTTACCAAAGTAACATGATAGGGAGAAGAAGGCAAGATGCAGCCAGCAATCATAGGCTTGCACTGAAACTGACCAGTTGCAGCCTAGATGCAACAGGTAGTAGGAGAGAATGAATCATTTTGTGCTTTTTATATTGTAATCTTAGGTTATGAACCAGTCTGAGATCTATAGATAAAGGGTAGTATACAAATTTAAATAAGTGAAATGGCATAGACTGCTGTGTGAATGCAGCTCATGTCACTTCATGGATATTCCGGGGGTTGGCAGGGAAACGGCAGCTGCAAGGCAGGGGAAAGTGGCCCAGGAGATATGGTGCTATTTAGTCAGGCATTCACATGGCATGGCTTCTGTAGTGTGCCACAGATGCGCCTCTTTACTCTTGGATACATGAAATATCTTTCATAGGGGCTCACCCTATTCTTCTGATTGCAAATAAAATAAATATTTGCCACCACCCACCAGCAACCATTTACCAAGAGGAAAGGAGTGCAGGGTGTTATTGATACACAGCTTAGGCCCAAGCTATTTGAAATACGTTATACCCTTATAGGAACCTGCCTGGGTTGCCTTCTCTCAGTCCCACCACCCTCACAGGCACACTTCATGGGGGCCCAGGACCTGAGAGACTTCTCAGTGATGGCTGCACCCAGACAACTTTGGAACTCCCTCCCTAGAGAAGTTAGACTGGCTCCCTCCTTGCTGGCCTTCTGCTGGCAGGTGAAGTCCTTCTTTTGAGAACTGGCTGCTTTTAATGAAAGGGCTGTCACCATGCTGGTTTTATGGTAATTATCTGTATGTTTGTAATAAGATTGTGTATGTATATATAGTTTTAATTCTATCAATGTTTACTTGTTTTTTTATTACAGTGGTACCTCAGGTTAAGTACTTAATTTGTTCCAGAGGTCCGTACTTAATCTGAAACTGTTCTTAACCTGAAGCCCCACTTTAGCTAGTGGGAACTCCTGCTGCTGCCGCGCCGCTGGAGCACGATTTCTGTTCTGATCCTGAAGCAAAGTTCTTAACCTGAAGCACTATTTCTGGGTTAGCGGAGTCTGTAACCTGAAGCGTATGTAACCTGAAGTATGTAACCCGAGGTACCACTGTATTGTTCCCCCCCTATTTTTAGTGGTTCTTGTTTTTATCTGTTAGTCACCCTGAACCCTGTCAGGGCAAAAGGTGGGGTCTAAATAAATGACTATGATAATGATAGTAATAACATTCGCCCCACCATGCTGAATTCCACACCTTTCTGAAAAATCACCAAAATGACCCCCCACCTGAGACTGGGCTGCAAAAGTGAAGGAACAGAGATGGGGATTTTGTAACTACCCTAGTGTTAATCCTACTGGGTGGGGGGACGGGACGGGACGGACCTTTCATATCCGCACTGGTATGCAGGAATGGACTCGAAGGGAGCAATAATATTCAGAGTAAGTATCATAGAATTGTAGAGTTGGAAGGGACCCTGAGGATCATCTAGTCCAGCCCCCTGCAATGCAGGAATATGCAGCTGTCCCATACAGAGATCGAACCTGCAACCTTGGTCTTATCAGCATCGTGCTCTAACCAACTGAGCTATCCAAGCTAACACCAAGCTATTTAGAAGTAGCTCCCACAAGGCTTAAACATTTCTGAATCTTCTCACTTTGGCACAACAAGAAAAGAAGGGAGGGCAGCCAACCTTGTGCTGTGGACAGACTGGGGGCACCTGGGGAAAGGAGAAAACCCCAAGTGGGCAGCACTGTGTATCCACTGACCAGTGTGGTTCCCAAACTTTTTTGGACCACTGTCCCCTGATTCCCTGAAATCATCACCAGTGCCCCCTACCCTGTCAAAGCATTATTTAGAATAGGGCTTTGCATGACCCGCTAAGGAGGATGCTAACACAGTAAAATTCAGAAGAGTAACAATTAATTGCTCCCTTATTCAAAAAATAAACCTATGTAAAAATAAGCATGTGCTTAGAAAAAAATATAAATGGCAAAGAATATTGCATAAAAGTCTTTTTTACATATTCTTACTAACAAAAACATAAGGGTGAAGCAAATTTGCAGCACAAAATATTAATATATAACGACTTACCAAATATGCAAAAACCTTCACCTGAATGGGGATGGAGTGTCCTAGTCTGACACTCTGACCACTGCACCACTCTGGCTAGTAAGACTAAAGAAATCAATGCCTGCAGCTGGAAGAGCTGGAGGGTGACAGGGACAGTCACTGGGAAGGGAAATGTCTTTGCATGGTAGTGTATGGCAGTGGTCCCCAAAGTGGGTGGTACCGCCCCCTGGAGGACAGTGGGAGGACCTACGGGAGAGCTAAGAGTCAAGGGGGCAGCGGGGGGGGGGTTGGAGATGAGCCCCTCTGAGAGCATTTATTGCTTATTTACAATATACCAAGTTGGATTCTGGCACAAAACACCTTCCTCACTTTGTATTAAGGTTTTGCTGCTCATATCAATTTCAAATCTATTTCCTTTGGTCACATTTGTTTGTATTGACGATTCTGAGTTGTTACAAGGTAGCCAATTATTGGTGAGCTATTGATTTTCTTATAAATTAGTTACCATACATCTGTGGTAGGTGACACTCCATCCCCATTCTGCTACAATGCTCACTGGGTGACCAGGGTTGTTGACATACAGTGGCTATGGACAGTCATGTATGCCACTTATTATTATTATTAAAAAACACACATGTTTATTCAAAAGTTACACTTCAACTTTGTCCACTGCCATAATCCTACAGAAAAATTACTCCAATCCTCAATCCCTCATCACTGTCATGTTGGCTCACCAAATACCCTCAATAGGGACCCAATTACTGATCTGGTATACTAGACATTTTTCAATCAATATATCACTTCCACAGACACCTCTGTAATGATTATGGCATTAAAATATCCCATTCCCAATAAAAGAGAAAAAGGGAGATCGAATTGTGTCAAAGGTATCTTTTTGGAGATGCCCTTGATTATTCACCATTGATATGTGAGGCATTCTGATAGAGCAATGTTCCAGATGTTATTAACCCCAACCACTATTGGTATATTAGAGGTTTCCTTCCATATTGGGCAATAACTAGCCTAGCTTCAGGAAGGAAATTAATTCTTTAGATTTAAGGGTAGAATTTGGGGTCAAATCCAGTGATACGCCTGGCAAGTGCCGAATTAGAGGAGACATAGATTGTTTAGTGATTTTGGAGGTCAGATAAAAGGCTTTCCCCCAAAAGGCATGAATCACAGTACACTCCCACACAAAAATAGGAACCTCGTTCTCCACAACCTTGGGGGCTGGTCATGGCCTCTCAGTCTAACCCACCTCACAATATTGTGGGGATTTAAATGATGAAGAAGACCACGCATGCCACCTTGAGCTCCTCAGAGGAAAGGTGAGGGATTTTATAGCATCTAAACTAGCATCAGGTAATGGGATAATTTCTTCTGCAAGTATACCTGTTGTTCCTCACCACCACCACCTGTACAGCATTCAGTTCTATAACATTAGCAGACAAAACAGCATCACAACAGTATAACAACAGTAT
Organism: Podarcis bocagei; assembly: GCF_964188305.1. Taxonomy (NCBI): domain Eukaryota; kingdom Metazoa; phylum Chordata; class Lepidosauria; order Squamata; family Lacertidae; genus Podarcis; species Podarcis bocagei. Next base: position 22,136,117 of record NC_138140.1, read on the forward strand.
AAAAAACAGCAGCCTTGGTTGACAGAAATTCACCTCACCGTGAAACTTGGCCACCTCTACAAGTGGAGGGCAGCAGCTGGCGTAGGTCTACCTAAACTTTGGAGGGCTCATGCTTCAAGCATCAAGTAAGCTGGTCTGGAGCAACTGAGCACCTTCTTTGCTAGGCATTTCCTACCCAGTGGGTATAAGCTGTCCACTTACTCATCACTCCAGGAGAGGAAATGCATCACCCTGTGCTAATTTATATTTATACTGCAAATGATTACTATAATTTAAACAGAAATGCATATATCCATCTCTGCTTAGTCTGCTGCCAAGGTCCTAACTGTTGGTGTACAACTTGCTCTCGCTTCTTAGGGTTTTCTGCTGTTAAACCGGACAGCTCATCAAATACAGTACTCTCTTCTGGGAATGTAGGACACATGGCCACCCTAAGTAGATGTCCCCTTGAAACATTTGAATGAAGAATTCAAGTAGAATAGAGTCATGGTTTTAACTATCCAGGTTAGCAACAAAACTCCCAACAGCTTTACACGAAATGCCTCTTTATGCTTTGCAATTTTCAGGTGTCTACTTAAACAGAAGAAAGGAAGAAGAGCTCTTCTGGATCAGACAAGTGGCCTATCTAGTGTAGCATCCAGTGGCCAACCAGATGCCTGTGGGAAACCAGCAAGCAGCACCTGAACACAAGAGCCCACTCCCCTCCTGTAGTCTCCAGCAACTGGTATTCAGAAGAATTACTGCTTCTGACCAGAGCATGGCCACCATGTAGCTCCAGATAGTCCTAGACAGTCTTCAGAATGTGAACTGTTAGTGTGACTGACAGGTGCTTTAAAATATGCATATTAGACAGTTACACTTTTCCAGAAGTAGAGAACTGGCTGTGGGTTGGATATAAATCTGGGTTTAGATTGGGAATGTGTGAAATGGCCCTGAAATGTCAAGCCGTGAATCAGTCTGTGATTATATTATTCAGTCTTGGTAAACCACAAACATATTTATGGAATTCTGCCTAATGGGTGTGCTGAGCAAATATTGTCTAACAGATAAGAGCCTGCTGGATTGGACCAATGGCCCATCTAGTCCAGCGTTCTGTTCTCACAGGGGCCTACCAGATGCCCCAGTGGGATGCTCAAGGGTAACTTTTGCCCCTGTGGTTTACAGCAACTGGTATTCAGAAGCACTGCCTGTCTGTTTTAGTATGTGCATGATATATGGCATGCACAAGAACAGCACACAGAAAACCGTTGTATAAGCATGTACTCTGCACAGAGATGTGTTGGCTGCCGAGAGGAAAGTGTGTTGGACAGGTCTAGTGGTTACACACTGTCTAGCTAAGCACGGAAAGTTTATCCCGGTGCAGGGAAATACGTATGGTTTGAGGAAGCAGCTGCGGGTTCAGCAGATTCTGTGGTACGATCAAGTAAAAGAAAATAAGCAAGGATTCAAGAGCGGCTCATCAGGGGAAGCTGGCGGAGAAATGAGCACACGAGCAATAAATAGAAGGGAAGGGGAAGAAAAACAAATTGGAAAAAGTGAAACGTCCAGGAAGGAATGTGGGAACAAGCCGTTCCAGCCCGGACAGAGAGGTAACTTCTCTAGACACATGGAACAGCCAGCCTAGCTGTACCTCTTGACACAGACTCTCTGCACCTTCAGCCTCCTTTCACACCATTCAAGTACTTGCCTTGCTCCACTCCTGGGTGGGAGGACAGGCTCCCAAATTCTGCTCACTCTGCCCCTGTGGTGACAAGCTGGCTTTCTGCTGGGGAGTCATCCTGAGGAGGACCGGTGGTCAGCCAGGGCTCCTGCTGCTGCTGCTGTTGCTGCAGGCACATTCACCCACCATCAGCAGAAGGCTGGAGAAGCCCTGCCGTGGTCCAGATGGACTCTGTATATCCTTGGGCAAAGCTGCTGACGCGCTTGGACGTCCAGGCCCAGAGCTAGGGGCTGAGCGACTGGAGCAAGTTAGCATTGCCTGCCTGCTTTTCCTCATCAGCCAAGAGAGGGGAAAAAAAGGGGGGGGGAGTTTGCACAAACCAAGTAGCTCCTCCTCGTGCTGCCTAAATATGGACATTTGCTCATATGCTGTGCTCCATCCTGGAAGCAGTAACTGCTAAGCAGCTGCCTTCACGGGATGAAGTGAGCATTAAGAGAGAGCTGGAAGGAGGCAGAAACAGTCACCCTAGCAGGACCATCCTTTTGATGAAGGCTTCCAGGCGCTGAAATGAACAATGTCAGGGAGATCCACACTCGGGAGCAATGCCATCTTTTTAGGAGGGTCAAGGAAGACCCAGGAGGTGCCAAGAAGGATTACAAAGGGTACTGGAGTCCCTGCACCATTTTGTGATGATTTTGCTTATTTTTTTGTTTTTTGTTTAAAACCTTTTAAAATTACCCTACTAGGCTCTGTCCTGCTTAAAAGCAGTATTGCTGGAACTCCCTGCCTATTGATATCCGGCAGGCACCTTGACTGTATTCTTTTTGGCACCTGTTGAAAACACTTTTTGTTTAGACAAGCCTACCCAGATGGGGTCCCTTTACCCTTTACCTTTCTACCCAGATGTTTAGAAAGCTGATGTGAGTTTCAACCTGTTATCAGTCTATTGTTATCTTAATTTTTGAATCATAGAATGGTAGAGTAGGAAGAGACCTTGAGGGTCATCTAGTCCAAATTTTCTCAACCTTTTTTGAGCTGTGGCCCCTTTCTGAACTTTTTCCCTTCCTGTGGCCCCCCCTTCCTACCTATACAAAGGTAGTTATTAAGAAAGGCAGTTTTGTTTGTAAATGGAACATGCTTTACTTACAATTTTTATAATTTATAGAAAAGACAATTATGTAAAAACTTATACTTTTAAGTATTTCTCTACCTTGTTCTTGAGGACAAGCTTTTTTATATCCGGTTCTATCTCTGTGAGGGATAACCGAAGATCATCTCTGTCCTTTGAGGCGATTCCGCATTAGGCCGAGCAAATAATTCACACTACTGAAACCTGATTCTACCAAATACAAAGTAGGAAATGCCATGAAAAACAATTTTGCTTTATCCCAAAGTGGGAGGGAGAAGGAAATGGAAGCATCGTTGCTGTAGGGGGGTGGGTGGGGTGGCGATCCATCCACTGGGAACTATGGTCACTTCTCGGTTCACTCCACTTCTCTGCTTTCTATAGTGGTACCTCAGGTTAAGAACTTAATTCGTTCCGGAGGTCCGTTCTTAACCTGAAACTGTTCTTAACCTGAAGCACCACTTTAGCTAATGGGGCCTCCTGCTGCCGCCGCTGCCGGAGCACGATTTCTATTCTCATCCTGAAGCAAAGTTTTTAACCCGAGGTACTATTTCTGGGTTAGCGGAGTCTGTAACCTGAAGCGTATGTAACCTGAAGCGTATGTAACCCGAGGTACCACTGTGTTTGCTTTACTTCTGGTTGTTTGTTGTTTGTTTTTTTTCTTTTCTCGGCCACGTCTCTTTTCTTCACTTCTCGCCTCCCTCTGTGGCCCCCTAGTCTCGTGCCGTGGCTCCCCAGTTACGTGATTTTCACCTGTGCCCCCCTTGGAATATCCTGGGGGCCCCAGGTGACCCCCCCCAACACCCCAGTTGAGAAACACTGATTTGGCCAATCCCCTGCAACACACACTAGACCCTGCTTAGCTTTGCCAATGTGCTAGCAATTTTTTACTGCACCACTAGGAGGAGGAAAGTCTTAAAACTATTGTTGCTAATTCTCCTTGTCGATTATTTTAGACAGCAGTCTTTAGACAGCTGTGAGAGCTTTCATTTTTTTAAAAAAATAACCAAGCAGTGTATAAATTTTACAACATAAATAAATAAAAAACCTTATCAGTTTGAAATTAAATTGGATCAGGAGTCAAACTGCACCTCTGCCATGTGGCTTGAGGCTTGCCTTTTTCAGCCTCAGTTTCCCATCTGCAACATAATGATACTGACCTGCCTAACACGGTTGTTGTTACATGACATGTTTTGTTTATTCTAAATGACTATGTAAAACCTGAACAAGAAGGGGGAAAAACAGGCTATGCCCACAGAGCTGCTCTCTCACCTCTACTAGCAAGCATTATAATTATTAGTTAGGTGTTTGTGCCACCATTCCTTAATGAGTCCAGGGCAGAGTCCAAGGCCTTCGCCTTCCTCAGGAACTGCTGCCCTCATGTGGTGAGCCACATAAATGCAGCAGCTCAGTAAAGAATGGTCCAGATCTGTGCTTGACTGCCCACCCAGGTTAGCCATTGGCTTTCCCTGGGCCCTAAGGGGTTTAAAGGGCTTGCAGGTGATTTTTGCTTCAGTAATGAGGTCCAGCTGGGTTCTAAGGTGGCATGGGTTTCCCTTGCTTGCTGAGCCTGACTCCTGGTTGTCCTTATTTATGTCGTAAAATTGATACATTCTTTGATTAAGGGAATTGGGTATATTTAGCCTGGATATGAGGGACACAGGGTGGCGCTGTGGTCTAAGCCACAGAGCCTAGGGCTTGCCAATCAGAAGGTCGGCAGTTCGAATCCCTGCGACAGGGTGAGCTCCCGTTGCTCGGTCCCTGCCCCTGCCAACCTAGCAGTTTGAAAGCACATCACAGTGCAAGTAGATAAATAGGTACTGCTCCGGTGGGAAGGTAAACGGCGTTTCCGTGTGCTGCTCTGGTTCGCCAGAAGCAGCTTAGTCATGCTGGCCACATGACCCGGAAGCTGTACACCGGCTCCCTCGGCCAATAAAGTGAGATGAGTGCCGCAACCTCAGAGTCGGTCACGACTGGACCTAATGGTCAGGGGTCCCTTTACCCTTTACCTTTACCTAGCCTGGATATGAGGACACTGAGAGGAGATATGATAGCCATCTTCAAATATCTGAAGGGCTGTCACATGGAAGATGGAGCAAACCTGTTTTCTCCTGCTCGGGAGTGTAGGATTCGAACCAATGGCTTCAAGTTACAAGAAAGGAGATTCCGACTAAACAGGAAGAAATTTTTGACAGTAAGCTGTTTGACAGTGGAACAGACTTACTTGGAAGGCGGTGAACTCTCCTTCGTTGGAGGTTTTTTTGGATGTCCACCTGTCATGGGTGCTGTAGTTAAGATTTCTGCACTGAAGGGGGTTAGACTTGACGACCTTCTGCAGAGTTGGAAGGGATACCCTAGGGTCTAGTCCAACCCCCTGCAATCCAGGAATCACAGTTTAAGAATTCCTGTCAGGTGGCCATCCAACCTTGGTTTAAAAACCTCCAACGAAGGAGAGTCCACCATTTTCCAAACTCACCTCCATTCCATTGTTGTCAGAAAGTTCTTCCTAATGTTTCCAATTTGAATTGGTTTGGTTTGAATTGAATTTGAATTGGTTTGGTTCTTTCAATGTGGGAGCTTATAAGGGCACAGAACCATGGGCGTAGCCAGGATTTGTGTTCTGGGGTGGTGGAGGGCAGGACACCCACTTGCCATCAACCCCTGTCAGGCTCTCTAGCAGATTCAGAATGAAATGCCTCAACAACAGTTGTTTTAAATTATTCTTTTGCCCCCAAGTGCTCAGAAAAATCCAGTCAAAATCTTCAGTCATTTGAAAACTAGGAAGTTAAATAAAACAATTAGCACCAGGGAGTACCTTTCATGTGGTTAACGGGTATATTTTGCGAAATTACAAGGAACATGTATTTTTTATGTTGCTTTAAAAAAACAAAACTAAAACAAGTTTTCTTGGATTTGCTGAAAACCTTTTCAGCACTTCTTTCTCAAATTCCTCCTTTTCCCCCAATGCAGTTTTTTCGGTGCATACTCAGTAACCAAAGCCCATTGAGACACTCCCCTGTCATCGTTATCACTAGCCATGTCTTTACTTTCTGTAAGGCACTGAATGACAGCTCTATGGTACAAGTGGTGCATATGGCTGAGCACATGGGCATAGCCAACATTTATGTTTGGGGTGGGGGGGGGGCAGGACCTCAGTTAAGATTTTGTATTGATTTACTTGATGGGGGGGGGGAGCTGCCCCTCCCTGACTCCTTAGACATACCCATGGCTGAGCAAGAGAGATGAGCAGAGGCTTTTTGTGGTAGGGCAAAAGCGTTTCACTTACTTTACTAGGTCTGCTATGTTCAGCCTTCTTAAATGCTCTTTGCTGAGTCTCTTCTCCCACATGGTCTATCATAGTCCAGCTTTGAAGCTGAAGTTGGGGCAGCACTGAAAGCACTCACTTAACTGAGGTTCTGCCCCTCCCCCCCCCCAGCAGAAGCCTGCCCCACGTAATGAAATCACGTATTTCTACCCATGATTTCTCCCCAAAACCCCTCTAACAAAAATCCCATGCCTGTGGGCAGCTGCCCTGCCCCCCCTGGCTACACCCATGAGTGGATCCTCGGAGTTTACAAGATTTATGGGCTCGCCCTCCTCTCACCTGACTCCAAGCTGTTTGATGGGCAGGAATCACTACCGGGCAAAGAAGGATTCCCATTTCCCACTGAAGCTGCTGGGATTTGGATAAAGCCTTGAAGATTGTCAAAAATCCCCCAAGGTTCAAGAGGTTTGCAAAGCCACAAGTGCTCGCTTTCCGCCATCCTTCCTGCCAACACCGCCCCCCGTCCACCCCCCTCCCCGCGATTGCTTTCACCGCGGCACATTTCAGGCATTAGGAAAGCAACCTGGTCTTCATTAAAGGAACGAAGTCTCCTCCAGCAACTTCAGCCAAGTCGTTCCCTGACAGTATACTTTCCAGATAAACTCAAGATGTGAAAGCAGAATTGGATGGGGGCAGAGGAAAATAATAAATCTTACCACTGATAAAGAAGAAGCACGGGGGGGGGGGGGAGGCAGCAGGAAGACAATAAAAACTAGCGCGAGTGTTACATGGAAGCAAAAAAGTTGGTTGTCCCAACTCCCTGTTTCTCTCCCTCCCGAAAAAGTCTCCACATGTTCTCAGACTGGTTTAACCACCAGTCCCTCTTCCCGGAGAACTTTGGGGACTGAAGCTCTGGGAACTGAGGAATAGCAGTCTCCTAACAACTCAGAAACATTTATATACCACCCATCCTATTTAGGATTTCAGCTAATTATATTCCAGTACAAGCACAAGAATAAAACTAATAAAAACCCTTAATACAAATAAAATTACAATATGCTAAATTTACCTAAATGGGGTTGCCTTTGCCGACAGACCATTCTTTACAAATTGTTTGCAAACAGTAGTGGGTTCAAACCACAGGGGAAGCAGATAATTAGGAGTGCAGTTCCTGAGTGGGAAATTCACAGCAATATTTCCTGATTTAAACCCCCTTTTCATACAGTGAGAGAAGAAGCAAGGTTTTAAGGTGGACATACCTTGAGGCGCAGCATTTTGGAGAGTGGGTTCCTATAGGAGTTGCTCTGTGAAGAATCTGCTTCCAGTTCTTTGGATCTGTCTGGCTTCCTCAGGGGGCTCTTTGGTGTATATCTGTAAGCAAAGAAAGCACACCTCTCAGTAATTTGGATATTAATCTTAATAATCTGGATTGCTGGTCTTCAAGGGTTTTTGCAAAATGCTGCCCTTGAAAAGATTTCTCACAAACTAAAAGCATCTAAAGGGTAGAGCTTGAATGACTCCCCCCCCCCCAAATAGGGTATGGTTTTATTTGTTACACAAATATTGAGGCAGGTGGTCACTCAGGGCTCATCCATACTTCTGCTTGTTCCATGCCTAGAAAGCACGGTTCTGGCAGATTCCCCCTTGCCCTGTTCCTTTCCTAGGGAAAACTTGCTCTTTAACTTTAATCTTGAGTGCTAAAGGTTGGGTTTCCCAGGGGAAAGTGACAGTATTTGTGCCACCAGTATATGCAAATGCCTGACTCAAATTTAAGACTATATAGAACCTTTATTCTCAATAACGATGGCACTCACAAGTGGATAATACTTTAATAAATATTTATTATTCCTAAAAGGGAATTGCTTTGAAGCTGCTCTAGATCCTTGTATTTTTGTCCTTCCAGGCTGAGAAGCTATACAGATTGAATTTTTAAATCTTTGTTTTCTTACATTTTGTTATGTTTGCACTTTTAAACAATTCAATATTTTTTAAAAAAGAAAGAAAGAAAACACATACTGCAACTGGGGCTACTTCTTAAAGCTTAGGCTTCAAATCTCAAACTGGGGTGATGAAAGTGTTGCAGGGGAACTTAATGGGGACCTTGGAACCTTAAAACCCCACATTGGCAAAGACAGATGTGGGGACTGCTGAGCTAGGAAGCCCGATGTTCTTGTGGGGTGTTAGGTAGCATCCCCCAGCCATATCTGGCACAGTTTTAATCCGTAGCATGGCACTGGCAGCTGCAAGTATCTCAGACTGTTATGTAAATATGTGGGGCAGGGAGGAAGGAGGGAGACCGAGGGTAAAACATTCTCTTTAGTTGAGTGCAGAAGTGACATTCAAACCCCGGTCTTTGTGGCTCATTATGGCTCACAGTCTGATTCCCCCCCCCCCCCCCGATTCCACAAAGTATCTTTTTGTAGATTCTTTTTCTTTTCCCTGACCCATAAGATTGGACTCTGTTTTAACTTGTTTTAATTACCCCAAAAGTATGCTTTTATTGGTTTCAACATGCTTTCATACTTACTGCTTTGCTGATCTTCTGTATTTCTGCTTTAATGATATTGTTTATTGCTTTTACCTTGTACACTGAAAAGTCTAAGCAGCTTATAAAATCATTTAAAATAAAATACATGGATGAAAGTTCACATTGAAGGATCAACACCTTACTAGACCCAGCAGGCATATTTCAACTAAAGCATAACTTTTCAAAACCTAGAGATCCTAATAAATTTATCAGGGATGGGTAGGGGTGGGAATTCTCAGTGATAGCATTAGTTTTTAGTTTTTTTACAGCTATATAGGTGAGACAGGCACAAGACAAGCACAAAAAGTTGGCAACTCAAATAGACAAGAAGGAGCCAAATGTTTTCCCCCACTTACTGTGTCTCCAGCTGGTCCTGCCTTGATTTCTCCTCTGCCTCCTTCTCCTGATGGGTCTCTACCCTCCCTGCCTGCTTCCCCATAAGAACTACCTCTTTCCCCTCAGCCACTATTTACTTTTGTGACATTTGCCTGCCAACTTCTATGGGTTTCATCTATTCATTAATATTCTTTCACACATCACATTTGTGCACACCCATTAGCCTCAACCACAGTCAAAACCTCTCTCACACACAAGCATATACCAAGCAATATCTGTGAAGAACTTCAACAGACTTATTCCCTCATCTTTCTCCATCCATTCACAAATGTGCCCTGTCTCCAACCCACAAATACTCACCAGCTCCTAAAGACAAAACCAGCCTGCTTCAGCCTTACAGAATGGGAATTCCACCACCTTCCACCCACCAACACCTGCCAACTTTCACAAGGTCCGCAGCTAGACACCAACCTGCTTCTGACACTGGGTATCAGCCCCCTTCAAGCTGAGGTCCCTCTCAGCAAGTGAACTTGCCTTATTATTGCTCCACAGCATCCCACTGCCAGATAATCATCTCTGTCCATCTTCAAATTCACCTCCTGCAGGTGGAATAAAGCTGGGCAATGCTTCATGTCACAGCTGCTGCCCTCTGTGTTCTCTTGAGGGAACAAGATAAGGCCCACCTTTATAGCCACTTATATATCCGCCATGTACTTTTGTGATGTCACAGGTACTCTGTAGCCAATGGCAACAGCTGGAGATGCATCACCATGGTCTCCTGAAACCCCACAATTGTGGGTGCCCCTCAGCAGGGATTTGTTTGTGTCCTTGTCTATTAAAAAATATTTATAGACTCCCCTTCATTGGTACTGATAACTAGGGATGGCCATGCCATAAAACTGCTGCAGGGGACCTTTTCCACCTGTAGGGGACCCCCTCGCCCTTCTAAGGTTAGCATGGAGGGGGGAGAGTCAGAAGCAGGGGGGGGGGGACTGGACGTCTCTCCAATTATTGAGAACAGTGAGCATGCAAAGACACGAAAAGAAGCTAAACAGAGGAGAAGGCTAAAATACTAGTTGCACATTGAAACAAAACAAACACCTTAAAAGAACACGTCTCCCGATCACTCTTTCATCCGAAGGAGGTAAACAGGATCGTATTGCCCCTAGAACAACCAGCAGTCTGAGGGAGCAGGGAGTAAAGGCTGCTTGCAGCTGTGGGCTGAGGAGCTAATGCCTGCCTCCTGCCTCCGTGAGCTTCCCTTTGTCTTGTGAGGGAGCAAATGTACAATGAGGGTGTCCTTCCTTTTTTATTTGGATTTTTGAATTTATATTTCTTTTATAATGCATACAGAAGGAAACAAAAGTCCAGTGACGTACATGTTATGTACATAATTTCAACACAGATAAAATCTGAAGAGAGAAAAAGAAGAAAAGTCAGGGAACCAAATAGAAATCCAATTATTTATTATTCAGAGGAAAGAGGTTGTAATGGAAGGGCGATGAGGGAAAGAAAGAAACTTGTAAGACTGTTGAGATAATGAATACTCTTTTGGATCAACCAGAGTATATACGTGGTATAATTCAGAGCTGCAGTCTCACACCTTTTGTAGAGTTGGGGTGGCAGGTAACTACCGTATTTTTCGCTCTGTAAGACGCACCAGACCACAAGACGCACCTAGTTTTTGGAGGAGGAAAACAAGAAAAAAAATCTGAATCTGAGAAGCCAGAACAGCAAGAGTGATCTCTGTGCAGTGAAAGCAGCAATCCCTCTTGCTGTTCTGGATTCTGTGATAGCTGCGCAGCCTGCATTCGCTCCATAAGACGCACACACATTTCCCCTTACTTTTTAGGAGGGAAAAAGTGAGTCTTATAGAGCAAAAAATACGGTATATATTTAGGTACTTGCCCCCCCCCCCAATTCCTCTATAACCAGGCTTTGGCCTTTAACTGTTTGTGGATATTTTTTTTTAAGAAGTGGGCAGGATGTTTTAAATGTATTCCACCCCCTTGGGGCTCACAAACTCCCACTTGTTACACATCTAGAAAGCATAGGTCTGAGTGGTTTCCCCCTTGCCCCACTCCTTTCCAATGGAAAAATCATTCTTTGGTGATAGATCGGAAAAAATGGAAATCCAGGGAAAGAAAACCTAAATTGCCATTTGCTCTAATTGAGCACTAAAGAGCTGTTTTCCCAGTCGTGAAGCAGTTGAACAGGAGGAAGTGTGGGTAAGTCCTTGGTTTTAATGTACACATGGGCTTATCCACAGTTGCTTTTTTCCCCAATCAAGTAGTGCATAAATTTGATGAAATAAATCCTGCAGTAAGGAAATTAGGGACATCTGGGAAATGCCTTTAGGCCCATCTTCCCAGAGCATCCCTAGATTCCCCATAACTGATTTTGAAATTTGGGCATCTCTTCAACAGTCACACCCTCTTGGTCCTTGTAATGATGAGCAGGTCAGAGGAGCAGAACTCGAAACAGCTTTATTAATGAACTGAGTGCAACAAGCCTTCCCTTTATTTTCTACCTCACTTTGCCCTGCCTCCTGCTTCTTTGACTGCCTGTGCCCAGAGCCATAGCTAGGTGATCTTGCACCCCTGGCAGAACCGTCCAGATTGCACCCCCTAGCCACGGACAAATTAGCTCTTCTTTCTGCCTCTCCTCCAACCCACCCCCCTGCCACCCGTTCAATTCACCCTCTATTTAAAACCTTTTCTTATGAGGCAATAATCAATATTTTTCTTTATAGACATATTTATGGACATATTTTAAGCCAATTTTGTACCCCCCTTGCCTGTGCCCCTGGCGGGGGCCCACCTCACCACCCCCTAGCTATGGCCCAGCCTATCCCTATTGTTGTATGCTCAGCTATAGGCAAAAATACATGCTATCTTTTGAGGGTCTTCTTTTTCATCCATTCTTGTACCTTGCATGGTGAAGTCCTGCTTAAACCTTTCCATGGTTATGCTGCCTTGCCACCGAGGGCTTGTCCACACTTCCACTAGGGAGTGCCTAGGAAGCACAACTCTGAGCTGTTCCCTGCTTGTCCCATGCTTGCTAGGTATTGCCTTTGTCCCACCAATTTCCCCCAGGAAACCTTGGCTTTGGTGCTAAATTGGTGATTGCCATTTGTTCCAATTTAGCACCAAAGAGAGGGTTTCCTGGGGGAAAGCAGGATGGCAAATAGGAATGTGAATGAGCCCCGAGTTTCATCTCCCCCAGGGCCATGGGCCATTCCATCTTTCATAGTCTTCTCACCTTGCTTCCCTTGTTGACTCCATTTCTGGTGCATTGTTTGATGAGCAGGTCAGAGGAATTGAATCAGACATAATTTTAATTTCTGTCTCTCTGTGTCTCGCAACGCGGCACAACTCTTTTCTATGCTTCTCCTCCTCCTCTTCACTTCCTCAGTGCCTCGCTCGCCCCCCCCCCCCAACTCGGGTGCACAGAGCCCTCAGCAGAAGAGCACCGTAGGCTCTTCTGCTGCAGGCAGCTCTGTGCGAGTTCAGGGCGAGCGCTGATCGAGGAAGCAAGCCAGAAAGAAGCTCTCTGGCTCGCGCCTCGGTTTAAATAGCCCCCTCCCCCCCCGCCAGTGGATTGGCTGGCTGGAACTTTGACGTGTCCAGGACCTCCAGTGCTGCTCACTGCCATGGCGTCCACCATGTTGCCTCGCCAGAAGTCCCCAGGCATAAATCCGGGGACATTAATTAAAAACCGGGGACATTCCAGGGACAGATTTTGTCCGGGGACAGATTGGTGAATCCAGGGACTGTCCCAGGGAACTGGGGATGTCTGGTAGCCCTATGTTAAGAACATCTGAAGAGTCTGATGAAACAGGCCAACGATGGCACATCTAGTCCCTTATCCTGTTCTCACTGCTGTGGCCAACAAGATGCATGTGGGAAACAGGCAAGCAGAGCCTGAGCACAAGAGCAACTCTGTCCTCCTGTGGCAACTGTCATAATGGACAGCCTGATGAAGCTGTCGGCCCAGTGCACGGCAGCTGTGCAAAAGGGCATATTCTGCTCATCCAAATTAAACCATCAAAGTCGTCACCAACAGAAGTAGAATTTTTGTGGAACCTGTCATCCATGAGGCTTGTGCCATGTATGCAAGACGTCAGCTTGACTACACAACTGGTAAGAACCATTTAAGAAGGAACCCAACGGCTGGCTAATTGAGTCAAAAACTCCAGATAGGGTACAAGGAAGGATCTGAATATACAGGATGGGGGAATTGGGTTGAATAAGCATTTTCAAAGACTGTGGTTGGGTGAAGAGATGCTGGAACAAATGGGTAGCAGGTGGTGGTTAGGGAGAGGATGAAACAGTCAAGATGACATCTATTTGTGTGTGTATGTTCTGGTGGAAAGCTCTCATAGACTCCTTGTCCTGCAATGTATTACACATATTGTTGAACAGATCTAAAAGGAGAGGGTAAAAGAGAGGAGAGGCAATGGAAGGGGGACTAGTTACCATTCTAACCCCCCCCCCCCTTTTTATGGCTGCATCACATTAATGATTGTGAGCATGGAATCTGAGGATGATAGTTATTCTGGTGATAAACCATGGAGAGTAAGTTTGAGGTTGTGTACTATTGAAGAATATATCATGCTAGGGGGGAGGGAAACATGGCAAAGACCCACAGATATTTTAGATGATAGAAAACCCTGGTAATGTCATCCAGATGTTACATTCATCTCATTGTGGGTGTAGACAGGATGTGCTTCCTTGGGCTTATAGCCTGAAGCTGCTAAGTAATTGTGGGTGTGGGCATCATAAAATCCTCAAGAACTTAGCCGAGATACACAATATATGAACTTCTCAGCATCTGACAGCACCAGTGGAACTATAGTGATGTAATGTGGTGGCCTGGGCACATTTTGAACAGGGTGCAAAACAAGCATCCAAGATAATGTGTTGTGTAGGCAGTAAAAATATTGTTAGATTTTCTAACATTTTCCTTTCCAGTATAAAATAATTAAGCATATTTTCCAGATACTTTTGAAGCATTAAGACTACAAAACCCATGTTGCTGTGTGCAGCCTGCAGCAAAATATGAATGTGCAAGTATTTATGCAGCCTTGAAGCTACAGTATTATTAACATTACACATCCTGGGGCAACCCAGTCAGGCGAAGTACTACTACTACTAGAATCCTAGAATTGTAGAGTTGGAAGGGACGAGGGTCATGTAGTTCAACCTCCTGCAGTGCTGCAATGTCAGCTAAAATATCCATAACAGATGGCCATCCAACCTCTGCTTATAAACCTCCAACGAAGGAGACCCCAACCACCTTCCAAGGGAGTCTGTCCCAAACAGCTCTTACCGTCAGAAAGTTATTCCTGGTGCTTAGAATCTTCTTGTAGCTTGAAGCCATTAGTTCAGGTCTTTCCTTCTGGAGCCAGAGAAAACAAGCTTACTCCATCTTCTATGAGATAGTCCTTCAGATATTTGAAGATGGCTATCAATTCTCCTCTCAGTCTCTTCTTATCCATACTAAACATACCCAATTCCCTCAACAACAACTCCTCATAAGGCTTGCTTTCCAGACCCTCGATAATCTTGACTGCCCTCTTATGCACACATTCCAGCTTGTCAATATCCTCCTTAAATGAGGGAGCCCAGACCAAGGCAAAAGAGAGCAGCAATATGACTTCTGTTGATTGGGACACTATACTTCTATTGATGAAGCCTAGAATAGCATTAGCTTTCTTTGCTGTTGCATCAGGTCCTAGGGCAGGTTACAACAATTAAAAAATTTAAACAGTTCATGCATTGCATGTTTCACTACAAACAGAGAGGCTTACCTGATGTAAGCAAGTGTTATTATTGGAAGAATGAGAGCACAGGTGATATAAAATATCTCTCAGATCAGCCATAGCCAGCCTCTGTAAATCCTTTGATCCACTCTCTTCCCTGGCAACCACGCTGCAACCAGTCTGAACCAGGACTCAACACTGTGATCTGTAAACAAGTTTGGACTAGAGGTGGTTTTCGTAGTGTTGCAGGGTTTGTTTTGTTTCTAAAGTACTGGCTGCACGAATTGAACTAGAAAATATATTACGTTCTGATGGACCTAGAAATAAACTGTTTTCAGCAACATTTTGATGTGGAATGAGAGAACAATGTTTTAATATGCCTTTGCTGCAGAATTGAATTAATATTGCTGCATGCCCTCCCACCCCCTTTTGAGTGCTAAGAGACTCCAGGGGTGCTGTGCTATGACCTATGGTTCCATTTCCTTGGAATGAAAGTGAATGGAGATCGTGAGGTCATTAGTATTTGTGGTTTTATTTACATACATATAAAACCTGAACATAGAAGGAAGGGCTCACATCATTAACACTCAAGCAGATCTTTCTTCCCCATTTGGTTTCCATGGAAGCCCCAAGCCACAGCTTTGGGTCCAGCCCAGAGCAAGAGGAGCATCTGTATTTCCAGTTTCCAGCAGTAGCCCCAAATTCTCTCACACACTCCTTAGTTTATTGTTCTCCATCCTAGGTTGTTGTAGTTCCAATCAGGTGAGGTGCGTAAAGGCCCACCCATTTGTTTCTCTTTGGACAGGTAGACATTGGCAGTACTTAACTGGCCAGCCCAGGCCAGTACCTTAACAAACGCAGTGATCTGGCTGGTTCAACAGGTTTCCTGTTATACTGTCTACCCTCATAGGTACAGAATCACAGGGTTGGAAAGGGCCCCATGGGCATTGTCTAGACTGACCCTCTTCCCAAACCTACAACAATATTATTGCTTTTTTATAATAATTTTTATTGAGTTTTCCATATTTCATTTCAGTTCAATACACATATTCACAACTTATATTATTTGCTCAAAAGGAGCATTGACTTCAGAATCAGAACTTTATTAGCAAAGCCAACAGGCCACAGCTATACAAGAATTAAAGATAAAATAGAATAAACATAAAAGGGGATAAAAACAAACAAAAAGAGGTCCGTCAGATGAACACGTCTGTCACTCAGATGGTGGCCCTCAATTTCACAGCTCTCTCGATGTACCTTGCGACCTTCTCTGTTATCTGACTGTCCGTATCAGAAAAGAGAAAGAACAGTATAATGTCTTGTGGACGGCCGGGGTTGGGGAGAATGAGTGGAGTAATAATCTCATTCCTTAGGTCTTTATAAAGGGGGCAGGATAGGAGGACGTGGGACACTGTTTCCGTGTTACCATCTCTACATGGGCAGAGTCGTTTTTCAAATGGAGTCTTTTGGTAACGACCTTCGAGTACGGCAGAAGGAAGAACATCCCATCTAGCCAATGTAAAGGCGCGTCTGTATTTTGGGATGGTTAATTTAGACAAATATGAAGCTGGGAAATCAAAGTGGGCAGGGGGAAAGTAAGTATACCATGGACACATTTTCTTTAAGATAGTCAGGTTGTTTTGCCGTTCAATGTCTTTCAGGCGCTGGTCTATTAGGCTCTTTGCTTTAATAAGGCCCATTGATAGTAGGGATTGCGAATGCAGACCGCATGTAAGGAGTTTTTGATGCACAGTTTTGAACCACATGCTTTTATGAGGGTCTTGCATTACTAGAGGCAGTAGACCGGGTGGATTTAGATTAAGGCGAAGCCAATAGTTGAGTGTTCTTTGCCAGGTCTGAGCATTGACTTCCTTCCCTCCCTCTTTCTGACATCCCTATGACATTAACATATCTATCGCATTTCCATAATCACTTCTATATCATATATTAACATTAAGAAATCACACTCTCAACAATATTATTGCTTTTTAATAAATTTTTATTGAAATTTCTCAAATAAGAAATACATAATAACAAACACAACATACAAAACAAAACTTTACTGTGAACTTAGTAAAGTTCTTGCTGATACACCAAACTAATAAACAAACCAGAGGACACAATGATTTGGAGACACAGCAACCTGGAACATTAAATTCCAAATCTAATTTGTAGATTTTTACATTAAAGGTCAGAAGTGTTTAGGTATTATACTAGTCCTTAACAGACTAGGAACATCTGGAAGGACGATTCTTCGCTGTTGACGCAAATCAAATTCAATAGACGGAGGCCAATATTCTTTAAAGAATTTGTTTTGCTCTTGCTATGATTAATACAACAATGCTTCTTAATGCTATATTTTCTACATGTATAGAAGGAACAGGGCAGGGTAAGATGCCCTTGGAAAGTAATAGAGCGAAGAATACAAGAGTTCTTGGGATCCAGGCTCAATTCCGCTTACATCCCTGAGTCATAGCCATTCTCTTGTTTGCAAATGAGAAACCTTGCAATGTCATCAAATATTTCATTGTTGATGATGTCTTTGCTGCTAAACATCCTCCGCTGTCATTGTATGGCCTCTAGGCAGCGAAGCCAGGCCGCGGTGACCTTCCATCCTTAAGACACTTATATCTTATTGATTTCACTCTCCTATTTAAACCACCACCCCAAGGCACCTGCAATGTACGGAACATGGTTTCCAAAGCAATACTGGAGAGCTGGGGGGGGGGGCTGCCTCCCCGCTCCCATGTAAGACTGTTTTCTTCAAATGAACATTTCTCTGCCTGCAAGCGGTGCACACCTGCCCCATCTCCCGCTCTCTTAGCTTCTTTTCTTTTCTATTTTTGACTCAAGTAATAGAGATGTAGCTGCCCTGACATTTTGACAACATCGTGACTTTATAAATGAAAGATTCCACCGTCTTTTTGATTGGTTTTGATTTAGGTTCTTTGTGCTTCGTTCCCCATCTGTGGAACTCAGTGAAGTGCCCTTCTGAGGACGGACTATTATTTTATCTGTTCTGAATGTCCCAACATTCAGCTTCATTGGATGTCCAAAAGTTCTAGTGTTATGAAATAAGGGGGGGACCAGCACCATTTCTCTATCCACTTTCTCCATGCCATGCATAATTGTAAAAACTTCCATAATGTTGCCTCTTACTTGCCTTTTCTCTAAACTAAAAAGTCCCAAATGCTGCAACTTTTCATCACAGGGCAAGAGCTCCACTCCTTGATAATTTTGGTAGCTCTTTTCTAAACCTCTTCCATCTCTACAACAGCCTTTTTGACGCAAGGCAACTAGGACCCTACACAGTTTTCAAATGCCTTCACGGCATTGATTTGTATAATAGCATTATGATATTAGTAGTTGAATTTGCAGTTCCCTTCCCAATGACCCCTGGCATGGAATCTTTTTTAAAAAAATAACCATCTAATTTGGTGGCCATCATTGTCTCCTGTAGAACCAAGTTCCACAGTCTTAACTCGCCTTTTCAGTCTGCCTTTTGATACTTGAGATGTATATTATTAGGATCCACCTTACTTTTGTGGTGGGAAGTTATTATAAAACTGTTCTTAATATTGTGTTTTAATGTTGTAACCTACCCTGAAACCTTAGGGTGAAGGGTGGATAAATAAAAACAACAACCACAACTACAGTAACTCCATGCTGCATGAAGAAGGAGTTTTTTTTTGGGGGGGGGTATCTGTCCTGAATCTGCCAACTTTAAACCTTAATGGAGGTGCACAAATTCTAATGTTATGAGAGAGGGAGGCAAATTTTCCTCTGTTGACTTTCTCCATGCCATGCATGATTTTGTAAACTTCTATCCTTTCACCTCTGAAATTCCCTCTGCTGTTTGGCCAGCCAGTAGTCCTGCGAGTTGAGCAAACAAATGGCCATGTCTGGACCTGAGACCAAGATGTGGATAACCGGACAAAGATGACCCCACTTAGAAAGAAAGCCCAGCCTATGGTCCAGTCCCCAGAAAATGTGGTTTACCTTCCTCTCTCAAAGCAGTTATGTGGAACGGAAAGAGCTGAAAATAGTATGCCTGCCATTCACCTTTTGTGCTAAATTGACTCTCCCCTGGGGATGCTACCAGATTTGATGTCCGCTTGGAAGAAGTCAGTTTTTCCTAAAAGGGGAGGCAGGAACAGTTTTGCAGTGACTGATCCAGGCAAAGCATAGCACGCAAACTGAGTTGGTGGCCAAGGTTTCCTGGCAGGCAACTTTGTGACTGAAGGGCCCTTCCTTTTGGATCAGTGACTGTCCTCTGAAGTATTTACAAACAGTACAGAAGGCAAAGGAACTGTTAATATGCTCTTAGTATCCCTGATTCATTGTGGCTCCTGTGCTGGGATTGGGCGTAATAGCCACCTTTGTGGATCCTGGTAGTGTCACACAGTCATGCGTTTCCTATTTGTTTCCTTCTTTTGACAGAAGTCAGAGATATTTTTTTTTAATTATGGGTGGTATCAACAATATCTGGACATTTTCTGGGGTCAAAATTTGGGAGGGTGTTACCCACCCTTTCAAAAATGGCAAAAAGTCTACATGAAAGAAGCGTTGTTTGTTTGTTGAGTTTGTACCCGATTCTTCAGCCAAAAAAGCTCCCAGAGTGGTTCATAAACAATCAAAACAAGAAAAGTATCTTTCCACAGGGTTACCATATTTTTAAAAAATGACACACAAGGGCAAAGACACAGAGGGAAGAGGAAAAACAAAAACCCAGGTAGATTTCTAAACAGCTGTTCTTAGAATGACCAGCAGGAGGAGGTGCCTGGTGGAGCAGGGTCTTTGGCAAAGGTGATGGAGGTAGCTTCCTGCTTCCCACCTCTCCCGCTGAGGTCTCAGTTCCTCTTGTTCTGCTGCTTTCCCCCAGGGAAAGCCACTCTTTAGCACTCAGTTGGAGCAAACAGCAATTGTGTTTTCCAGAGACTGAGCTTTGCTCCGATTTAGAGCTAAAAAGTGGGTTTTCCCTGAGAAAGAAGAGAGACAAGGGGAAGTGTGGATAAGCCCCCAGGCAGCCTGAGGGAATGGCTTTCCCTCAAGTGCCATTTGAGGGGAGAGGAAGCCTGGTGGGGTTGGCCTGCCATAGTAGAGCCGATGGAGGGAGCCCTGCTTCGCTTTTCTCTCGCTGCTGGAATGTAAATGTTAAATGAAAATGTATTTTTACCTCTTGGCAACCTTAGGCTTGGCCAGGCAGTATGGTGTAGTGGGAGTAGGTCCAGGAAGATGTAGGTTCCCTCAGCCATGAAACTCTTTTAGGTAACGTCGTGTCAGCTGTTCTCAGCCAGCCTACCTCACAGGGTTGTTGTGAGAGAAAAAATGAAGTGTGTGTGTTGGGGGGGGGAACCATGTTTGCTGCCTGAACCTCCTTGGAATAAGGGCAGGATATAAATGTAGTAAAACAAAAACGAGTCAAAATCAGCCTAGCAAATTGTGAAAGCGTGGAGCTGCGCCAAGAGAGGGAAGGGGGGTAGTGGAATCAAACCAGCACAAACTGGCCCCTCCTCCTTGCTCACTTCACTGCAGCTGCCTGCCACCAAGTGGATATCTTTATTTTTCTCCCAGTGCTTCCACTAAACAGCCTTTCAGCCTTCTGAAATTTAATTGGATTCAAGTGATAGGAAAGGAGATTCTGACTAAAAATCAGGAGGATCTTCAGGAATCAGGAAGACTGATTGACAGTGGAACGGGCAACAAACCAACAAGGAAAAGGACTAACAAACCGCCGAAAAGCCATTGAAAACTCATCTTTCTGGTACGTAAGTGCAACCACACAACACACACTTTCCACACACATAAAGCCGGGAGAATTCTCACCCACCCACAGCATCTTGTTTTGAGTTGCTGCCTTTCCTTTCACAAACGCCATCATTCCTTTTGCTCTCAAATTATTATTTTCTCTTCGCTACATGGGCTGAAATCCATGCAGGCATCCCCACCCCCTCCTCTCAACACATACTCCTCCCTCGCTTCTCTCTCACCGGGCCATTTCCAGTTATTGTCCATGCAGCCGCCAGAACCACCCGAAACACCCTCTTATTTGCTGCAACAATCTACACCAAAATGCTCAGCTTTCATTTCATCCGTTTGTTTATTTTGAAGCTTTGTTTCATTTAAAATGCATAAAACCATACAGTAAAACCATATTTAAAAGGTTAAAACCAGACATCAGTTATGGAAAGAAGCATTCATAATTGCCTGCACAGGCCAGACAAAATAGCAAAATCTTCAGCAGGCGTTTAAAAGTTGGCACGGAAGGCACCTGTTGAAGCCTTTGCATGGTAGCTGCAGGAGCTGCATCGAGGAACAGAGCCTGAGGCAGAGGAATGCCTGAAGCGCTTGGTTCCCTTTGACTCTCAGCCAGTTCCAACAATCTCCTGTTGAATAATGCCTTGCTCTGCTGACAACACCCCTCCTCTCCCCATGTCTTGAAGAGCACACGGCCAATAGGGATAGCAGATAAATTCAGTTTGGGTCACACTTTTATGAAACCTTACCTAACTTTGGTTTTATATTTATATCCTGCCAGTTTCCCAGTTCTGTGGCTTACACAGATAAAACAGAACAAGCCAGAAACATTGAGACAACCGTCATTAAATGCTATTAAACACTAATAGAATTAAAATAGTATTTTTTAAAATCCATTAAAAACACAGACAATAACTTAAAAAAATAAAAACAAACAAAAAACGAGCCCTTTCATTAGAATCAGTCAGTTTCCAAAGGCTTGTTTGGAAAGTCTTCACCTGCTGGTGGAAGGACAGCAAGGAGGGAACCAGTCTGGCTTCTTTAGGGAGGGAGCTCCAGAGTCTGGGAGCAGCCACCACCAAGAAGGCCCCATCCTGCATCCCCAGCAAGCGTGAGGGCGGCGGGACTGAAAGAATAGCCTCCTCAGCGTCTGGGCAGGTTCGTTTGAGGGAATGCGTTTTTTCAGAGAGCCTGGGTTTAAGCAATATAGGATTTTACATCTGTGACGATCTTTAAGAGTGGTGTTTGGTCACAGTTTTCAGGATAGATGAGGATGAATCTGTCGTTGCCAAGTCCATCACTGACAGTTACCTTACTTTTACATTCCCTATAAGAAGCAAGCACACCTCTTCAAACTGCCTCAACAGTCCCCTCTCAATGGCTAACTATACAAACAACACTAAGGTCATTTGCCAAAACGGTTGCAATCCCCACCCCGCAGACATCTGCGCTCAAAGCACTGAGGCTGGGGAGTGAATTGAGCTGAGGGGTATGATGTTATTTATTATTATTAATTTGCTGCATTTATATCCAGTCTTTTTTCTCCAAGGAGTTCATGGTTCTCCCCCTCCTCATTTAATCCCCACAAGAACCCTGTGAGATAGGTAAGAGTGAGAGGCAGTGTCTGGCCCCCAAGGTCTTTCCCAGGTCCTAGTCCTGTTACACTACACTAGTTGGGGCAAGGCCTGATCCACGAGTGACTTATATGCAAGTAGCACGTAAACAGGACAGATGCTGAATGCAAACAGATGATGAAGGTATTGCAGCCACTTCCTCCAGTTAAGTAAACGGGGAAACTCTTTCAGAGAGGTCCACATATGTATTACAGTTTCACTGCCCGCAGCAGACTTTCCTCTGCCTACATCAAACTGTCAGATAGGTTTTTTTAAAGGGCAGCACCCTCTTTCTTTCTGCCCATGTGTTGCTAGTTAACATTTGACATGCCAAAGAACATCTTCTGAGCACATGCTTTTTTCCCGCTGCAGAAAGAAAGAGTTGGTTTCAATTAGAGGAGTGAAAGGGAAATGTTGTTATGATGGCATCAGCCTCCACTTGTCAGCATGATAGTCAATGGGACAAAAGCGCATGGTTTCTGTTTTGTTTTGTCCTATGAAATACATTTATTGTAATGTCTGAAGGCACTGAGCTTTTTAACTTTAAAAAAACAACCCTGTAATAAGCATGCATTGGAGAGGATGCTTGCAGAAATGATCCTGTGGTCATGGAAGCCACAGTTTCTTGCACACCCAGAGGAGGAGGAGGGGCTAAGATACACTCCTGAAGAAAGGGCAGGTGGGCTCAGTAAGGAGGAAGCAATCCATGTATTGTTTAAACCAGACCACAACTCCCATCAGCATACAGCTGTGCTGGTTGAAGCTAATGGGATATGCATACAGTTCAACTTTTTCAGATCAAAGCTGGGACATGCGTCTTCCAGAACATGCTCCCAGGCACGTCACGTGATCCGCATTGCAATCTTGTCCTGGGTGGGGGGGGGGAGAGCATTTTTCAGGGTAAGATCATGGCACATGAGATCACAGCACCCAAAATGGCCACAGTGACCTCTTGTAAAAAAAAGGGACATCCCGTTTCCCCCCTGGGGCACTTGGCAGGTACGGACTCGTAGCACAAAACAACTGGAGGGCACCAGGTCAGTGGAGCCTGGTTTAAATATATACTAGGGGAAGAGAGCCAATTGTGCTGTAGCAATTAAAGTGTCAGACTAACCTGGGAGAGACCAGGATGCAAATTCACACTCAGCCATGAAGCTCATTGACTGACCCTGGTCCACTCAATGCTTCTCGGTCTCCTCCTACCTTACATGGGTGTTGTTGGAATTAATTGAGGAGGGGAAGAACCATGTATGCCACCTTGAGTAACTTGGTGGAAAAGCTGGCTGAAATATACTCAGAGTCGCAAAGTGATTTCATGCTCTTTATTCAGCTCATAGTGGTGAGGAGGAATGAATGGAAGTCCCTTCACAGTATCTGCTTTATATACATTATTTACACAATGGGCTGCACATGATTGGCTAATTCCGGAATTCTTCTGTAAGCCAATCAGGTTGTGGATTCACTTCTATCTGGAGCAGGATTGGGTGGTTCCTGCCAACCAATCATACTGCTGCATTGTTCTAGGACCAATCAGACTGCTGCATTCTGAATCCTATTGTTCTAGGACCAATCAGACTGCTGCATTTTGGATCCTATTGTTCTAGGACCAATCAGACTGCTGCAGTTTGGATCCTATTCAACTCAGTACATAACACCCCTCCCCTCTAAGTTCCAGTCCTGCCCGGGAGGTCGCATTCATAGTCCTCAAGGTATGCCGGCGGCCTACGTGTGCGTTGCGGCCTGGGGTGTTCCCTGGTCCGGGCTCCAGGTTCTGACTCGTGTTCCAAGGATGCTGGCTGTGATGGGGCTGTTTGGTCTGGTGCAACCGGCTCGCTTAGTCGTGGTTCTGGTTCCGGTGTCCTTTCGGCCTCACGGGTCCTCTCTGTATTTACTGATTCTGCCTCTCCTGCTGGCCCCTCCTGCTCTATGGGCCTCACTGCCCCGCTGTTCCCTTGGGACTCCTCTGACCTGTCCTCCTCCTGGTTTTCTCCCGGGAATCGTCGCCGTATCTGGTCGCAGTGGCGGCACCAGCATTGCCCCCCCATCCGTTAGCACCTCGTACGACACGGGGCTAGTGACCCTGGTGACTGTGGCGGGTACCCATGCTGGGCCTGCCCCAAAATTCTTTGCGTACACTGGGTCCTGGGCCTCGAAGGTCCGGGGGTTCCTGCCTTCCCCCACCACTACCTCATCCTGAGCTCTATCGGGGTGAAGGCGGTCCAATCTGATTGCAAGGCGCTGACCCATTAGTAGTTCAGCAGGGCTCCGGCCAGTCGTTGAGCTGGGGGTGCTGTGCTGTGCTAGAAGGAATGTGGCAAGGCGGTACTCCCAGTCCCCTTGCGTCATGTGGCGAAGGGTGTCCTTGGTGGTCCGCACCATGCGTTCTGCTTGGCCATTGGTGGCAGGGTGGAACGGCGCCGAACGGATGTGGCGGATGGCGTTCTGCCCTGTGAAGGTTTGGAATTCTCCTGACGTAAATGCAGTCCCGTTGTCTGAGACGAGAGTGTCAGGGAGCCCGTGGGTTGCAAACAGCCTGCATAGTACCCGGATGGCTGCGGAGTGGAAGTGGACGGTACCAGTGTGACTTCCAGCCATTTGGTGTAGGAGTCCACCACTATGAAGAATGTTTTCCCCTGAAAGGGGCCGGCGAAATCCACATGCAGGCGTGACCATGGTGCTCGGGCGGACTCCCAGGACTGGACTGGGGCCCTTGGGGGATCTGGGCGGGATTCTTGGCAGGCCTGGCAGTGTTTGACCCAGGTCTCTATCTCTCCATCGGCCACCACACATAACTCCTGGCAAGGGCCTTCATTCTTACTACCCCTGGATGTGTCTCGTGTAGGGCTGTGAGGACCCTTTTGCGGAGGGGCTGGGGAACAACGACTCTGCTTCCCCATAACAGGCACCCCTTGTGGGCCGACAGTTCATGTTTGCGGGTTGTGTAGCCGGCCAATTCTGGCCCGGGCTGCTGCTGGGCCATCCCCTCCATACCCAGTCCAGGGCCCGGGAGATGACCCTATCTTTCTTGGAATGGTGTGCAACTTCTTGTGCCTGAATGGGGCGGTCGGGAAGCAGCTCCAGGCTCATAACCTCTTGTGCAGGTGCTGGGTCAGGGCCTGTTTCCGGTAGTGGTAGCCTGCTGAGGGCATCCGCATGGCCCATCACCTTCCCAGGTCGGTGAATCAATGCATACTGGTAGCTGGCAAGGAAAATTGACCACCTGAGGACGCGAGGAGACAGCATTTGGGGGGTCTGCTTTTCAGGGGCAAACAAGCCAAGCAACGGCTTGTGGTCAGTCACCACGGTGAAGGGCCGCCCGTACAAGAAATCATGGAATTTTTTTACTCCCTTCACGATTGCCAGACCCTCCTTGTCGATTTGCGAGTAGTTCCGCTCGGTTGCGTTGAGTGTCTGGGAAAAGTACGCCACCGGTACCTCTCTTCCATCCGGGAGTTGGTGCCCTAGGACAGTGCCGATGCCATAGGGTGAAGCGTCGCATGCTAGCACCACCGGCAGCCTCTCGTCGAAGTGTGTCAAGACCGAGTTTGAGACAAGCAAGTCCTTGACTGCCTGGAATGCGGCCTCCTGGCGCTGGCCCCACACCCAAGGGACCCGCTTGTCCAGGAGTCTGTGTAGGGGCTCCGCTACCGCCGCCTTGTGGGGAAGGAAGGAATGGTAAAAGTTCAATAGTCCCAAGAAGGCCTGAAGTTCAGTCTTGCTCTTGGGTGCTGGGGCATCACAAATGGCTCGTACCTTGTCCCCAGTCGGGTGGTGTGATGGCCTGGGATTCCAAGTCTGAGAGTGAACCGGAGGAATCCCAGCCGGCACAGGAGTCCCCGCCTCCAGGGCCGGCTGAACTGGGGCAAGGCCTAGATGCTGAGGAGCCTGCACCTGTGCCAGATCCTCAGGGGCAGGCACCAGGTGAGACCATTCTGGCCCCAGAGGTGCTGGAAGACTCAGTGGCTACAGGTGAGCCTCCCCCGGGGCCCAGTAACCCTTCGGCCTCTCCTGAACTGCAGAGGCTTAGGGCAGAGAGGCGAAGGGAACTGGTCTCTCCCAGGAGGAGTGCTCGCCTTAAGGCCAGGAGAGAGGGGCTCCTGGGGGCCGGGACCGCCCCCGGCCTTAGAAGAAGATAAAGGTCAGGCAGCCCGGTCCCAGGTTGCGGGAGCAACGTCGTTGTGGAGTACCTGCTTTACCCAGACCTAGATCTGCACTCCCAGTGTGCCTGTTCCTCGCCCGGCTTCCTGCTCCTGACTCTCCGGTGCTCCGGTTCCTCGCCCGGCTGCCCGCTGCTGACCCACCAGTGTTCCTGTTCCCCGCCTGGCTCCCTGCTTCTGCTCTACCAGTGTTCCTGTTACCCGCCTGGCTTCCTGCTGCTGCCCTACCAGCGTTCCTGCTCCCCCGCCCGGCTCCCTGTTTCGGACCACGCGTCTCATCTAGTGATCGTCTACCCTGCTAGTGACTCTGGACTGAACTTCGGCTACGGTATTAGTACCTTTCCCCCCCGGGACCAGCACAGTTTGCTCCCGCCACACCCGCACTCCCTCTTTGTTGGGGTGCGTTCGGGAAGAGTCAGAGGCCATGGCCGACCAAGCGGTTAGACTGTTGGCAATAGCCCAGGAGAACCAGGCCTTGACGCACACCGTGCAGCAGCTCAGTAACGCGGTTACGGCACTTCAGCAGCGGTTGGACGCCCTACCGACTCCTGGGGCCGACGCCCCGGCTCCTGGCAAGTACCCAGTGGCCTTGCCTGAGAAATTTGATGGGGCTCCGGCCAGCTTTCCCATGTTTCTTGCCCAGGCCAAGCTGTACATTCAGGGGCGCGCCCGGAACTTCCCTGAAGACCGCACCAAGGTGCACTTTTTGATTAGTTTGTTAAAAGACCAGGCGGCCAAGTGGGCATTGCCGCTGCTCAGGCAGGACTCCCCTTTGCTGGCGGACTATGTGGGGTTTTGCAATCTGTTGGAGGCCACGTTCGGCAACCCCCAGAAGTGGAGTCAAGCCAACCGGGCGATTCGGCGGTTGAAACAGGGCAAGTCCACGGTGGCCGCATACACCACGGAATTCCGGCTGCTGGCACAGGACTTGACCTGGAATGACTCTGCTCTTCGGGACCAGTATCTTGAGGGGCTTTCAGACGAGATACTGGACCAGCTGGCCACTATGGAACGCCCCACCACGCTAGACACCCTCATTCAACGGAGTCTACAGATAGACGATCGGCTAGAGGACCGTTGTCAGGCTCAGGGCCGCCGGCACTTCCAGTTCTCAGCACCAGTTTCTACCAGCAGCCCCACAGGCACAGCTGAGTCATTGGAGGAACCTATGCAGCTTGGGGCAGTGCGGCCACGCCTCTCCCCCGCAGAGAAGTCGCGGTGTCGGGAGGGGAATCTATGTCTCTATTGTGGCGGAAGTGGACACTATGCCCGGTCCTGTCCTGAGAAACCGCCAACCCCAGTAGCTGATGGCCCTGGCTACCTGGGGTCCCAAACCGCACAGAATGGGGCCGCACCAATTGAACTGCAACACCTTATGGTTCCGGTACGTCTATACCCTCCAGGTGGGCCCTGGATCCTTACCCATGCTCTAGTGGATTCGGGGGCAACCCGCTCTTATATGGACGCTGCTTTTGCTGCCTGTCATCGGGTGCCACTTCAGAACAAGCCAGAACCGGTACAGGTGGAGGCAATCGACAGACGGCTCCTGCGTTCGGGAGCCGTTACTCAGGAGACCCAGCCCCTGGTCCTGTGTCTCCAGCAGCACCATGAGATGCGAACTTTGGATATTGCCTCCATGCCCCGGTTCCCCCTGGTGCTTGGGATGGACTGGCTAGAGGCTCACAATGTGCAGATTGACTGGGTCAAACAGACTGTACACTTCCCAGACCCAAGTTCTCCTGCTGAGACTGAAATGCTAGCAGCTGCGCCCACTGAGGAGGCTGCTGCAACGCTCCCCGCTGAGTACCGGGACTATCACGACGTGTTCGAGGAACGGGGGGCAGACCAGCTGCCGCTGCATCGGTCCTTTGACTGCGGCATAGACCTTCAGCCCGGAGCGCCCCTACCGGTGAGTCGCTTATACTCATTAACAGAGCCAGAGCGCGAGGCTTTGCAGGACTTCTTACACAAGAACCTGGAGCGTGGGTTCATTAGGCCTTCTACCTCACCCACTGCTGCGCCAGTGCTCTTTGTTAAAAAGAAATGTGGGGAGCTCCGCCTTTGCCATGATTACCGGGCCCTGAAAAAAATTACCATCCCAGACCGGTACCCCTTGCCCCTTATTTCGGAGTTACTGGAGCGGGTGCAAGGGGCGCAGGTGTTCACCAAGCTAGACCTCCGGGGTGCCTACAATTTGATTCGGATCCGAGCCGGGGATGAGTGGAAGACAGCATTCGGGACCCAGTACGGGCAGTTCGAATACCTGGTTATGCCCTTCGGTTTGTGCAACGCGCCTGCTGTGTTCCAACGGTACATCAACCACGTGTTCCAGGACTTGCTAGACAAGTACGTGGTGGTGTACTTGGATGACATTCTGGTTTACTCCCGTGACCCGGCGCGTCATGAGGGTCATGTCCGGACCGTGCTGCAGCGCCTGCGCGAGCACCGTCTGTATGCAAAGCTCAGCAAGTGCGAGTTCCATCAGCGGTCAGTGGACTTCCTGGGTCACCGACTCTCACCAGGTGGGGTGCAGATGGATCCTGGGAAGGTGGCAGCGGTTCAAGAATGGGCGGCACCTCGGAACCGCAAGGACCTACAGCGTTTCCTGGGGTTCGCCAACTATTACCGGACCTTCATTGCGGATTATGCTCATCGCACCACCCCGTTGACCCGGCTACTGCGCCCCAAGACGCCGTTTTCCTGGGACAAAGAGGCAGAGGAGGCATTTCAAGGGTTGAAGGCCTGTTTCCAGAGAGCGCCAATCTTGCAACATCCGGATCCTTCTTGACCCTTTGTGGTAGAGACTGATGCCTCCAGTACGGCTCTCGGTGCCGTCTTGTCTCAGCAGTGCGGACCGGAAGTGCCACTCTTACCCTGCGCCTACTATTCCCGCCAGCTCCTCCCAGCGGAGCGTAACTATACCGTGTGGGAGTGGGAACTACTGACCATCAAGGTGGCCTTTGAGGTTTGGCGCCACCATCTTGAGGGGGCACGACACCCAGTGGAGGTGAGAACCGACCACCGGAACCTGGAGTACCTCCAGACCACCCGCAAGCTGAATCAAAGGCAGATCCGGTGGGCATTGTTCTTTTCCCGGTTCCAGTTCCGGATCCGCTACATCCCTAGCTCCCAAAACCAGAAGGCGGATGCCCTGTCCCGGAAACCTGAAGACAACGCAGACACGGTACAGCAAGCAGTACCCACCACGATCCTACCACCAGCTGCATTCCTGGCCACCCAGGAGGTTGAGCCACTGCAGGCTCGGGTGCGGGAACAGCAGCGGGTCAACGCTTGGGCCCAGGAACGACTCCGGGAACTGGCCGAAGGGTCATGCCCTCAGTATCCAGGGCTGGTCTTGCATCAGGGTCTTCTGCTGCACCACGGGCGCCTGTACATCCCACCAGGGCCGCTGCGGGCTGAGGTTCTCCGGATGACCCATGATGCTCCAGCAGCGGGGCACTTTGGGCGGTATCGGACCACCCATCTGGTAAGCCGTGAGTTTTGGTGGCCCCGTCTGAAGGCTGACGTGGCTCGCTATGTCGCTGGTTGTGATGTCTGCAGGCGGGCCAAGGGGCCTACCGGGCGACCCCCCGGCCTTCTTCAGCCGTTGCCGGTTCCACCACGTCCTTGGCACACAGTTTCTCTGGACTTTGTAGTGGAGCTACCCCCGTCTCGGGGCTACACCTGCCTTCTAGTTTTCTCCGACCATTTCACGAAGATGGTGCACTGTGCCCCCTGCCCATCCGTACCCTCAGCTAAGGAAACCGCTCAGCTGTACCTTCAGCATGTCTTCCGCCTGCATGGCCTACCTGAGTGTGTGGTGTCTGACCGTGGCGTTCAGTTCACGTCCCGGTTTTGGCGTTCTTTGCACCAGGCCCTCGGAACAGAGGTCTGTCTCTCATCTGCTTACCACCCACAGAATGATGGCCAGATGGAACGGGCGAACGCGGTGCTGGAGCAGTACCCCCGGTGTTACTGCAGCTACCAGCAGGATGACTGGGTCGACCACCTAGCCTTGGCGGAGTTCGCTTATAACAACGCGGTGAATGCGTCCACCCAGCAGACCCCGTTCCAGGCCAGCTACGGTTTTCATCCACGGTTGTTTCCGGATGTGCTGCCGGCATCTGCGGTCCCTGCGGTGACAGAGTGGCTTCAGGAGCTCCAGTCCCAGCAACAGCTGTTGATGGAGCAGCTGCGCCAGGCCAAGGAGGCGTACAAGGTCCAGGCCGACCGCCACCGCCAGGTGGGGCCGGAACTCCACGTCGGTGACCTGGTATGGCTCTCCACTCGCCACCTCCACCCTTCTCGACCTTCGCGGAAGCTGGACGCCCGTTTCACCGGCCCGTTCCCCATCGTGCACCAGGTCTCGCCGGTGGCATTCCATCTCCGGTTGCCAGCAACCCTGAAGGTTCACCCGGTATTCCACAGGTCCCTTCTGAGTCCGGTGGCCCCACCCGACGAGTTCCACCCGAACCGTCCCCGACCGCAGCCAGTTTTGGTTCAGGGAGAGCCTGAGTACGAGGTGGAACGCATTCTGGACTCCCGATACCGCAGGGGAAAGCTGCAGTATCTCATAGACTGGAAGGGGTATGGGCCGGAGGACCGTTCCTGGGAACCAGCGGCCAACGTCCACGCGCCTGCCTGCCTCCGAGAGTTTCATGCGGCGTACCCCAACAAGCCGGGTCCGGACCCTCAATTGAGGGGGGGGCCTGGGAGGGGGGATACCAGCGTTCCTGCTCCCCCGCCCGGCTCCCTGTTTCGGACCTCGCGTCTCATCTAGTGATCGTCTACCCTGCTAGTGACTCTGGACTGAACTTCGGCTACGGTATCAGTACCTTTCCCCCCTGGGACCAGCACAGGTGGACCCCTTCTGCGTCCACCATAAATCCCAGAAAGTCCACCTGAGGCACTCCTAGTAGACATTTTTCCCGCTTCACCTTGAGACCCGCCGTCTGGAAACGGTGCAGAACGGTGTGGAGGCGGTCCTCAGACTCCTCTGGTGTGGGCCCGGCAATCAACACATCATCGAAGAAGGGGGTGACGCCAGGAATCCCTTTAAGGAGAGAGTCCATTAGATTCTGGAATATGCCTGGTGCCACGCTGACACCGAATTGCAGCCGCTTTACCCTGAACGCTCCTCTGTGCGTCACAATCATCTGTGCCTCTGCTGTGGCCTCATCTACTGGCAGCTGTTGATAAGCTTGGGCCAAGTCCAGCTTGCCAAAAATTTTCGACCCAGCCAGGGTGGCAAGGACATGGCTGACCACTGGCACTGGGTATGCGTGGGCCGTGAGGGCCTTGTTTATGGTACATTTGTAGTCTGCGCAGATGCGGACCGAACCATTAGGCTTGATGGGTGTGACGATTGGGGTTTCCCAGGGGGCATTAGGCACTGGCTCCAGCACTCCTTGCTCCACAAGTCGGTCCTATTCCTCGTCTATACGGGGTTTCAAGGCGAACGGGACCCGGCGGGCCTTGAGCCTGACCGGTCGTACTGCAGAGTCAAGCTGTAGTGCAATGGGGGGGTATACTGTCCCAATTTCCCATCGAAAACCCCTGGAAATTCCTTGCATATGGCGTCCACGTCCACTTGTAAGCTAGTGTGGTTCACCCTGGTGACAGCTAGCCCCAGTGGTCCAAACCATGCCAATGTAGGGGCCCTTGACCACAAGCAAGTCCAGTTGCCGCGTCCGCCCTCGGTATTGCACCCTGAAGGTCCCCACCCCCTTTGTGGGGACCTTACGTTTCTGGAAGTCCCGTAGGGTGAATGGGGCCGGCCTGAGTTTGGGACCCCCAGTAGGACACAGTTTCCTTAATGTCCTTGCCGAGATTATGGATAGAGTTGAACCTGTGTCAAGCTCCATGCGGCATGGGGCCCCCTCTATCTGTACCTCTACATAAATTTTCTCTACGTTGGGGTGGGGCAACTGGTATACCTGGAAATCCGTGAGCTCCGTCGAGTTGCCTTGGTGCGTTGGGCCCCAGGACCTGGGGCTCTTGGGTTGGTCATCTGATGCCTGGTGTCGGGTGGGCCGAGCCCGACACACCCGGGCGATGTGTCCCGATTTTCTGCACTGCCTGCACTCTGCGTTGCGGAAACGGCAGGTCCTCCTCTCGTGACTCTCCCCGCAGCTTGCGCAGTTTCCTCCTTCTCGTCGAGGCAGCTGTGGTCTGTGCGCTGCTTGAGTGCGCTGCTGTACTCGGTGCACCTCCTCCCTGTCGGATCCTGAGTCGTCGGTGAGGTCTTTGTGGTGGACCCTCGGTTGGGATGGCAGGCTCGGCCGTGCCTCTTGCGTCGACCTCTCGGCAGCTTCCGTTGCCAGGGCCTCCTCCAGAGCGACCTGGAACGTTAGGTCCTTCTTAGCGTAGAGGCGTCGTTGCAGCTTCTCATCCTTTAGGCCACCGATGAGGCGGTCACGAAGCATGTTCTCCAGCTCTGAGAAGTTGCAGAACCGGGCGGCTTGGTGGAGAGAGGTCACAAACCCAGGGGCTTGCTGCTTCGCGTAGAAGGCATTTCGACGAGCCACCACTGAGGGCTGCGGCGAAAAGTGCCCCTTCAGCTGTTCCATTATTGTTTTGTATGGAACAGTAGCGACGTCTTCAGGCGCAAGGAGAGCCCGGGCGATTTCAAACGTCTCCTCTCCGCAGACGCTGAAGAATATCGCCCTCTTCTTGGCGTCTTCTTCGTCGGTGACCCCTTTGGCTTCTAGGAGGAAGGTGAAACGGGAGGCGTACGCTTCCCAGTCTCCAGATGCTGGGTTGAATGGCGAGAAGCTGCTGTTGGCTGCCATTCTGAGTTCCTTGTGTCCCGGGCTGAAGCCTGGATACACGGTGCGAGGCAGTGGTGCGGCAGGTGGCGGTGCTGCAGTGCTGTGTGTGGCCGTCAGCTCAGCGGGATCCCACCTTCGTCGCTAGTGAAATATACTCAGAGTCGCAAAGTGATTTCATGCTCTTTATTCAGCTCATAGTGGTGAGGAGGAATGAATGAATGTCCCCTCACAGTATCTGCTTTATATACATTATTTACACAATGGGCTGCACATGATTGGCTAATTCCGGAATTCTACTGTAAGCCAATCAGGTTGTGGATTCACTTCTATCTGGAGCAGGATTGGGTGGTTCCTGCCAACCAATCATACTGCTGCATTGTTCTAGGACCAATCAGACTGCTGCATTTTGGATCCTATTGTTCTAGGACCAATCAGACTGCTGCAGTTTGGATCCTATTCAACTCAGTACATAACACTGGCATAGAAATGCAATGAATGAATGAATTAGTAAGTAAGTAAACTATCTATAGTGTTTTTAAACAAAATCACTCTGAAGAAGAAAGTTGCACATCTTTCCCCAGCTTTGGTCCAAACAGAGCTTTGGCAGGAACCTCCCATATCCCTTGACTCAGAGGGGGTGGCATTTGAAAACTCCTGTAAATTCTCGTTCCTGAGTCACAATCTCAGTGCACGCAGTGACTTCAAAGTATGTGACAAATCCATGTGCTGAGCCAGGGACAGCAAGAGCGGCTTTGCTCACACTTGGAGAGAAAAAACACAATTCAGCATTGGGGAGGCAGAAGCTCTCGTTCTCTGATGTAGGTCAAAGTGTGCACATGTGGCCTTAACAGAGCAGCAGCAGCAGCAGTAGTGACAGGGATTCCACGACCCTCTTTCCTTCCCGCTTTCCTAGGACTTTTCCTTTATGCGCCGCATGACGGAAACAGTGATAGTGTACACAATATCATGGAGAGAAGGGCTCAGGAAATGTCCTTACTTTAAAGGTATGCAGCATGGTGACAAACCCGCTTTCTTCACTCCCAGGAATCATCGGGCTGGGTTTCCTGAGTCTCTGGAATTCAACATCCTGCTTGCTATGGCTATGTTGGACTCCCCCCCCCCCAGCCAGGAAAACAATTGGGAGAATATGTCCCAAAGGCCTAAGAATCTGATTACTGGGTGAATTGGTGTATTTGTGTGTGTCTAAAGAATGCATTAAAGGTGTTTCAAATGGTTACTGGAAGTGCCAAGAACATGAAGGGACATTTTATTATGCTTGGTGGATATGAAAAAAGGCTTAAAAATATTGGTTACAAATACATATGTTGATACAGCAGATTCTAAAGGCTAATATGCAATTGAAGACAGAACTTGGTTTTTTTTTAAGGGTTAATGGATATATAACCAGAAAACAAAACTATGGAAGATTGTGCCAATATATTATTTCAATGGCAAGATTGAATGCATCTTTTCCATGTAAGATGGAAAAATACAGCCCCGTCTGCTATGGAGGAATCACTGATAAAATCATTGGACTTGGCTGAGATGGCAAAGTTAATGCCTTTAACTAGAGAAAAATCATTATTGACATTTATTAAAGATTGGAAACTTCTTATGGACTTTTTGTGTGACAAAGAAAATGAACTTGAAATATCTAGATTTGAAGATTGAAAAAATATTGGCTTATAGAAAATAGATGGTTGTTAATTAGTGGCATAGGAGCAAACTCCTGGGGCTGTGGGGGCTTCGTCCCCCCCAATAAAATATTTGAGGTTCCCTATGTGTGAAATGCCCTTTTCTAGTAACGTGTGTCTGTGCCCACCATTGCAGACCTCCAAGTGTCCCTATTTTCCAGAGTCATCCCTGATTTAGAGAAGCCGTCCCAGTTTCTGATTTGATCCTGGAATGTCCCGCTTTTCCTTAGGATGTCCCTATTTCCACTGGAGAAATGTTGGAGGGTATGGAGTTATTCGACTCCCGAGCTGTCTCTGAAGGCAATTCTGTATAGGGTAGTTTTTTAAAAAAATGTTTAATGCTTTATTATATTTTCATATATTTTGGAAGCTGCCCAGAGTGGCAGTAAAATTATCATTAGGGAATGTGAGGTCCCTATTTTCATCAGAGAAAGGTTGGAGGGTATGTTGTTAATTTCAGGAGGAATTTGGTGGCTGAGAAATGCTGTTTCTCGGCAACCACAAGATCCTTGCGTGGAAGAATAATAATAATGATAAAAACTTTTTAAGAGCCTTTTCAAATGTAATTGCTTTTAGATATTTTCAGCTGCACTTGTCTTTAGCTAAATTGTGTATCTGTTTGCAGCCCTGTACTCCTTCAGGAGGAAGGGCAGGATAGGAATAAAAAACAGACAGATTCTCAGCCCTACCTGGAGATGCTGGGGATTGAACCGGGGACCTTCTGCATGTAACCCACTTAGTACCACCTGAACAAAAATGGACATGAGCTAAAATGGTGCCTCCATCCCAATCAGTGGCACCGGCCATATTGAGTCTAAGTAAGGGCAGAATTTGGCCGGAATGTTGATATTTCCTGGATCATAGTAAGCAGCATTCCTCAAATGCAGAATCAAAACCCTTTCCAAAGCTTGTTTTTCTTGGTCCAAGTGATTTAAACCTTCCAAACCACATAGAAACTCCTCCCTTGGCCTGTTGTAAAAAATAATTATCAACAATATACGAGCATAATGTAACTGCTGTTAAAAATAAATCCAAACAGTAGAATGTCAGCAGAGAAAACGTCTCTGTGACAGAGTTTTCCTCTTCCCACTGCAATATAGGTTAGGAGATGGTTGAAGAAGGTTGATTCCTGCTGGAGGGGGCAGATTAGGGGTGGGTGGGTGTGGATGGGTGAGGGGAGAGGAATTACTGTTGTTTGGATTTCCATATGTGTAGAGCAACAACTTTCATTGTGTTGATGCAGCCTAGAATAGCATTAGCTTTTTTTGCTGCTGCATTACACTGTTCTCATGTCTGGTCTACTAAGACCCCTAGATCATTTTCACATATACTCTGGAAAGCCAGGTGTCCCCCATCTTACATTGGTGCAGCTGGTTATTCCTGCCAAAGTGTAGAAACCTACATTTGTCCCTATTGATTATATAACATTTCCCCTTCGTTTTCAAGATAATATTCATGGTCTGCAAAACCATAACCGAGAAAGCCAAATGTTTGCAGCAGAAAAGCACCCTTTTAGCAGAAAGTTCCATGACAGGATGAGTCTCTTTTCCTCGACTACTGCCTGCCATGAAACATCCTAAGAAAGGAATCAGTGGAAGGAATAAATAACAACAAGGAGGGAGGCAGCCAGAACATCTGTCAGCCAAATGGCATCTTGAGGGTGACGCCCAAGCTTCCAGACGGCACTCTTGGCCTCCAACCAGAGAATGAGTGAATGTGGACCAGCGTCTGGCAGTCAGCCAAAATGGAGCTTCAAAAAAGGCAGCTATGGAGAAAGTGGGTTTTCTGTGGAAAGTTCCTGCCTGCTTTCTTGCTTGTCTCAAACGGGTGTCACTGGATGCGAAAGCAGAGTGGCTATTCTGGGATGGTCGAAATGGAATAGAAAATATTCTGAGTCCTCCACTGCCACAAAACCTGTCTGAACTATACTTGCAGAAGAGCTTCCCAGGGCTCCTTTGAGAGGGTGGGTGGAAAAGAAAGATGATGATGATGGTGATGATTATGATTAGAATCTGGCATGACTTCCAGTAGCAACAGTGTGGTGTAGTGGTTAGCGTATTGGACAGGTGCCTGGGAGAACAATCTCTCTCTCTCTCTCTCTCTCTCTCTCTCTCTCTCTCTCTCTCTCTCTCTCTCTCTCTCTCTCCCCCCCCCTCCCTCCCTCCCTCTCCCTCTCTCCCACTCTATCTCTCTCTCATTTCTTTCTACATATTAAATTTGATTCAAGCCTCCTTCTGAGCCATGATTGAAAATTAGAAAATGCTGTATACGGATCTATTCTTAGAGCAATAGTTCATGTTCTGATGAGCTTCCACTGGGCTTCAGAATGGGAAGAATTTAATTTGTCCACTGCCTCCAATCTCTGTGAACAATTGTGTAGGTTACATAAGGGGAGAACTCTCTTCTTTTTCTTCTTCTTGATTTTAGAATGTATTTCAATTAATTGATTGTGATTTTATGTAAACTGTGTTATTTTCACTGTTGTTAGCCGCTCTGAGCCCAGCTTCGGCTGGGGAGGTCGGGATATAACTAAAATTTTATTATTATTATTATTTCTTCTTCTTCTTTTAAAAAAACCTCTGAAGCGAAGTGCTCCTTGCCTTAATAAACTGAGGCTCTGCCTGAAAGTGGGCAAGAAAACAGTGTTTTTAAAATTGGTTTCTCCTCTCTATAATTGACCCAACAAGACTCATACTTTGGGTGATCTGAAAATTCAAGTTATTAGAGCCCAGGATCTACCTTAATGAATGGTTACAAAAACACAGATAAAAAAGATAAAATCAGTTGATAAATCTTTCCCAAAGAACCTATGCTCTCTTTAATAGCCTAGTCAAGCAGAGAAGAGCCAGAGTGTAGAAATTCACTGAGGCAAATACAGTGGTACCTCGGGTTACATAACGCTTCAGGTTACATACGCTTCAGGTTACAGACTCTGCTAACCCAGAAATAGTGCTTCAGGTTAAGAACTTTGCTTCAGGATGAGAACAGAAATCGTGCTCTGGCGGCGCAGCAGCAGCGGGAGCCCCCATTAGCTAAAGTGGTGCTTCAGGTTAAGAACAGTTTCAGGTTAAGTACAGACCTCCGGAACGAATTAAGTACTTAACCAGAGGTACCACTGTATCAAATCTTTAGAACATCTTCTTGAGTCCACTGGTATTTTACTGTGCTTTGCTGGAACGTCCCAAATATGTGTAGCTACACATATTTGGAGTTTGCTGGAACAACTTCATGATCCATTGCCATCCAGTGTGGTGGCGGTGCATTGGAGTTAATGGAGGCTCAATAAGCTGACACCAAGAAGCTCATGAACACTGCACATTTTGTCCACTGTGTGGAGGTGCACACTTAATGTTTTATGGCAATATCGTGAGCAATAGCAAGCCGAACCACTAGGGTTATCTTATGACAACTAAAACTCCACAGGGGGTAATCATAGTCAAGACTCCTCAGATAACAAATGCCCCCTTACAAAATTATCTTCTAAATATACCCCAGTGAAGCCTCTTCTGTCCAGCAATGCTGCCACACCAAGAGAGGTGAGCGGACTTTTGGCATATTCCAGAGTATGTAATTTACCAACAATATTGTATTTTGGTCAAAACGCAATATGTTTGGTCACAGTTTTCAGGATAGATGAGGATGAATCTGTCGTTGCCAAGTCCTTCATCACTGACAGTTACCTTACTTTTGCATTCCCTATAAGAAGCAAGCACACCTCTTCAAACTGCTTCAACAGTCCCCTCTCAATGGCTAACTATACAAACAACACTAAGGTCATTTGCCAAAACGGTTGCAATCCCCACCCCGCAGGCATCTGCGCTCAAAGCACTGAGGCTGGGGAGTGAATTGAGCTGAGGGGTATGATGTTATTTATTATTATTAATTTGCTGCATTTATATCCAGTCTTTTTTCTCCAAGGATTTCATGGTTTGTTTCCCTGTACATCATAATATATTACTTGATTAATTTTTAGGGAATGCACAACTGACAAAGTGGTCAGCTTCACCTGTAGACTGGCAGTTTTAAGGGAAAAGGTTTGTGGGAATGATCAGTTAAATTCTGCCTGGTTTAAATAATTATCAAATAATTATTTTAACTGTGTAATGTATTTTATTTTGTCTTATGCATCTTGGTTTTTTGTAACTACACAAATAAATAATATTTGTATACCTAATCTATGGCTGTTGAAGTTATAGAGAGACAACCCAACAGTATTAATGAAGGCAGGCTACAATATATTTTGCTTTTTCTATAAGGACAAATAAAAGTTCAGCTGGATCAAACCAAAGGCCTCTCTTGCTCAGCATTGCATTTCAAAGTTGATCAGGGGGCCTAAATTTGGACTTTTTGTAGGGTTGTCATGTGTCTGGAATTTCCTGGACATATACAGAAATTAGAAAAAATGTCCGGGAAAATGCAGACATATGGCAACCCATGTTGGCAGTGTTGGTTTTGGCAATTTCCCTTAAAAACTTTTATTCCAATTTATTTTATTTTCTGCGAATTTGGCCAAAAAACCCATCAACTTTGGCCAAAAAACTCATCAACTTTGGCCAATAAAAGCTCAACAACTTTCCTGTCCAGATTTTCACTGTTTGGCAGCCTTTTTGCAATAAGGAAAGTGTTGGAGAAATGTGCAGGGAAGCATGGGATGGCACTTGCTTGACACGAGGGATGGGGAAGAAATTCAGTTCCGTTCATACTTAAAGGTGGGCTTACCTAATTTGCACTTTCTGAATCAACATGCAAACCGAAACAAAAACGTCCCTCTGGTGATTTCTGACTGAAAAAAAGCCTTGTTATGCCCTGTTTCTTTTAACTGTCCTGAACCTTCCAACATTCTGCTTCATTGACTGCCCATGAATTGTAGTGTTTATGAGACAGGGAGGAAAACTCTTCCCCAGCCACTTCTTTATGTTATGCATAATTCTATAAACTGCCAGAAAGGGCCCACCATGCATGCAGGGATCTGCAGATGAAATGAAATCATGACTGTGCAGAACTCCATATCATGTTGGAAGCTCCGGCAGGTGCACCACTTTCCACGATTAGGGTCCCCTTTCATACATTCCACTGAATGATGAGGTGAGAAGCATGGCTAACTTCATGCCACTACAGGGTTGTGGGCTGCTGACATTGGGCTCATCACGCTTTCATTTGTTCTGTGCCTAGAAAGCATGGGTTTGAGTGGTTTTCCACTGCTCCTCTGCTTTCTAGGCATGGGTCCAAGTGGTTTTGTCCTATTTCCATTTATTGATTTAGATTTAGCATGGAAAACCATTGTGAAATGTCTCCATAAGTGCCTGTTTTGCAGAAGCTGCCCCAGAACATGCCTTCCCCTTGGCCTTTATGGCCTGCACAGTCCTTGATGCCACTAGCCAAAGACCAAACCTAAATAGGTGGGGGGGTTTTCAGGTTTTGTTTTGTTTTGTGCATGAGTTTTTTTGGGCACTGTTGTAAATAAAACCAAAAAGCCCTTCTATTTTATTTTCAGACTTTCTCCTGGGAACTATTCAATTACAAAGAATGTTCCCAGGCAACTGAGCTGGTGCTACCGATTATGGAAAAGGAGAAACCCGCCTTAGATAGCTCGTCACTGGACACAAATGCCTGAAGCACAGCAAAGGGATAGCGAGTGGCTTCCCAGGAAGACAAGTTTTCCTGACTATCTTCTCTGTGGCTTCTTTCTTTCTTTCTTTCTTTCTTTCTTTCTTTCTTTCTTTCTTTCTTTCTTTCTTTCACATTCACAGTGAGAAAAAGAGGGGAAATGCCACACCCACTTTTGCTTCTATGCCTAAAGGTGCAGCTCCCCCTAGTGTTTGGAAGATTTAGCTTTCCTTGCCACATTTCTGTACGAGGGTTTTCTAAAAAGCTATTGGAGCAAAAGCAACCTTTAAAAAAGAGTAGCTCAAATGTAATAGTTTCTGGTGCTTAAAAATGCTGACCTGTATAAACTGCATAAAAACCAGGTTTGACACAAGATTATCAACTGATAAGTCAGCCACTATAGAAGAATTTAACTTGCATTATTAAGTCATACACGATTGATGACAAGGACGAACCCGTGCCTTGTGGGTCCATTAAATCTCCTGTGTCTGGGTGTTCTTCCCTGCCCTGAGGTCTTTTGATTAAGGGCAGTATATAAATTGAATAAACAATAATAATAATATACAGCTGTGGTCCAACAATTTTTTTCTTGGTAAATTCAGAGTTACTCACTGCTCAGAAAATCCAGAAAGAAATCTGTTTCTCTTCTAAAACTTTTTTCATACCAGAACTGTTAGAACCCAAAACTAAGAATCTGTCAAGAATGTATAACTTGCTGTTGAAATGGAATACTCAGGATGAAACGGTGAAATCTGCTATGATTAAATGGGCACAAGATGTTGGACATAATATCATGTTTGCTGACTGGGAACAGTTATGGACCACAGGTATGAAGTTCACGGCATGTAATGCCTTAAGAGAGAATATTATGAAAATGATATACAGGTGGTACATGACCCCAGCCAAGCTTGCAAAAATCTATCATTTGCCCGATAATAAATGTTGGAAATGTAAGGAAACTGAAGGTACATTCTTTCACCTTTGGTGGACGTGCCCTAGGATTAAGGCTTTCTGGGAAATGATATATAATGAATTGAAAAAGGTATTTAAATATACCTTCCTGAAGAAACCAGAGGCCTTTCTCCTGGGCATTGTCGGCCAATTGGTGCAAAAGAAGGATAGAACTTTTTTTATGTATGCTACAACAGCAGCAAGAATACTCATCGCTAAGTATTGGAAGACACAAGATCTACCCACTCTGGAAGAATGGCAGATGAAGGTGATCGACTACATGGAATTGGCTGAGATGACTGGCAGGATCCGAGACCAGGGAGAAGAGTCGGTGAAAGAAGACTGGAAGAAATTTAAAGACTACTTAAAGAAATATTGTAAAATTAATGAATGTTAGAAAGATGTTGGATAGAAACTAAGCGGTTTCCAGCTGTAATGCTTTAGGAGATATGCAAAAAGGATTATAAATGGGTAAAAGTTTAATGGTAAGGATTTGCTGAACTAACAAACTGAAATGGAATACAAAGAAGGGAAGTATGAGGAGGTCGGAGGAAATAAGGGTATGGAAGTTATGTTATTGAAAATTAATGTGTGTTTTTAACTGCTTATTATTTTGTATGTTTATTTTTTATTTTTTCTTATATTCAAAAAATGTTCTCAATAAATATCTTTTTTAAAAAAACTTTTTTCATACCATTCCTGAACACATTTCTCTGGATTTTCAGGTGTGGACAGTCCCCATTAGCCTGTTTCATCTTTCTTGCTCCATGAGAAACTCCTACTTTCTCATTTCCGTTCCTTTTTTCCCTTCCTTTTTTGTTGTTGTTAAAAATCTCCCATGTGTTTGGAGCTTTCGCAGAAAATCCCTATTAAAGAACTTCTGGGAGGTGAATTTAATTTGCACACCAGAGGTTTCTTATTGTAGTGCTTATCTCTGGTAGATTACAGTGGTGCCCCGCAAGACGAATGCCTCGCAAGACGGAAAACTCGCTAGACGAAAGAGTTTTCCGTTTTGGAGGTGCTTCGCAAGACGAATCTCCTATGGGCTTGCTTCGCAAGACGAAAATGTCTTGCGAGTTCCTGCGGGTTTTTCCCCTTCCCCCCTTTTTCTAAGCTGATCCGATAAGCCGCTAAAAGCCGCTAATAGCGCTAATCCGCTAATCCGTCAATGGGCTTGCTTCGCAAGACGAAAAAACCGCTAGACGAAGAGAATCACAGAACGGATTCTTTTCGTCTTGCGAGGCACCACTGTAGTGGGCACTCAAGCAAAGCCTAGGGAAACAGGACACTGTATTCCTAGAGAGGCATTAAAATGCGGAAGACTATGTCCTAGAGCAGGGGTAGGCAACCTAAGGCCTGGGGGCCGGTTGCAGCCCAATCGCCTTCTCAGTCCAGCCCGTGGATGGTCCGGGAATCAGCGTGTTTTTACATGAGTAGAATGTGTCCTTTTATTTAAAATGCATCTCTGGGTTATTTGTGGGGCATAGGAATTCGTTCATTCCCCCCCCCAAAAAAAATACAATCCGCCCCCCCAAGGTCTGAGGGACGGTGGACTGGCCCATGGCTGAAAAAGGTTGCTGACCCCTGGCCTAGAGCAACCACAGTGGTGTGTGTGGCAGCAATGGTCTGATTCCTAAATAAGGTGCATTTTCCACTTGTCCTTTCCTTGAGGCAAGCATCAGCTGGAAAAACACTTTAATAGAATCTTATTGAAGAAGAAAGTGGGGGAAAGGATGATGGGCTAGATGGGCCAAAGGCCTGATGCAGAAGGTTCTGTATGTTCTTCTGTTCTTATCACTAGGAGGGAATGTGGGAAAATGATTGCAACTCGACAAGGGAACAACTGGATTTAGGGTCCAGAAGTTGTGAATTCTGATATCAAATATTCAGAGACTTCAAATATTAATCACCGCACATTTGATACTGCTATTTGTTAGCTGATGATATTTAATACTAATATTTGATAGTTGGTGCTAAGGCAGTATTTGGTGGCTGGCACACACAAATATCCTGCATCAGATAATTGTATGCAATAGCATTTGGTATTTGACAGGCTGACTATTTGAGAGCTTCCTCATTTTAAACAATCAGTAGATGCCAACAAGTCTAAGTAATGCATTAAAATTCCCAAGTAAAAACTCACATTCAAAAATTAGCATTTGGATTTCCTGTTTAAAACTTTGAGTAATAACCAAGAAGGAAACTTCAGAACATGCTCTGCTGGTGAGGTGAAGGGCAATTAGAAGAAGAAGTTAAACACATTAGCTTCTGTTATTTTTGTATTTTGGGAAATTTTCTGTTATTTTTGTATTTTGGAAATTAGGCTGTTATTCTTGTATTTTGCTGCTTATTTTTGTATTTTGAAAATTTAAAAATGCAAACTATCTGCAAATCTCAAATATTTCTGAATATTTGTTTCTGCCTATGTAATCCTGTGTCCTGCTCAGGCGGACATGGAGTATCCATAATTCTGACCAAGTCAGATGGCACACTTGAATAAGTAGATTGCTCTGGCCATATGAATCAAGGGAAGTCATGTAAGTCTTTAAACAGTTGTTGAGGGCATGGTGTGGTGCTTCCAGTTAGCTGGGGTGTTGTTTTTCTTTTTTCTTCTTTTTTCTTTTCTTATATAGATAAGTAATAAAACACCCCGCCCTAACCCAGCAGATGGTGTTTAGTCAATTCATGCAAAATAACGTCCAAG
Organism: Podarcis bocagei; assembly: GCF_964188305.1. Classification (NCBI taxonomy): domain Eukaryota; kingdom Metazoa; phylum Chordata; class Lepidosauria; order Squamata; family Lacertidae; genus Podarcis; species Podarcis bocagei. Next base: position 22,180,048 of record NC_138140.1, read on the forward strand.
AAACTTAAGTTCTTATCCCAGTTTACCATTTGTATAGAAGGCAATAAACAATTTGTGTTAACAGAAAGGTTTTATAATGTGAGAGGAGTCCTCTGTTTTCACTTTTAGCTCTGTACATTATAAAGCTGTACCACTCGGTTGCAAAGGTGTCATTGTGCTTCAAGCCTTGTGCCAATTTTATTTTATTGGTCAATTTTCCACATGTGCTATTTGCTGCACTTTATCGTACCCATCAGTCAGACAAGCACCCTCAAGTTCTTCCTCTATCTTGTTGTAATGAGCTGTAAGATAGTATTATCTCCCATGAAATGACTGAGCATAGCCAGAGCTGGATATTTTGAGATGTTTTGTCTAGTAATTGCAATTATTTGAACAAATGCTTCCTTCCAGACCTGAGCCACTCTCCCACATGTCCGCCCCCTGTGTTAATTACAGCTTCACATTTTGCAACCTCTTCAACTGTTTGGTGCCCAAGTGGAGCGACGATGGGCTTCTGGTCAATTTTGTTGCTGCTTATGGAGGGCGGGGGCATAGAGGGGGAGGCAGTAGTGAGGCCAGTGTGATACAGACATATGGGGAAAGCAAATCCGGTGTTTCTGTTGGTATATCTGCACTATACCAACCTCCCCACTGGCTCACCCCTCCCAGTAAACAACAACAACATTACAAACTTGAGGTCTGGTGAGGGACACTTGCCTTACCATTCTACCGTAACTTTTAAAAACTGATGCCTAGATGCTGAGGAGGGCCAATAAATGTGCTGAATTTTGGCAAGATGGAGACCCTGTGTGTGAATGGTTCTCGGGTGCAAGAGATAGGTCAATTACCTGTTCTGGACAGGGCTGAAGGATTTGGTATATAGCCTAGCTATGCTCCTTGATCCATCTTTGTCACCAGTGGCCCAAGTAGCCTCAGTGGCTTGAAGTGTTTTCTAACAGCTTCAGTTGATATACCAGCTTTTGGCAAGGATAGCTTGGCCACTGTGATTCACGTACTGGTAATCTTGGGGTTAGATTATGATAGCACATTCTCTGTGGGGCTGCCCTTGGAAGCTGAAACTAAGGCAGAATGCCATAACTAGGCTGCTGTTAGGAGTAACCTGCTGCCAGCATGTAACATCACTGTTGAGTGATCTTTGCTAGCTGCTAATTAGCAACCAGGCCAAGCTTAAGTTTTTACTATTAACGTATGAAGCCTATAATCACCCTAGCAATGTTCACCTGAGATACCACCTTTTCTCATAACATCCTGCTTGAACCTTTATAGGTCATCAAGTGATACACTCTTGTGAGTATCACATGCCGCTGAAGTTCATTCAACAAGCACCTGGGACAGTAGCCCCAGTGCTTGGAGGTTCATGTTTGGGTTTTTTTAAAGAAACTAGTTCTATGTTCAAGTTCCACCTGTCCAAAAAGGAACTGCTTCTAGTTGAAGTTTGTACTTTTGCAAAACAAAACTGTTCCGTTTACGTTCAACCAAACGAACATTTTTAGTTCACAATAAGTTGCTAAAAAATTATTTATTGAAATATACGATTCAAAAGTGAAATGGGTCATACACAGGTAGTAAGAAGCCTGACAGACAGAATGTCAACAGGTGAAGCTTTCTCCATTATTGCATTTCCATAGCAGCAAAAGCTCACTCTTTAATTTCTGCCTGCCACACAGCTGTTAAAGACAAAGCATCATTCACTTTGTTCTTAGACCCTATCCTTCTCACTGAAAGTGGCTCTGTTGGAAGGGAACTCTCTCCCTCTGATGTCATAGCAACAGTGATCAAGTGACTAAGTCATTAACAACAACAGCACCTCCATATCTGCCTAACAAGCCTTAGAAAATTGCCTCAACATTTTGCTTTCTAACTTTATAGATAAGAGTCCATGGCTGCTGCCGGAGGATGAACTAGAAATTATTCAGTTTTTTACCCCAAAATGAACTTAAGACACCTTTAGTTCACCCAGTAATTATGGGAATTACTTTCAGGTGTAGTTCAGATATTTTTTAAATGCTTCACTGAACTTTATTCAACCAAAGAAGTTTGTTCTATGCAATGGGTAGCACTCGCTCTTTGAATACACTCCCTCTGGAAATTTAGATGGTGCCAAAAATTTGTCATTTTAGGCACCTCAATACTTTTTTATTCAGGCAGGCATTGTTGAATATTGTCCTTGTTGGCTGTACAGGTGGATTTATATTTGTATTTTGTATTTATTTCTTTTTTGCACACTGCCATGGTGTTTATCAACTTGTGGGGTCGATTCACGAAGCCTACAGAAATAAATAATTAAATAGAAGATGTGTTTCCTTAAGAGGGCATAAAAATGTGTCCCCATAGCCTGAGCTAGGCACAGCCCTGGCCCCTTCCTGGCCCCCTCCCTCTCCGATTCTGCAGCAGCTGAAAAGCATAGTGAGCTATTGAGGAAGAACCTTCATTGCCACAGCGGATAGAAGCTGATGCAAAGCCCCAACTGTCAAGTCTTGAGCAAGACGGTCCACCCAGGAGGAGCTGAAAGCCCAGCGGTCAGTCACTTCCCCCTGGCAATGACTCTGCAAGCAGAGGGAACAGTGTCGAAATGTTGTCTTGGTTAGGGAAGACAAGTGGTGGCAGATAAATGACACATCCGCTGCCTCTTCACAGGCAAGAGGGATAAACACACAAATCTATAGGGCTGGCCTGTGACAGATACTTTAGGAGCTTCAGGAGGGGCTGATAAGCTGGCCTTTGCTTGTCACCAGCCCCCTAAAAACTTTCTGCGGCTACAGGTCTGCTTCATGTTCCGCACACACCCTATAACAGGGGTGGGAAAATTCAGGCCTAGGGGACCAAATGCAGCCCTCCAGGCCTCTCAATCTGGCCCCAGAATTACCTCTGGGGCCATGCCCTTCCCTAGGATTCATGCGTTACCACTCCTGCTCCATGCTCTTCTCAAGTGCTTTTGCCTGGCTAGAATATGTGCTTGAACAAATGATAGATTACTTGTTTACTATGCTCTTGTAGCTTTCAGGTTGGATAATTGTTAATGGACTAGATAACTCAGAAACTCCCAGCTGGTCCAAAATGCAACAGCTTGGTTACTGGCTGAGGTTGCATTTAGAACTCATAAGACCCCTGTTCTAAAAGAGCTGCATTGGCTAACTGTTCATTTCCATGAGCAATTCAAGATTTCTTGCGTTAGTGTTCAAAGCCCTAAAAGACTCAGGCCCCAGTTATCTTAAAGGACTCCTCATCCCCTACAGGCCCTCCTGAGTGTTAAGATCAGCATAGGGGCCCTTCTACTAATTCTACCTCCCTCGGGTGTTTTCTTTTTGTGGGGGTGGGGAGTTGTCCTGGGAGAGGGCCTTCTCTGTGGCAGCCCCTGTATTGTGGAATTCCCTCCCCACAGAGATGTGTCTGGCTTCAGAAATGCCAGGCGCCAGATTTGTGTGTTTTAGGGCCCAACCTTTTCCTGTGATTGAAATATAACTCTTTTTAAATTTTAATTGTTGTGACTTGCCCTGGGAACTACTGATGAAAGGCAGTGGTAATTCTAGTAGTAATTCTAATACGAATACCTTTTGTTTGCTTGGATGAAGCCTCTGACTTTTGTGTGGCCAGAATACACTTGAGAGTGAAATCCATCAATCTGCTCCCTCACTTTCACCCCTGGCCCTGCCCACCACTGGCATGTGGACTCCAGAAGGTTGCCCACAAGGGAATGTGGCCCTCAGGCTGAAAAGGTTCCCCACTCTTGGCTTACAAGGAAACCACTTTCATATAGGAAGCAGCGTGAAGCAATGGTTAGATTTATAGACAGTGTGGTGTGGTGGTTAGAGTGTCAGTTAGGACCTGTGAGAGACCAGGGTTCAAATCCCCACTCAGCCATGAAGCTGACAGGGTTGTGACCTTAGGCCAGCCACTGTTTCTCAGCCTAACCCACCTCACAGGGTTGTTGTGGGAATTCAAGGGGGGGGGGGAGTAATGTATGCCACCTTGAGCTCCTTGGAGAAAAAGATAGGATATAAGTGTGTTAAATAAAAAACAAAACAAAACATACCTTGGTCAAGATATATGAGGGCTACAGCCAACAACGTGGCCCCACATAAGCCAACATAAGAGTGATCTACCTGTTTGGGACATGTGAATAACAACAATCTGAGCAGGACAGTTCTTGAGAGAATATACAGACTGCTGCTGTTGCTGCTTGTGTGAGTGCTGGGAAGACCGCTCCCTCTCCGGCCAACTCCATCCGGCCTAGGGGGCGGGGCCTGCACTACCACTACAGTTTAGAGGCCTGAGCAGCTACCGGCAGCAATGGACAAAATGGTTTTAAATGTTTTAATTGCTTTTAATTTGCAGCACCTTAAATGGTGGTTGTTGTTTTTTATGATATTATATTATTTCATTATTTTATTTTTGCTTGGGGTGGGATAAGCATTTAGTCAGCGCTATTGTTTCTTGCTGTGTTTTGTTTTGTTTTGTTATTATTATTATTATTATTATTATTATTATTATTATTATTATTCTGTTAAATTATTATATAGTTTGTATTTTGCTTTTTAAGGGGAAGGGTCATGGCTGCCTGGGAGTGGGCCTCAGCCAATAGATTGGGTGGGGCAGGTTCCACAGGGGGGGATGTATTGGGACACCTGATCTCAGTGATCGCGGGCAAGAGGAGGATTTATGCTAAGACCAGACCATGTCATTACTGAGGAGGCAGGTATAGTCGTTGTTTGAGGACTACCGCTGCCTCCAGGTCTGGTCCTGACCGGAAGGATACAGTAATCAGCAAGGGAAACCCACATGACCTGAAAGTGTTGCTGTGCAATGTCAGGTCAATGATGAATAAAACCACTGCCATCCACGACCTGATTGTGGATGGAGGATTTGACCTGGCATGTGTGACAGAGACCTGGTTAGATGAAGCAGATGGGCCTGTCCTTGCCGCTGCTTGCCCACCAGGTTTCTCTTACGCACAGCAACCCAGGTCATGTGGGCGGGGAGGGGGGGTTGCAGTGATTTTTAGGAAGTCATTAGTCTGCACCAGGCGTCCTATTGGGAAGACCCAGTTTTCTGAGTGCATGTTCTGGAAGTTGGGCAATAGGGGCAGTACAGGATTTCTACTGGTGTACCGACCTCCCCGCTGCACCAAGGATTCCCTGCCCGAGCTGCTTCAGGTCATGGCGGATATGCTCCTGGAGACACCTAGCTTGGTTGTCCTGGGGGATTTTAACATCCATGCCGACACGATCTTACAAGGGGCCGCTCGGGACTTCGTGGAAAGCATGGCCTCCATGGGGCTGTCCCTGAATAAGTTTGGCCCAACTCATAGCTGTGGACATGCCTTAGACTTGGTGTTCACCTCTATGGATGTTGGTGATCTGACACTAACTAAAAGCGAAACAAAAGAAGTGCCATGGTCAGATCACTTCCTGGTGCAACTGGACTTCTCCGCAATCCTTCCCCTCTGCAGGGAGGTGGGACCGATTCGGATGGTCCGCCCCCGCCACTTAATGGATCCAATTGGCTTCCAGAGAGTGGTAGGGGATGCTTTATCCCAAGTTGATGGCCTTTCAGCTGATTCCCTGGTGGCACACTGGAATGCGGAGTTAACCAGGGCTATTGACTGTCTGGCTCCGAAGCGCCCTCTCCGATTACATGGAGCCCGGACAGCCCCGTGGTTTTCCCCGGAGCTGAGGGTGATGAAACAATCGTTGAGACGGCTAGAGCGCCGGTGGTGGAAAACTCATTCTGAATCAGACTGGACACGGGCTAGAGCTCAACGTCGAGCCTACCAAGTGGCAATGGTGACAGCAAAGAGGGCCTTCTTTGCCGCCTCCATTGCATCTGCAGAAAACAGCAGCATGAGACTTTTTCAGGTGGTTCACAATCTATCGGAACCACCTGTACCACCGGGGCCTGGTAGGGACCCCAAGATCTCCTGCAATGCTTTTGCAAAGTTTTTTGCAGATAAAATCGCTCAGATTCAGAAGGAGGTAGACTCCACCGTGGAAGCAGGGCCAGGGTGGGAGAGTGCTAGAGTTCTGTCTGGTCCTGTTACATGGGATCAATTCCAATCTGTTACCTCCGAGGATGTGGACAGGCTGCTTGGACAAGTGAAACCGACCACCTGTCTCCTTGATCCTTGCCCATCCTGGCGAGCCGGGAAGGGCTGGGCGATGGGCTCTGCGGGGTGGTGAATGCTTCCCTCTGTGAGGGAGCCTTCCCAGACCCGCTGAAAGAGGCGGTCATTAAACCGCTTCTTAAAAAAACATCTTTAGACCTGGCCAATTTGGCCAACTATCGCCCAGTCTCAAATCTGCCATTCTTGGGCAAGGTGATTGAGCGGATGGTTGCTGAACAACTCCAAGCACGCCTGGAGGAAACAGACCATTTGGATCCCTTCCAATCGGGATTCAGGCCTCACCATGGGACTGAAACTGCCTTGGTCACGCTGGTTGATGATCTCCGGTGGGCTAGGGACAAAGGTGAGAGCTGTTTCCTAGTTCTGCTGGATCTCTCAGCGGCCTTTGACACCATCGACCATAACATCCTTCTGGACCGTCTAGAGGGGCTGGGAGCTGGGGGCACTGTCATACAGTGGTTCCGCTCCTTCCTCCTGGGCCATGTCCAGAAAGTGGTGGGGGCGATGAGTGTTCAAACCCCTGGGCTCTCACTTGTGGGGTGCCTCAGGGTTCTGTCGTCTCCCCCATGCTTTTTAATATCTATATGAAGCCGCTGGGAGAGATCATCAGGGGGTTTGGACTGGGTGTTCATCAGTATGCAGATGACACCCAGCTCTACCTCTCCTTTAAATTAGAACCAGTGAAGGCGGTGAAGGTCCTGTGTGAGTGCCTGGAGGCGGTTGGAGGATGGATGGCGGCTAACAGATTGAGGTTGAATCCTGACAAGACAGAAGTACTGTTTTTGGGGGACAGGGAGCGGGTTGGTGTGCGGGATTCCCTGGTGCGCAGCCTGGGAGTCATTTTGGACTCAGAGCTGTCCATGGAGGCGCAGGTTAACTCTGTGTCCAGGGCAGCTGTCTACCAGCTCCACCTGGTACGCAAGCTAAGACCCTACCTGCCCGCAAACTGTCTCGCCAGAGTGGTGCATGCTCTAGTTATCTCACGCTTGGACTACTGCAACGCGCTCTACGTGGGGCTACCTTTGAAGGTGACCCGGAAACTGCAATTAATCCAGAATGCGGCAGCTAGACTGGTGACTGGGAGTGGCCGCCAGGACCACATAACACTGGTTCTGAGAGATCTGCATTGGCTCCCAGTACGTTTCCGAGCACGATTCAAAGTGTTGGTGCTGACCTTTAAAGCCCTAAGCGGCCTCGGTCCTGTATACCTGAAGGAGCGTCTCCACCCCCATCGTTCAGCCTGGACACTGAGATCCTTCTGGCGGTTCCCTCATTGCGAGAAGTGAGGCTACAGGGAACCAGACAGAGGGCCTTCTTGGTAGTGGCGCCCGCCCTGTGGAACGCCCTCCCATCAGATATCAAAGAGATAAATAATTACCTGACATTCAGAAGACATCTTAAGGCAGCCCTGTTCAGGGAGGTTTTTAATATGTAACGCTGTACTGTTTTTAACACTGATTGGGAGCTGCCCAGAGTGGCTGGGGAAACTCAGCCAGATGGGCAGGGTATAAATAATAAATTATTATTATTATTATTATAAATGTAAGTGGTGTTTGGTTTGGTTTGGTTTGGTTTGGTTTGGTTCCAATTGCCCCTGGTGGTTTCCACTCAGGAGGGGAATTAAAATCCCCTATGCCCTACCACTTACCACCATGGTTAAAGTGTCTCTATGTATATGAGACCTCTCAGATCAAATCCTCTCATTGATATCAATAGTGGAATAAGCAAAGTGCCTTCAGACATGAGGAATATTGCGTTAGTTTGCCTGATTATCATGCTAGCATTTTTGTCTTGTTTTCTTTCACACTGCTGTACCTGTTGCTTTATGGAACTGTGGCATTTTGACCAATATGCCGCCATGTCATGCTAAATTTCATTCACACCAGTGGGCATGGTGTGGCACAACAACAAATGCCATGTCATAACTTCCCCACTCTATCCCGACCTGCCCGCTTCTGTTCACCCATTATTCTCCCCTGAAAATATCAGGGAAGAACTACATGCTGGTGTATTGCCCCAAATTCCAGCTCTACTCCTGCGATTTTCTGGGTTAAGAGGGCTGCAAATGTATTTTTTTCTGGACCAACACGGAAATGAGTGCTAAAGCTGTCCTTAGTTTTCTAGAAATGCATTCTACATCATGTGACTGTTCAAATATAATGTGGAAGTCAGCAGTTATGGAAATGAAATGAAATGCTGCTTGAATACAGCCTATGTGCAAAGAGCTGTTTGTTTGTTTGTTTTTCTTCAGAATTTGTGGGTGGGTAGACTAAGATGTGTGATGACCACAGAGAAGCAATCTTTTTTTTAAAAAAAAATTATTCAAAATTATAACAAGACATATTATCCAAAAACATATCATCCTTGTTCCCCCCAATTTTTCCTCCCCCACCCCCACAAAACCCACCCACTCCCACCCCAACCCCGACTTCCCTCAGTTCCAGTTTTCTGCATGTTACAAAGTTGTATAGATCCTCAAACTATTTAGCTGATTATCCTCAATAGAAAGGTTTGTGAATGTTTATTCAAAACCTGCCAAGGAGTCCAGTTCGCTTTGTTGCATCTTCAGATACTTTGTAAAGGGTTCCCATTCATCCTTAAAGTCACGGTTATCCTTGTCCCGTAGCTTATATGTCAATTTTGCCAGTTCTGCATAGTCCATCAATTTTTCTTGCCATGATTCTTTAGCTGGGGTTTCTTCAGTCTTCCATCCTTGTGCTACCAGAACTCTCGCGGCCGTTGTCGCATACATGAAGATGTTTTTCAACTTTTTTGGCAGGTCTTTCCCTACAATCCCCAACAAAAATGCCTCGGGTTTTTAAACAAATGTTAAATGGAACATTTTCTTCAATTCGTTGTATATCATTTCCCAAAATTGTTGAATTACCTTACAATCCCACCACATATGATAAAATGCCCCCTCCTTTTCCTTACACTTCCAACGCATATTTGAACTAGTTTTGTACATTTTCCCTAACTGCACTGGTGTTGTGTACCATCTGTACATCATCTTCGTGTAAGACCACAGAGAAGCAATCAACCACAGTGAAGCAAAAGAACAAGGTTGGGCAAGGCGAAGAAGGGCACAGTTTATCCTTCCCTTTTGGAAGTGCATCAAATTTAGAGTGGGAAATTGCAGTGAAACATAACTATGCATAAGTGTGAGTTATTACATGAAGGGGTTAAGACCAGAGAGCTCTGTTCCTAGGCTCAGCTAGGTCATGTACCTTTACCTCCATGAGGTAGGAAGTAAAGCATTTTCTATTCCTGTCTCTCACTCTTCTCGCCATGTTACCCACCAGGACAGATGTGTCTGAACTTGCTAAAAAACCCCAACAACCCTAACCAAACAACCATTTTCCCCAAAACTCATTTAAAAATAAAATAAAATTGGGTGAGGCCTTGGTGGGCCCTGAGTGGGTGTCTACTGGTGTTACTGGTGCCATGTTGGGGTGCCACTTGCAGTTTGTGTGAGGATTTGGGGGAGGTTATTATAGGATGGGTGCTCCCATAAATGAGTACAAGGGGCTGTTTTTTTACAGCATGCAGATTACCGTATTTTTCACTGCATAAGATGCACCTGACCATAAGACACAACTATTTTGTAGAGGGGGAATGCAAGAAAAAAAAATTCTTTAAAGGGAGAACTGAGCAGAGCCTGTATGCAGCCCAGGCTTTGCTCAGCTCTCCCTTTCACGAGCCGCGTGGAGCATGTGTGCGGCGCTTGCAGGCTTTTCCCCGAGGAGGGAGAAGCCCCCAAGAGCTGCGCAGCGGTCCCTCTTGCTGTTATGGCTTCTGGGATAGCTGTGCAGCCTGCATTCACTCCATAAGACACATGCACATTTCCACTTACTTTTTAGGAGGGGGAAAATGCGTCTTATAGAGCAAAAACTACAGTATGTTGTTGCCATCTCCACCTTCAATCCATATGTACTGTGGGGCAGGCGATTCACACGGCTGGATTTTTTTTAAAAAAAATGTTGCCAACTACCTCTTTGTGATGTTTAAATGACCCGTTTACAAAATTAAACCCCTGGGCACTCTAAGTGGAAGGAACTATGTACAATGGTGATGTTGTGTTTAGTGAAGGATGCTTTGAAGGCCGTCCAGAGGCTGGAACTCTTCATAACCAAGGTCTGTAACCGTTAGTTGGGGTTTTCTTATCACACCCGTCTCATATGAGAAGCAGCTAAGACTTCACAGTTTCTTTTTTTCAGGGGGGAAAAGAAGACGCTTAGAACTTTAAATAAAGATGACAAACACATAATCATCAAGCAGCAGCAATATCCCCCACTCATTACATTTTTAAAGAAGAAAAATGAATCTTCAGTGTCGGCTGAAGTCTGAAAACAAAACGGGAGGAGATAGGAGGCCCCAAGACACTTGCAGGTTTATTATATCTGCACATTCACAGAAGACAAGGCTATTAATGGCTACTAGTCATGACGGAGCGTATGCTCTACCTTCATGGTTGGAGGCAGAAATGCTTATGGAGATCAGCTTCTGGGAAACACAGGAGGGCAAAATGTTCTTGTGCTTGAGTCCGGCTTGCAGGTTCCCCACAGGAATCTTTTTGGCCACTGTGAAAACAATATGCTGGATTAGATGGGCCAGATCTAGCAGGACTCTTCTTAAGTTATTTTTTATTTAAAAATTTATTTTTATTTTATATTTTTTATTTAAAAATTCATTTTTAAGATCTATAAACAATTACAAATGCAGCATCCAGAAAATGTAAGTCCTCCCCACTTCCCCAGTGTGGAACTAGTTTTATACACAATACGGTATCCATTATGTTCCAATTTCTGACGTAGATGTACAAAATCATTAAACAAATGCACCGTTCCAGTTCATTTCTGGAGGGCAGAAGCTGTGTTCAATTGATTGTACATGGTGAATAAAGTCAGAGGATGTTGCATAAAAGCAATGCTCTTGTTCCCTTTCAGTGTTCTTGTTGCAAAATGGTAAGTTTGTCCATAAGTATTAAGTCCCAAATCTGTGCAGTCTGGGTTTCAAGGAGGTCCACATCAAGGCACTTCCAATGATTTAGTGATTACTACATTTGCAGCAGTTAACAAGTGTTAAATTAAATCCTTATTTATTAAATTGCAAAATTCTAAAGTTTGTTAATTACCGTTTTTTTTTGCTGTATAAGACTCACTTTTTCCCTCCTAAAAAGTAAGGGGAAATGTGTGTGCGTCTTATGGAGTGAATGCAGGCTGCGCAGCTATCCCAGAAGCCAGAACAGCAAGAGGGATTGCTGCTTTCACTGTGCAGCGATCCTTCTTGCTGTTCTGGCTTCTGAGATTCAGAATATTTTGTTTCTTGTTTTCCTCCTCCAAAAACTAGGTGCGTCTTGTGGTCTGGTGCGTCTTATAGAGCGAAAAATACGGTAATCAGTACCAATTTCAGGTCCCAGTAAGATATTTTGTTTCAAAATCAGAATGATCAAATGTTCTACAGTACTCCATTACATCACAACACAATTTCCAGCTGCTGTTGGAGACAGAGTAAGTGCAGAATGTTGGAGGAACACAGGAACTCACTTTGCAACATTTAGTTCTCTGTCTTTCTTTCCCTCCACACTGAACACCCTAAGGAATTGCTAGAAGATGCCCTGAGTATTATGAAGCCCAACAAATTGCCATGTTTGTTTTTAATTTGGCAGAAACTTAAATCCTGGTCCTTTTTCAGTCATCTTCCTTCACATCAGGGGCTCTTATCTTTGTCCACCATCTACAATTGTGCAAGTGTACAAGCATGCAAATTCACTACTTATTGTAAGGAGGAAGAGCATTTGTTTGTTTGTTAAATTTCTATACTGCCCTTCATCTGAGGATCCCAAAGTAATTTATAAAAACACAGAAATACATACCATAGTAACAAACAAAAACAAGAAAGTTTAAAAGGCCATAGATTGTTTAATTAGCCAAAGGCTGGAGCCTCCCTAGGGAGAGCATTCCACAAACGGGGAGCCACTGCAGAGAAGGCCCTGTTCTCATGTTGCCACCCTCCGGACATCTCGTGGAAGAGGCACACAAAGAAGGGCCTCAGAGGATGATCACAGGGTCCAGATAGGTTCATATGGGTCCCTGGGGTATTGTGGTCCTAAGCAAAATCCCTGACCACTGGCCACACTAACTAGGCTTGATAAGAGTTGGAATCCAGTGACATCTGCAAAATTTCAGATATTTAGTAAAATGCACTCAAAAATGTGCATGTGCATGCCGACTTCTTTTTAAATTGCAAAGTGATTGGAGGGCTTTCATTGGGAATAGGGGGGTGTTTCCTAACAACTCTCAGTTCCCTTAACAAACTGCAGTTCCCATGATTCTTTGATGGGGAAATCATGACTGTTAAAGTGGCATAAAAGTGCTTTAGATCAGTGGTTCCCAGCCTTTTTGGTATGGCAACCTACTAGTCCAAATTCACTTCATATAGGGACACATTCATTTATTGGCACTTGAATTTTGGACCTAAGGCCTTTTCTGCTGCCAGCAACCAGAGAGCAATTCACAAGTGTTAACATCCTTCCTTGGAGGCTTTTAAGCAGAGGCTGGATGGCCATCTGTCATGTAGGATCTAGTTGAGATTTATGGATTGCCGGGGGTTGGACTAGATGATCCTTGGGACCCCTTACAGGTCTACAATTCTATGATCCTGTGATTCTATATACAGTGGTACCTCGGGTTACATACGCTTTGGGTTACATACGCTTCAGGTTACAGACTCCGCTAACCCAGAAATATTACCTCGGGTTAAGAACTTTGCCTCAGGATGAGAACAGAAATAATGCTCTGGTGGCATGGCGGCAGCAGGAGGCCCCATTAGCTAAAGTGGTGCTTCAGGTTAAGAACAGTTTCAGGTTAAGAACAGACCTCCAGAATGAATTAAGTACTTAACCTGAGGTACCACTGTAAGACTCGAAACTTTCCACCATTTCTACCACAAGTGTCAACACAGCATTATAACCCGCCAACCAAACATAAGTTTCTAAGAGGTATTCATCACGCCCGTTGGATTGCAGGTAATCAAAGAGGGAGGACACCTTCAGTGTTTTTCAAAAAATTAAATGATGCATACTTTTGGGGTAGTATCTTCCTTCTGTGCAGTCTATTTTTAAATAAACATTATTTTTCTCCATTCCTCTTTCATTAAACACTTGAAATGAAAGAGGAAGACTACAGCAACCACATTCTCAGTGAATCTACTGCTTGTTAGCAATGGATGGGAATAGTTTGTAGGTGATGAGGCAAACCTTCATTGTGTGTGCGTGTGTGCGAGAGCACAAGGAGGGCCAATGTAATTATGCACCCACGCTAATTAAGTTCTGGTATAACCCATTGCAAGTTTGCTTTGGGCAGTGGGGAGAGCAGGACAACCTGTGCCTGGCTTTCAGCTGAATCATCAATTAACGACTAAGGAGAGAAGGAAAACTTCAGGTTTTTGCATCTTCCTTTCCTCCATTAAAAATGAGTATGAGGGAGCCAGCCGAACAAGCTTATTAAGTGCCACCATGATCCCTTAATGTTCAGGGAAGTTTTGAATGGCTGATGTTTTATTGTGTTTTTAATATTTTGTTGGGAGCCGCCCAAAGTGGCTAGGGCGGCCCAGTCAGATGGGTGGCATATAAATAATAACATGATTATGATGATGGCGACGTTTTACTGTGTGATTTAGAACCTTCCCACTTCTAGCCCCCACAGATGAGGAAGTCTATTGGAATTCAAACTTTAAGCAGAGAAGCTAAGCCTACATTCCATTTTCCGCTGTTATGTCTCACTGCTCTAGAGGGACAACACACTGAAGGATCTCTACCACCACACAGTTACAAGAGCTGTGGCACCTGAGCGAGTGTTTGAACTCGAAACATGCAATTGTCTTCTCAACCTTTCTCCTGAATTTCAATACGAATATTGCATTTTACATTATGGTTTTCGCCTTCTCTCTGAGAACATTTAAGAAGGAAGTTGAGTCAAGCTGATATTTGAACTTCAAACGTTGACTGAGTCCTGAATATGCATGGCAATTTTAATTCTAATACCCTGATATTCAGCTGTGATAGGGGTTTAACAAGCAAATTATATGTAATGCCAAATAAGCCAAGCCAAAGTCTAACTTAGCTGGTTAATGAACGAACGCTTAAAAGAATTTTTTTGTTTAACTCTCACCTGTTCTCACCAAAAGTGGATTTTGATGTGTATCAGCCACACCAGATAGGTTCACTGTCTCTTAGGCTTGTTGCTCTACAACATACACTGGCTCACATGTCTTTGCTGTCATTACATGGTGCTGGACACAGACCATGTGTCACTTGTCATGTTGACTTCTATCTGCCAGATTCCTGAGTTTTGGCCCTTCCCCCAAGTCCTCACTGTTCCTTTGATCACATTCAATGCAAGTCCCATGGTGATGTTTCCATTGAGGTGATTAGCATGAGCATTACCACCCATCAAGTTTTCTGGTGCTAGCCACTCATGCACACCAAACAGAGCATTGGTCATTCTGTCTTGACCACATGCTTCTAGAAACCTAACCAAACCAAGCCAGAAATTCAAAGGGCAATTTTTTTGGAAGCGGGGGGAGGGGGGGCAATGGATTCACTGCCTAGGGCCCACTCAACTGAACAAGCCACCTGAATGGCACTCAATGGAATGATAATGGTTTCAGGGTCATCACTGAAGCAACATGGCCTCCAACAAGGATCTCTTGGTATGCTGGGTGGGGGGTGCCCTGTGCAGAAGGTACAGTGTGCTGCCAGCCACTGGCCATGGCAAACTCTCTTGGGCCAGCTCCACAGTCTCCCCTAGCTCCAACCACTACCACCCTTTCATTTCTTAAGCCTTGCTTTAAATGGATTGCATCTCCCAACATTTTAGTTCATACTCAAAGGGCTTATCCACAGTGACGTTTTGTTCTGCTCTTTCCAGGCACAGGTTTGCATTTTAAAGTTCTGCGTCCGAGTGCTCTTCCCCCCCCCACCCCAGAACTTTCCCTGCAAAACCCGCTCAGTTGGAGCAAACACCAGTTCGGGTTTTCTGCAGATTGATGTTTGCTCTGACTGAGTGCTAAGGAGTGGGTTTTTGTAGGGAAAGCTCAAGAGCAAAAAAGAAAAGAAAAGGGTGGGTGTGCTCGAACACAGAGCTTTAAAGTGTGGACCGTGCCTGCAAAGGGCAAAGATAAGGTTAATGTGGATAAACCCTTAGCTGCAGGATGGAGAGGACATTACTTAGAAATGCAGTCCTAATTTGGTGTCAACTGGGAGCAGCTGGTGGTGTTTGCCACACAGCTAAAGACAAGAAGCTGCTTGCTTTTGCAGCAATATTTCTCAATGCTGACATGTTGTCACTTCACATCCAGATATTTCCTGTCATCTAACCTCAGCTTTATCTTCCCCATTTTCAGCTTCCTCTTGAAAAGAGGAGAGGCCCCTTCAAAACAAGCCTCTGTCCTTCCCGGAGCTGCATTTGCTCCTCTTCTGCTCTGCTGGAAGGACGCTCCTCAGCAGGTGGAGTGGGCTCGTCTTACCCACTTTGCATGATCACAGGGACAGGTAGAGTATGTCTGCATAACTCTGCTCATTTGGGTGCTTCCAGAATGGGTGGGACGGGGGGGGGGGTTTACTGCAAAAACCTTTATATTGCAAACAGGTTTTTGAGAGAGATTGCAACAGATTTTTTTTTTAAAAAATCATATTCTCCCTAGAAAGTGTAGATCCAGATTAAAAGGGGTGGCAGAATACAAACTGGCATTTTGATGCCAATGACTGTGTGGGCACTGCAAACAAACAAGCAAACTTGCACACATGGGGACCTATGTTCTACCTCACCTTTCCAAGGCAGTAATGCTTCTGAATGCCAGGTTGCTGGAAAACACAGGAGGGGAGAGTGTTTTTGTGCTTGGGGAGTTCAGGCTTCCCATTGGGGCATCTGGTTGGCCACTGTGAGAACAGGATGATAGACACTGCGGATGTTCTTTGAATGTGCCAGGCACTGTAGAACATATCCTTTTCTACTGTCCATTGTACAACCAGCTATGTCCATTGTACAATGCGTACTATCCCTTTTTTGGGTAATCTAACATCATGGCACAATGAAAATATCAGATTCTATCTGTCTGATATTAACCCGGAAGTAACTGTGCAAGGGTGACTGAGTTTTTGTCAATAGTATCTCCTAGAGTGGTGAATGGCACTATTTAGCAGGAAGAAATCCCAATAAAAATCCTCGTCATTATATATGGTATTTTACCTGGCTGTTTATTTGTATATATTTTAAAATTTTAGCCAAGATCTGTAAAGCTAAATCTCAAGTTGCCTGATTTATTCAATGGTGGCTATCTAGTCTTTTATATATTGTATGTGTTTGGATTATCAATGTATTTGGATGATTTTATGATTTCATTGTTTAAACTTATGCCAATAAAGGCTAATAAAGGCTAATAATAATAATAATAATAATAATAATAATAATAATAATAATAATTTTTATATATGGATGTTTTATGATGGCCTGGAAGCTCTATGCCGGCTCCCTCGGCCAATAAAGCGAGATGAGTGCCGCAACCCCAGAGTCGGTCACGACTGGACCTAATGGTCAGGGGTCCCTTTACCCTTTTTTATACTAATAAAGGTTTGGCGAAGTAAGTAAGCCTTAAACAGTATTGTTCTCTGAAAATTTCAGCTGCTGCTTTTTGCACTGTAAAGGTACAGCTGCTGATTGAAAAGTTGGCAGCCCTCTTCAGAGAGAGTAGTGCCTCCCAGACTACTAGCTGCTGGTGATCTTCACTAATTGTGCTAATAATTACCCAGTATTTAGCACTGTTGTGTGCTTATTTTAAGGGGAGGTAAATGTACTGAGGGTAGATCACAGAGATAGACTATGAGAAACTTCGAACTGTCAAACACCCTATCAAAATGGTATTGCTTTTAACAGTCTCCCTCCCCAGCTTGAACTTGAGGGTACTTGTCGAGTGTATCTTTGTTCCCCTTTTCATTGATTTTGGAATTAAGATGGAAGCATGCTTAAATCAGGATTATTATTTATTTGTTGCATTTATATCCCACCTTTTCGTCCAAGGAGCTCAGAGGCAGTGACTGCCCAAGGTCAGCCAGGGAGCCTTATGACTAAGTGGGGATTTAGAACCCTGGACTCCCAGGTTCTAGTCTCACACTCACCACTCTGCCACACTGGCTGTAAGGATTAGTAATGCTAAACACATTTACTAATTCAGAGTAACTCATGGGATTTGTATCCAAATAGGTTAGGCCACAAACGAGTTAAAAGAAATTGGTCCAAACTGAGGCATTTTCTCGCTTACTTTGTGTGTGTTTTTTAATTTCAGAGACTGTAATGCATAAGTCCTGAATTCAAAATGCCAGGAAAACTAGTGATTGTTTGATAGTTCCCCAGAAAGCACCTCAGGCCAATCCTGGAATGGATTTTTCAAAAACAAACAAACCCATAGAACCATAGAGTTGGAAGGGACCACAAGGACCGTCCCTTGCAGTGCAGGAATCTTTTGTCCAACATCCTGCGAAATTACAAGTCTCATAGAATAATAGTATTGCAGCATTGGAAGGGACCCTGAGTGTCATCTAGTCTAACTCTCCTGCAATGCAAGAATATGCAGCTGACCCATACAGGGATCGAACTTGCAGCCTTAGCATGATCAGCATCACACTCTAGCCAACTGAGCCATCCAGGCTCTACCGACTGAGCTACCCCAGCTCCAGTCTTAAAGGGGGATATTTCTTTCAGAAACAACCCCCAGCTTGTTCTAAGCATAGTATTGGATTGGTGATCATTTTTATTTGCCTTAAAAAAAAATACAAAATACAGACAGAAGTAGGAGATGTGTCTCTCTCTTCAGTTGCACATAAAAGGGTTAGAAAGTGAGCACAATCCAACCAAAATATGTTAGAATGATTTAACCCAATGGCTGCGGCTAACAAGTCAATTTATTTCAATGGGTAAGACTAGGTTGGTTGCAACCTCAAGGCTTATAATTGCATGGGCTTATTTGTGTGTTGGACTTCAGCCTGGCAGACCAGGATCCAAATCCTCACTCATCCACATGAAGATGACTGAGTGACCATGGGCCACTCACTGTCTCTCAGCGTACCTGTCAGGGGTTTAGGAGCAGAGGCAAGGGCAAGGGAGGAAACAGAGAGCGAAGGGGAGGAGGCAGAAGAAAAGATGAGTGATGACGACGACCCGAGATCTCCGAGTCTTTCCAGTGAATCAGAGGATTCACAGAAAGGAGCACCAGTGGCCAGGGCAAGGGGGGAGTTTAGGGGGGCACCCCAGGAAGATAGAGCCAGAGGGGACTCAGAGGAGAGCAGTTGGAAATCGGGACCAGCGTCACCGCTAGGGAGCAGGGAGGAGGAAGGGAGCCAGGGGGCAAGCGCTGGCAGCTCACCACAGGAGGGAGGGCATGAGTCAGGAGTGGCCACACCTCCATCGGGGAGCGAAGAAACGGTTAAGCGGAAAGTGGAAGGTTGGGCGCGCGCGCCAAGTTCAAATGCAGAGGAAGGCGGCGCAGTAAGCAGCCCGGAAAGGGAGCCAGGTCCTAAAGCCCGGCGCAAGGAGGCAGGAGGGTCCGGGTCAGCGTCAGAAGAATCCCGGAAGGAAGAAACCCCGGGGGGCAGAGGGACCCAGAGGAGAACAGTCAGGCGGAAAAGGTGGAGCGGGGCTAGGATATTAAGTTGGTGCACAAGGGGCGGAGAATCAGACGGAGCTTCGCCGATCTAGCTACTAGACGTAGAGTTGCACGCAGCAGCTTGAAAATGGAAACTGTAATTCAATAAAGACTTTTACTTAATGATCGCTGGCTAGCGTGATCCTCTGTGAGCTAGGATCTTCGAGCAGCTCTGACAGTACCCTACCTTGCAGGGTTGTAGTGAGGATTAGATGCAGAGGTAGAACCATGTATACTGCCTGGAGCTCCTTAGGAATGGGGAAGGCCTGGATATATTTCAACAGGAGTTACCAGCAAACGTTTGTTGCTGGATCATGTATAGTATCTTTCAGTAGAAATGCATCAAGTTTTCAAGCTTCATAATACTCTTTATAATGGGGGAGGGGAATCATGCAACACAGATTTGAAAAAAGAAGAAGAAATATTGCTGGCCTAACCATAGAGATCATGTTTTAAAGTAGCCCAAAAGTAACTAGGCACAAAATCATGGCATTCTGCATCTGAAAACTGAAATAGTCTCTGAAATAAGCCCCTGGTGGCTATGACATGATCCTCCCCAAACAATTCTAGAAAAAGAGGTGCTGGAATTCACCATGAACTTCTCCCTTGTTCTCTTAGAATGGCAGTCGCCAACCTGAGAGGTGCCAGAGCTGAGCCCCTGGGAGCTCCGGCTGAAAAAAAATCCCTTTGTAAATCCCTTTAGTGCTTTACACTATTGCTCTCAGAGGCTACAGTTGTCAAACCACTTTATTTCACAGTACTTGTTAAAACCAGCAGTGTTCCAGTGACAAAATAATGCTTTCACGATTCAAGTGGACATTATCCAGCATGCAGGTTCAGTCCCCAGGAAGGGCAGGGAAAGGTCCCTGGTCTAAAACCCTGGAAAGAGCTACTGCCTTTGTGGACAATACTGGGCTACAGGACCAATGTCCTGACTCTGTACACGGCAGTTCCTAATGCTCCTAATTACATATCCATGTAAAGTGATGTGCGGTATGATCCACTGCATGCATACTCAGAAGTAACTCCCAGAGTATTCAGTAAGGCTTACTCACTAGCCAGCAGCCTAAATTGTCCTGGAAATGTCCGGCACTATTTCATGGTTAGGAACACAGGTGGCGCTGTGGGTTAAACCACAGAGCCTAGGGCTTGCCGATCAGAAGGTTGGCGGTTCGAATCCCCGCGACGGGGTGAGCTCCTATTGCTCGGTCCCTGCTCCTGCCAACCTAGCAGTTCAAAAGCACGCCAAAGTGCAAGTAGATAAATAGGTACCGCTCCGGCGGGAAGGTAAATGGCGTTTCCGTGCACTGCTCTGGTTCGCCAGAAGCGGCTTAGTCATGCTGGCCACATGACCCGGAAGCTGTACGCCGGCTCCCTCAGCCAATAAAGCGAGATGAGTGCTGCAACCCCAGAGTCGGCCACGACTGGACCTAATGGTCAGGGGGTCCCTTTACCTTTACCTATTTCATGGTTATTAATAAAAAGATAGAAAAAAGATAGAACTGACTGCTGAATGCTTCTTGCTCTGCAGGGGCGTCTTACCCATAGAGGCTAGTGGCACAGGGCACCAGGGCGCCAAGTTCTGGAGGGCGCCAGGGAAGAGGCGGAGGCTGGATGCTCGCCGCCCTCACCCGCCTCCTCCAGCCCTGCCGGCAGTGCCGTCATCCCTAAAAAATTATGGGAAATGGGGGGCGGGGTGGGGGCGGAGGGAGCTTTGAAGCACAGCGCTGGATATGCTTAAGACGGCCCTGTCGCTCTGTCTGTCTCTCACACCAAATGCGCCACATATAGGTGTCTCTGTGTGTATGTCTTTAACATGCAACTGTTGCACCCTCACAGAATGGTGAGCTTTGGCTCTTTGCTTGTGAAACAGTGTGCGTGTATTGACATCAACAGAGGACAGGATTCCTGTCCCTTTTGTGCAAAAGAGGGAAGTGTGACCAGGGGCATGACTTTTCTGCCCCTCTGCTGCTCTGTCTCAGACCAGGCTCATCCGAGCTCCCACTTCCACAAGCCGACAGACTCCTCATAATGAGCTTGCTGTAGCACAGCACACTTGAGTTATTGGACAAACTTGACGGAGTGGCTTCCAATAAATATTAGAATGCGATAATGCTCTGCATTGTTAAGAGTGTCAGTCTAGGACCTGGGAGAGACTAGGGTTCACATCCCCACTTGACCATGAATATCACTGGGTGACCTTGGACCTGTCACTGCCCCTCAGCCCATCCTACCTCACTGGGTTGTTGTGGTGTTGAAGAGAGGGAGATCTATATATGCCACCTAGAGAAAAAAGATGAGCTATAAATGCAACTGATGATTTTTTTATTTTTTTTTAAGTTTTGTAGGCTGCACACTCTGTTCTCTCTTTAGGGCAGGCTTCCTCCACCTCGGCCCTCCAGATGTTTTGAGACTACAATTCCCATCATCCCTGACCACTGGTCCTGCTAGCTAGGGATCATGGGAGTTGTAGGCCAAAAACATCTGGAGGGCTGAGTTTGAGGAAGCCTGCTTTAGGGGTTGTTGTAACACATGAACAAGATGGGCGAATAAGATCAATTTATTTTCATTGTTACTGTTCACAACGAAAGAGTTCACTTTTATTGTATCAACAGTCAGGTCAGCTTTAACAGAAAAAAAGAGAGAGAGAAACTCTCTCCCTCTCTCTCTCTCTCTCTCTCTCTCTCTCTCTCTCTCTCTCTGTGTGTGTGTGTGTGTGTGTGTGTGTGTGTGAGTGAGATGGGAGAGCAGGTGCATTTATCTTCCAATTTCAATTTTTTAAGTCAGATGACCAGGCACTCTTATACAACATCTGAGAGCAAGAGAAATTGGGGGGGGGGAGCACCCATTTTATAGACAATTATCTGCAGGGCTTTTTTCAGCTGGAACTCGCCGGAGCTCAGCTATGGCTCCTCTCAGGTGGGTACCTTTGCCATTATAAGATTATAAGAGAACAAGGGAGGAGTTTGTGGGGAGTTCCGGCACCTCTTTTTCTAGAAAAACATCACTGGTAAAAGCTCAGTGCTTAACAACCAGATCCACACAGTAAGATAATTAAAAGTTCAGGGTCACTAGGAGGGCTGAAGAGATTAGGCTTCTATTATGGAACACAAGCTATGCTGCTTCAAAGCATTATCATGAAGCAGTTCCTAAAAATAAAATAAAAAAGAACATTTAACCCTGTCTGGGAGACTAAAGGATGTTTGGGAGAGGCTGTAGAACTCTCTGTGAGTTATGGAGAATATTCTGAGACAAAAAAGACTTCTTTCTGGATGCCTAAGGTGTTTAGTAGAAGGAAAATTGGAGCATTAAGACACCCTACAAACTCAGACACCTGGGAAGAAGTCTTTTTGTCTTAGCTCTGCCAGCGTAGTTCATGCACTGGTTACTTCAAGACTGGGTTACTAATACTGAGTGCTATGGGCTTTTAATAAATAAAAAATAAATTTAAAAGACTGGATTACTACAATGCATTCTATATGGGGCTTCATTTGTGCTTGATCCAAAAGCTACAATTAGTGCAGAATCTTGCAGCATGGCTGCTGATGAGAACGAAGCCTTGTCACCTGCGCTCAGAGTTTGTTTGCTACTGGACCAAGTTCAAAGTGTAACTAATAGTATTCAAAGCCCTTAACAACTTGGCCAGTTTACCTGTGATGTAACCTTATCCCATATATGCCCACTCGCCCACTTCAATCAGTTAAATTGGCACTGCTACAGGTGCCACATAATATCTGCTCCATATTTGTAAAAAACAAAACCCAAAAAAAGTTTGTAAAAAAACTCAAGTCTACGTTGGTTCTCCTTTCCTGTTCTCTGGTTTCCATCAAAACAAGCCTTTTCTGGTCTTGTCTTTTCTTCCCTCACTTTAGGGTGCTGCCTGGCCGGATATAACATCACCAGTGTTTCCTGAGTGCTTCTCTCAATGTTCCCTGAGGATCTGCAGTGCTTCTCTCCGTGTATTTGACAAGCTGAGTTCGACACTCAATGTGGCAGAGTGTCAGTTTGTCAAATATGCAAAGTGCGGCATTTGCCCAGCAACGTTGAGCATCCAGCAAGTCATCACAGGACCTCTCCGCAGAGCAGGAGTCATTGCTGGCAAAGAGGGATGAGGGGAGCTCTATGAATGGCAGAGTTTGGTATTGTTATGAGTTTGTGGGGTGTGATATACCTAAGCTATTAGATCAAATAAAAATTTGAATTAATCAAGGTTTGGGGAGTTAAACTGTGCTAAATGTTGAAGCCCTGGATGCAGTTTATGTTACCATGTATCCCAATATGATGTTAGGTGGTTTCCAGATGTTTCTAGCTGGCTTTGGGGGGGGGGCATTGCTAAGGTTTTCTGGGTGTTTTTATAAATGGACCATGGCCATGTTTAAATGTTGCTTCTTTTACTTTGCACTAGTTGTGCAGAGTGGAATTGGATCCCAATATTCTACTTCATGCATTTATGCTTTGAAGAAAATGTGAAGGTCCACACCTATTCACATCATGAATAGGAAGCTCAGGCTGTACTGTGTGCGCCTGAGCACAAACACACAGGCAGAGCCCTCTGTATTTTCTGTAGCCAGCAGCTATGACAGCAAAGCATGGTCTCCATCAAGGCCAATGTCAGCATTCCAAGATCTGGTGCCCACCAGAAATTCTTGTGCTCTCAATCCCATCAGCCCCAGCAAGCATGACCAGTTGTCAGAGATGATGGGAGGAGCTATAAACCAAAACATCTGAGGGGCACCAGGTTGGGAAAGGGTGGTCAAAGTGGTAAAGGTGAACTGCTCCATTTCCGTTGGTTCAACAGAATGAAACAGCATCAGTACAATGGTGATAGTTATTGCCGTAATGATATTCTGAAATGTTTGCATGCACTTAAAGATGCTTCAAAGTGTATTCCATGTGGCAATGGATTTATTGTGTGACGATGTTGCAGTCAATGTTGATACTACTGACTGAATGCACAAAGGTGGGGGGAATTGGATTGTGTCCATTGCCCTCTCCTCCACATCTCTATTTACCATAATATCCGAAAGAAATGGCTTGGGATCCAAATACTATTAAGAGCATTCTGCTCTTAAGACATTCTGCTATGGCCCAGTTCTGAGGGTCTCTCTTCTTGGGAGGAGATGGCTTTCTTGCTAAGGGGGGGCCATGTGGAATTGCATAACTAAGGGGGTATGGTTAGTTCCTCCTTTGCAATCTCTTTGGACCTGGTTAGTACGTTTCTATTTATTCAAGCATTTTAAATTTGTACAATTCCTCAGGCTGCCTAATAACTTTAATTTGCTGTCATTTATTATGGTTGAATAATGTTAGAGTTTTATTGTGTAGTATTAGGTTTTAACTAATTTATACTCTTAAAGATTTTGGGGGACCCCACTAAACCCTAGAAATTAAATGGTGGCAGATTATTTAAAGGGAAGATTGCAGGCTAGTGGAAAAGGCCAGGCCAGGCCTCCCTTCCAAGACAGGGCCTCACCTGGAATAGAGATATATATAAACATGACAAAAAGTGTTGATGGCCCATCATACAGGAAATTGGGGCTTAGGCAGACAGAGGTTGCCATGGTGATGGGGTGTGTATTTGAGGTGACAGGAAAGGGGAGTCTTTAGGGCAAGGTGTGTTGGGAAAAAGAAGGGGGAAAACAATGAGGGAGATCCACCTTGGGCAGGTTGGCTGAAGGCTGGCTGGGAAAGATGTCTTTGACTCCAGGGCTGCACTGCTATGGGGAACAAGCTATGTTTGAGATGACTGTGCTGTAAGATCTGGACCCTGCCCACTCAGACTGAAGGTGTAAATAGGTGAATAAACCATATTTCTTAAAGCTACAACAGTCTCTGATGTGTCTAAATTATCCAAAGGAACACACACCCTGGAGGAGTGCCTGGAACCCCCTGGCTTGGGAGCCAACTCCTAGGGGCAGAGGTCCCTTCATCTCCCCCCAATAAAATATTTGAGAGTGCCCCCTCTATTTGATGGGTGTTGCCATTCAAATGGTGTGTATGCTGCATCTTTTGATTGATTATACAGGTCAGGGCTTACCTGTCCCCCCCCCCATATTTTATTTGAGTTGGCACCCCTGCCCCGTGGAATCTTGCTACTGCTGGCAGAGAGTGGGGGTGGCACCCAACTTCTGTAACAATACTTTATTTTGTTTATTTATATTGTTTATTTATTGTTGACTGCCCAAGAATGTGTGATGATTGTTGGTCTAAAAATGTTTTAAAACTGAATGAATGAATAAGAGAGCATCTGTGCACATAAAACAATATGTATATAGAGTCTCAAACCCACACTTGGGCACCCTGCAAAAACACACACTCCTATTTGTTTGTTTGTTTGTTTGTTTGTTTGTGTCTTTCTCTTTCTCTCTGGGTGGACCAATGCAAGATTATTCCTAGACCAGCTATCCATTCTTCCATTACTCAGTTCCTGGCCCAAGTTTTTTTTTAGGTTTTTTTTTTTTAATGGAAGCCAGAGTTTCACAAATCAATTACGGTTTTCCACCTGTGTGTCCTAAATACTTGACTTCCAAACCCAACTGTTACATTTTTACTACTGAACAGAAAACACACACACACCAAGTGAAAAATTAAGCTAAAGGATAAGATATGCCTTGATAATTGAAAGGGGTAGTCAGTCCAGATGTTGCTGGATTCCTAAGGTGACACAAGACCCTGCTGTAGTCAGTGTAGTGCCCTCCAGAAGTTGTTGGACTCCAAATCCCATCAGCCCCAGTCAGCATGGCCAAATATCCATGGATGATAGGTGCGGTTCAATCTCTTGCGGTTCAATCACCATGCTGCTTATTTGTGAAGTAGATGCTCAAGTTCTTTAAGGGGGAATATCATGTCACATTTAAAGCCTGTATTAAAAACAAAGCTCAGTGTTTATTTTGCTGGCATTCATCTCTGGGTGACAGACAGCACCTTCTCCCATACATGACTCCCTGTCCCTTGAAACCTACAAATGGAGGGTGCTGTTCTGTGCCCTTTTTTACCCAAATGGAGCAGGATTTTGCCTCAGAGAGCCAAATGGTCATTTCCTTGGCTAGTTTCGACCTGTCTCTGTGCAAGACAATCTCTTCTCTGGGGACATTGGATATTTAGAGCTTCCACACCTGATGATGGGGTGTGTGTGTGTGCACATGGAAGAGACGGGGGGTGGGGGTGGAATTTAACACTCCTCAACTAGAATAGTGAAGAAAACAGAAGGACTGAAAGCTATCCCTTCCCCTCACATCTCATCTGGAAATGCAGCAGGTAACAAACACCTTCTTGCTGCTAATGTCAGGATAAGGAGGGAGACTGGTACTTAGTTCCCACACCCTTTTCCCTGCCCAAACTTCTCCCCTCTAGGTTCTTCCCATTGCAAGACTCCTTGAGGCTCTATCCCAGGGGTAGGCAACCTAAGGGGATTGGGATGCAGCCCAATCGCCTTCTCAATCCGGCCTGCGGATGGTCCGGGAATCCGCGTGTTTTTACATGGCCCACGGCTGAAAAAGGTTGCTGACCCCTGCTCTATCCTTTATCCTACTTCTCCTCAGATGCTGTTAGTGGTCACTGCTGCAGAGGAAATCTCAAGTGCCATAACGCAGTGGGAGAACACCTGCTCCGAATATAGAAGTGTCCTGGTTAAATCCCTGGTGTCTCCAGTTAGGTCTGGGGAAGATGCCCTACCTGAAACTCTGGAGAGCAACTGCCAGTCAGAGTAAATAGCACTGAGTGTGGTGGACCAAACTGGACTGACAGTTTCCCATTTGCCTAATTCAGTTGGCTTCCTATGTTTAGGCAGGACAAGACAGGCAAGGAAAGGACACAGGGGCGGGCAAAGGAAGGTTGTTAGTTGTTGCAGCAGAAGACAGTCCCAGCCACCCTAAGTGTAGAATCAGAACCATCAAATTTGTGTAGCAACTTGGGGGGTTGTATCCACCTGATACAACCTTGGGGAGGGAGGAGCTAACCATAGCTGTCAACTTACAGATTTGAAAATAAGGGACCCGCAGCCAAAATAAGGGATTTTAGTCAGCCAGCGGCCAAACGAAGCCTCAAGTGGTGGTTCCCACAGCGCAACAAACCGGCAAAGGGGATGCAGCAAGGAAAACCACCGTCACCTCTCCGCTGGGAAGTGCTGAGCAAAGGCGAGTCCCCAGGCAACGTGGCCGATTTGATCGGCACAAGGCATGCAAGCTCCATCCCCAGTCATTCTTAGACTCCTTATTGGGTGAGCAACGCAGCCAAGCAACACAGTTGGAGCCTCTCTCCTCCCTGGCCGGCAGGGAGAGAGGGAGAGGAGCTGCTTTCTTTGAAACCCGGGAAATTTAAGGGACATCATCAATCCGGGACAGCAGCGGGAAACGGCGCTGGGATAAGGGAGTTTCTTGCCAAATAAGGGATGGTTGACAGCTATGGAGCTAACAGATCACAAACTGCTTAGGTGGCAGCAAATCAAGGGGTAGGGAGGAAGGCAAAAAAGGGGGGGGGGACAAGATGGGCAGAATCCAGAGTGGAGTCATGCCCAACCTGGGGGTTGTATCCCAAAAATATCAGAAGGGTACCAGGTTGGGGAAGGTAGCTATAGCACAATCAAGAGTATGTTTGGGCCCATTGCTGGATGACAGCAATACTGCAAAAGAATTCAGGGAGGGAAAACTAATAGAGGGCATTAAGGAAAACCCAAAACAAGGAAAATGAGATGGGTTTGTTCCCCCCCCCCCTTGTAAGTTCAGGGTTGGGAGCCCTGTCAGGCTGTGCAAAGGCATCTCTCTTTAGCATATCTAAAGCTTTGTTGTTTAAGGGCATGTTGTTGTTGTTGTTTAGTCGTTTAGTCGTGTCCGACTCTTCGTGACCCCATGGACCAGAGCACGCCAGGCACTCCTGTCTTCCACTGCCTCCCGCAGTTTGGTCAAATTTAAGGGCATAGGGAACCACAATATAAATACGGCAAACAGTGAATTTAACAAATTTTATTTATTTTTTTGGTGTTTTTTTCTGCATTCATGTTACACATATTTTCTCCGAGGAGCTCAAGACGACGTACACACTTCACCCTCACGCCGTTTCATCCTCACAGTACTGTGAAGTAGGTTTGGCTGAGGGTCTTTGACTGGCCTGTGGCACCCATTTGAGCTTCAAGGCCCGGTAGGGATTTTAACCGTGGCCTCTCCAGTGTCCTAGTCCAACATTCTGTCACACAAATAGATAGATAGAAAAATTGTAATCCTCCCTCCTCCAAGTGGAACTCATGCATTGCCTCTTTACAATATAAGATCTATAAATGATGGCAATGCAAGAGAAGAACAGCCCGCCCACCAAGTGTAGCAAAGGGGGAATTATCAAATAGCTTGGATCAATGATTTTCAAAGAGTGTGCCGTGGTACCCTGGGGTGCTTTGAATGGTGGTCAGGGGTGCTGCGGGCAAGACTGGCCTCCGTCCCTCTTTCCTTCCCTCCCTCCTCTGATGCCCTCTCTGGTCTCTGCCTCCCAAAGGCTTACACAGCTACAAGCTCCCCAGGTGAATGGTGCCTCTGGGGCTGGCCAGGGGGTGCTGGCTGCCAGGAGCTGAATAAGCAAGCAAGTGGGCGAGGGAGCCCAGCCAGCCAGTTCAGGCAGGTGCTGCACTGGACTTTCATGTACTTGCTGTGTGCGAAGCCTGCCTGGAAGCTGAGTGCCCAGTGCTGAAGGGAAGTCTTTCTGCCATGCAGGGCAAGCAGCGCCCATTGCTGCCATTGCTGCCCCTGGTGCTGGCCTCATGTTCACCTTTGGCCAATCTCCATTGGGCCACTAAGGCCGGGGGCATCCTCTTCTCAGGCCCTTGTGGGGCGGTGTGAGGTGGCACCTCTCTTTGGGGTGGGGGCGGGGGTGGGGGCAGCTCAGAGACTAGAGGCGGTAGGAGTGGCTGCCTGGAGGACTCCCAAGGAGAGGGGAAAGGAGAGGAGGTTGAGGGAACCCTCCACAAGGGAGGGGTGAGAGGCTGCTGGCTCTGCAGGCAAGGGGTGAAATAACTGGGATCTTGAGCCCCACAGGGGAGCCGCAGAAAGAATGTAGTTGGTCAAGGGAGCCATGGACTCAAAAAGGTTGAGGACCATTGATGTAAATGACACAAACCTTTAAAAAAGCAACACAGTCTGATTGTCTTCCAGACCAGCAATACTGAATGAAATGAACATGAGCTGCTTTGGCAAAGAAAATATCACTAATAAATTTAATAATAACAACAAGAACAACAACAACTACAAGCACAACCACAACAAGAACAACAAGAACAACAACAAGAACAACAACATAGCACCCACTACCACCACCACTGCTGCTGCCGCCACCACTAGCATATAAAAAATCTGATTATCCTCCACCTTATACAGGGCAGTTCTGAGGCAGAGAGCCGACAATGCATTCCTGAGGCACACTTGAACATAAGCCATTGCTTTTGTGATCCACACTCCACCCTACTTAACTAGGGTTGCCATCTTTCAAAAACTGAATCAATTTTGAGCTTTGGCCAATTTTTGTGCAATGTTGTTGAGCTTTTTTTAATTGCTAATTCTCAATTTGCGTCCGTTTTCTTATTGCATCCCGGCTGTGTCACGGAAAGTCAAGATGTATGGCCTCTTTGCCCAATTGGTGGCACAATTTTACCTCTAGAAACAATACGGAAAATAGCCTGACGATGGCTGGGTTAAGGAGAAGAAGAAGAGTTTGGATTTGATATCCCGCTTTATCACTACCCGAAGGAGTCTCAAAGCGGCTA
Organism: Podarcis bocagei; assembly: GCF_964188305.1. NCBI lineage: Eukaryota > Metazoa > Chordata > Lepidosauria > Squamata > Lacertidae > Podarcis > Podarcis bocagei. Next base: position 22,209,612 of record NC_138140.1, read on the forward strand.
ACATTCTTCTTTCCCTTCCTCCTCCACAACAAATACTCTGTGAAGTAAGTGGGGCTGAGAGACTTCAAAGAAGTGTGACTGGCCCAAAGTTACCCAGCAGCTGCATGTGGAGGAGAGGAGACACGAACCTGGTTCACCAGATTACAAGTCTACCGCTCTTAACCACTACACCACTCTGGCTCTCATCAATGCAAAAAAGGAAGGCGCCTCACAGGGGGGCATCTAGCACTTCAATGTCAGAATCTGACTCATTGACCAGGGCCTCATACATATTGACTGTCTTGAGTTCTATCGCCTCTTCCTCAAGGCCTAGTATAGGTGCCAGGATGCGGCTGTTGTCAGCACTGCCGTTCAGTAACTCGTACTCATACGAACATGCACACCTGTCGTTTCTTCCTAGGCCATGTGGATTGTCCCCATCACTTCCACCTGTGTTGTCATCATCGTCTTCATCTGTGCCTCTGGTAATACAGAAGCTGAAACAGAAAGGAAAAGGTGAGAATCAGGTCAATAGACCAAGGGCTTGCAATAGGCGTAAGGGAAGAAAACGAAGTACTTTGGAGGGCTGGAACTTCAAAGACAGAGTGGCATTTCTGCACAGCTCTCTTTGCACAGCTTCCTATGTCCTGTTTCAGCCTTTCCAATGTGCACAGTCTGCTTCTGAAATCCATGCTTCAACTTTTAAACAAGTGCAAAGATTAACATTTGGCCACTTTCCACTCACAACATACCACTATTCTATCCATGTTTTCTAAGGAGATATGAGGCTCACTTGCTGTATGGAGTTGTGTGGTCCTTGCTGTCATTTTGCACACTTTTATTTTTCTAGTGGTAGCGGAACTTATGCCACTGCCAAAAAACACACGAATCAGGGAGCTTGTCAAGCTACTGAGCAAGGCCTGATTTGCTGGAAGTGTCTACTCTTGTTTTAAAGAGTTCCTAGATTTTAGCCCAAATATCTGATCCAATAGTTTATGTCCTTTGCAAGAGCAGGGGATCTGCTGAGCCCACTGGTGACATCTGGCTGAGGCTGGATTAGGACTGCCAGAGGCCCTGAGCACTGAAAAGATTATGGTGTTCAAAATAAATTCAAAATAAAAAAGAGAAAAGAAAAATCAAGAAGAGTACAAGTAGAGTGTAAGGAAGACTAGCAAAGTTCTGATTTTTCCCATGACCACCTCAATACTTCTTCTTTAAAATATCAAAGGTCATTCCCCTCCCCCCAAAAAACACACAAACAAAATGGTCACTTTTTGGGTACCCCTGCTTTGCTAGTGCCCTAACCACATCTTTTTGGATAATCCAGCCCTGAATCTGGCCATTCCGGATGAGACCTACTTCTCATTCACCCTCCTCCTACCACAACACATATGCACTGTAGCATTTATATTTCAGGTCCTTTTCACTTATTCATATTCATCTTTCCAATATGCTGCCAGCCCAAACATGTCCGTTCTACAACCCCTAGATCAGTGTTTCCCAACCGGTGTTCCCCGGCACACGAGTGTGCCGTGAGACACCGGCTGGTGTGCCGCGAGATGCCTGGAGGGAGGCGGGCGAGTCGGGCGGCGAGAGGCGGGGCGGGGGCGGCGAGGAGAGGCCGCGCCTCCTGCTGCTGCCTGGCGCTCCTCCTCGCAGCCGGCAGCGCTGCCTGGGCGCCTCCGCGCGACTCTGTCTCGCTGGGTTTGGTCTCCCAGCAGAGACGGGTCACACGCGCCCCTCCCTCCCTCCCTCAGCCTGCGCGGAGGCAGATTGAGCGCAGCTGAGAGGAGCTGCCGAGGGAAAAAACGTTCACTTTTGTGCGTCCCTCCCGGCGTGACGCTGCGCGCTGACGTCACGGGGCGGGGCTTTAATGGTGGTGTGCCGCGAGATTTTTTTTTAGTACACAGGTGTGCCGTTGCCCAAAAACGTTTGGGAAACACTGCCCTAGATAATCAGATAATCACTTACTATGAAATTGGAAAGCCATCACCTGAAATACAAAAAACAAACAGCAGAACTTTATGAGCAAATGTCCCTCCAGAAAAGTACAATCATTTCAAAACTGCAAACAGCTTTTGTTAAAAATGTAACAAGCAATATCAGATGAACAATAGAAGTGCAGCTTATACCCTAATCCCAACAAGGGGAAAACACATAGAGCTGCTGCACAACTCTGTGCTGTATGTGGCAGGAGGGCACTGGTGCAGCTCTTAGGCAAAACGGCCTATAAACACTCTTTCTGTCTGGCATGGTCGTCCTTTTCCACCAAGCACATAGCTTCGGGAGGGACGTACAAAGCTATGCTCAGAACTACCTGCAGTTCACTAGTCCCATAGATAGGGTTCCTAAATCCTTCACCCTGGTCCACCCACCCTGGTCCTGAGGACTAATGCAGCAGAGTCTCTCCCTTCAGTTCTTCATATATCATTTCACTCTGTCAAATCAGAGAAGCCATTGTTTTCTGAGTGAAATCTAACTCACTCACCAGTTCCATTTATTCTGTAGCAGACAATACACGTAAGAATACCAGTGAGAACAAGGGTGAGCAGAACAAGCATGATGATGGCGAAAGTTGACATCTTGGACCCTAGGACAACACAGCAGAGGATGAGATTTACATATTTGTATGTCTATTCATACTGATATGTTCATTTTAATGCACATGTTCCCCAAATATATACATTTTTGTAAACACTGCTTGGAAAACTACACCGCAAAATTCAGAAAAGGGTGAATTTTGTAGGGTGACACTGTTTAGGTACTCACACTGTTTTGAAAAGTGTGGATTTCATACAACTGCCTTTAAATGTGAACTAAATTTTAATTCTTCCCAATCCCTAGTTCTGAGAATAGGTCACAGGACTTCAGCTTAAAGAGGAATCAAAACATTTTAAATCCTTTCCCATGTTAAAAGTATCCTGAAAAGTGGCAGGGTTGGAGCCTAACTTTCCTGTACTCCCTAGTATGTAAAGGGTTTGGTTAAAAACCCAAAATACTTTTAGCAAGTCCGCTCCCCCCCCCAAGCCTGCCACATAGGCAACTTCACTTCCTCCTTTCCCTTCACTTTGCTATCAAGTGCGGTCTTTACCAGTAGGCTTTGGTAAAGGCTTCCCTGTAGTAGACGCTGTCGTAGTTGCTGGTGTTGTAGCTGGACCTGCAAATCAAGGCAAAGATGCTGCGTCAGCAGAAAGGAGACCGGCTTTCACCCAAAGAGCAACTGAAGCAAGGCTGGAGGAGAATCTATGCAGCAGCTGTTAGAACTCCCCAGCCCACTCCAGTGTATTCGCAGGGTGAATTTCATCTCTGGAGCCACACAAAAGACTTTAGGGTTGAGATGTCGGGTACTTCTGCTGGCGTGTCAACTGGGGTGACCTTTAGAAACAGGCTCATGTCAGACAGGGTCTTGTTCTTCTTTTTGCCCCAGCACTTTCTCCATGAAAACCAGCTCTTTACCACCGAATTGGAGCAAACAGCAACCTGCAGGAAATCTGAATAGCTGTTTGCTCCAATTCAGCAGTAAATATCGAGTTTTCCTGTGGAAAGCTGTGGGGCACCAAAAACAACCCCCCCACACACATGTTCAAACACAAACCAGGAAACCATGGACCTGTGCCTAGAAAGTGCAGGGCGAAAGTTAAGTCTGGATGAGCCCTAAATGAAATAAAAATGTAAATTCTCCCTCTCCCTCTGGAAATGACAGTGCACAAATGTTCCTCAAAACTGGGAACTCCCACCAGCAGTCAAGGTATATGTAGGCCACTTAGGAAGCTGATCTTTTTTGGAACACATCTTTGAGCCGGGATACACCAGTTACTAGTACATTTGTATTCCATGTTAGCCCTATTCAGAGAAGACTCACTGAAAGGCATGAACAGGACTAATTCAGGTCGACCCATGTCAGTGTGTCTGCTCTGGAGGAAATGACGCTTGTGCTTCTGTGGGTGCAGAAATACATTCCTGGCTGCTAGTGAGAGTATCCTCTTCCTCAAGTCGAGTCCTAAAGAGGCAATGAAAGCCCCACAGTACTGTACAGCTTGGCTAGTTTTTGGAGCTGAAAATGCTAGCCCCTGTAATGAGGTAAACTTTACCTGTCACTTGCAACCAGAGAATTTTTTGCAGTGAACCCCAGAGCTTTCCCAGTAAACCTAAAGAGTTGCCGCATTGCACATTCCCCTCCCCTCCCAGGGAATTCAGGTTGTCCTCCTCCAGCAGTCTAAAACAACAGGAAGGCCACACTAATGTTCCTCACGTTTTGCCATGGTGAGCTCTCTTGAGTTGAAGCTGCCAGATGTAGTTCTTCCTCCGAACGCCATCCAAGCCGTGCTTGTGGCATCTGTGAGGATATTAGAGATATGTCAAGTTGCAAGTCCCCATGCTGTTCCTTCCCCATATGCACTCTTGTCCCCCCAGGGCCACTGTTCTCTCGGCAGGACTCAGCTGGGAGAAAACCATGCCCTGGAAAGTGCTGTGGTGTGGCATTGCAAGGCACTGGGAAGGTTTTGGCATCCCTCATCTGCACACTCCTTTGCTGTCTAGATTGGGCCTCTGCCTCCTCACACTTGATACACAACTAGAGACGAGTTGAGTTTACAGGGGCACCTTTTGAGGCCGCAGGGTGAAGGAGTCCTTAATTTCTATTTCCCCTCCATCCACGACTACGTGGACAACTAGAGGATGCCTTCAACGGGGGGGGGGCAGTGAACAAAAGCAGGAGCAGGGCAACTGGGGGCATTCCCCAAAGGCTGCCTGCTGTAGCCATTGAAGACCAGGCAGAGGGGCAGGCGACCCCACCTCAATCACCCATGCATTTCCCACCCACAACTCAAAACTGAACAGCCTATCATTTGGCGACAGCTTACCTGCCACAGCTGTGGTGCTCATTGCGAACTCAGTGCTAGGCCCCAAAGTAGATGGCACAGCAGAACCTGCAAGCAAAAGCAGGAATGCATTTTTCTCTCTCCATCCCTCTCCTTTTCTGGAGAATAGATCAGTTCTTTTTTGCATGTAAGATTCTGATAATCACTAGATGCACTGATAGTGCTTAATAACTGTTGGTATTCCACAGCTTTTATTCCTTCTAATATATGTATCTTGCACCATCAATGTAACTGGTGTTTTACAGGGCAGCTAACATACTGCAAAGGGTTGTTTTTTGGGGGGTGGGGTGTGTGTGTCAGTCTGGATGATACCAGTGGGTCCCTTCCAAACCTGCAATCCTGCGTGTGTGTAGAGTGCAAATCTAGGACAGGAAACCTGCTGAATCAATCAAACTAGTCTTTCTTTTAAGGTAATGGCCTTGGCTGGCCAGTTAAGTACTGCCATTTACATGTTGTAGGAGGCTGCCATAGAGATAAGTGGGTAGGCTTTTTTCCACATCACCTGGTGGGATGCCATATCAATCAAAGATGGGGAACTCTGTGTGAGAGAGAGTTTGGGCTGATCTTGGAAGCTGCAGAAGCAGGGACGTGTCTGCTGTACGCTAGACCCAAAGCTGTGACTTGGGGCTTCCCTAGGAACTTAATGGGCAGGTAAGATCTGTGGAGTTAAAATGCTGTGGGCTCCCAATTCACACTTGTCCTTTGTTTTTTAGATACAGGATTGCAGCCTTCTGCATTATTGATCTTTCTGAACTGAATTTTATGTTAAGAAAGTAAGAACGTAAGAAGAGTCTGCTGAATCAGGCCAATGGCCCATCTAGGTCAGCATCCTGTTTTCACAGTGGCCAGCCAAATGCCTAAGGGAAACTAGGGAGCAGAATGCATTGTTTTATTGTGTACTGTGGTATTGATTATTGTACACTGCTCTGGTATGTTTTTAAAATGTAGTTTATAAATTTGTCAAATAAAATAGAATAAAATCTATCTATTTCATGCAAAGAATTTCAGATACTGGAGCTCTTAACACAGAGGCCAAGCCTGGACAAAACTGATTGTTATAAATTTTTTTTTTTGGGGGGGGGGGTAGCTGCTTTGGAGAGGCTATTGTTACACTACGTATTGCTTTGTGCTGTATTCTGGTTTTCTTGAATTTGTATGTAGCCATTTTACTGCATTTTTAATTAAATATTATTATTATTTGAATAAATGAATGAATTGGGTTTCCTAAAACTAAATCACTCTGGAGCTACATTGTGGATCGTTGCATAGCAGAGGTTGTTGGATGCTCTTACTTTGCACGTTTATCCGAATAGCTCTACTCTGCTGGATCTGCTTGCTGACCCTGTTTTCAACTTCACAGTAGTATCTGCCAGCATCCGATGCCTCCAGCCGGTCAAAGGTAAGTACGGCTTCCTTGCCCACAAGGGTTGCATTACTTCCTTCCACTTGTTTGAACCAGCGGTAAGTGATGGGCGGAGAGCCGCTGGTCAAGCACGACAGGTTGAACCTCATCACGCCAGGCAAGCTGGTCTCATCATTGTTGGTGGCCTTAATGACAGGCTTGGCCACTGGAACTGGGGAGCAAAACGATACTTATCAAGCACCTGCAGCAAATTTGGTGCTTGCACAGCTCAAGCAGACATAGAATGCGAGGAAAGTAAAGGAAGATGACTGAAGATACTTTGGAATTGTAAGGTTCAAGGAGAATGTGATCCTCAAGGTTCTACCTCTTTTCACAATTGATAAAAAGCTTGGGGACCTGACCCCTCTCTCCATAAGAAGAGCCCTTCTGGATTAGGCCCATCTAGTCCAGCATCCTGTTCTCGCAGTGGCCAAACAGATGCCTCTTCTGAGAAAGCTGCAAGTAGGGTCCAAGCACAACAGTACTCTCCCCTCCTGTGGTTTCCAGCAACTGGTTATCAGAAAGGAGCATTGCTGCCTTCAACTGAGAAGGCAGAGCTGAGCATTGTAGCTAGTAGCCATTGATAGCCCTCTCCCCCCTGAATTTGCCTCGTCCTCTTTTAAAGCCAGCCCCATCTGTCACCAAGGCACCTTGCAAAGAAGCAGCTGAGCACCTGAATGGTGAAAGCAAAGCTATATTTTCTTCTTTCTTCACATTTTTAAAATCCTGCTTGAGAATCTTTAATAAAAAGCAAACCACACATTCTCTGAATAAACAAAATTGAAAATGATACTATGCAACTTAAATATATATATATACACATATATATTGCATTTTTAACCATGAAGCCTTCTCAGCATATTAATACAGGTTACCTTTTTTAACCTTCAGTATGATGATCCTTGATATTGTTACCCTAGTATTGTTTTTGGTCAGGAAGGTAACTTCACAGGCATATCGCCCTCTATCTGCCATGTCGAGATCGTGGATCAGGAGGGAGACATCTCCCAGGGGTTGCTTAGGAACGGTGAGTCGGTCTCTGAAATGCGCCACAGGTGTTTGGTCCCCTGAGTCATTATCCCGGTGAAAGATGGCTCTATTGTGATGATCCCGCTGCCTCCAAACAACACTTTGTTCCAGGAAGTCAGGAGATGGGTCATACAAACATGGCAAAGTGACCGAAGCCCTCCAAGTGCCATGGGTCTCATGTGGGCCAGTCAAATCCAGAACAACTGGGGGAGCAGCAAGATAAAAAGGTTATTATATTATTTCACAGGACCGATTGATTGATATGCCAGAAATTTGTAAAAGTAAAGGGACCCCTGACCATTAGGTCCAGTCGTGGCCGACTCTGGGGTTGCGGCGCTCATCTCGCTTTATTGGCCGAGGGAGCCAGCGTACAGCTTCCGGGTCATGTAGCCAGCATGACTAAGTTGCTTCTGGAGAACCAGAACAGCACACGGAAACGCTGTTTACCTTCCCGCCAGAGCGGTACATATTTATCTACTTGCACTTTGACATGCTTTCGAACTGCTAGGTTGGCAGGAGCAGGGACCGAGCAATGGGAGCTCACCCCGTCGCGGGGATTCGAACCGCCGACCTATTGATCGGCAAGTCCTAGGCTCTGTGGTTTAACCCACAGCACCACCCATGTCCTGCCAGAAATTTAGGCCTGTGCAATTAAAGTGAATTGAAGAATCTGGTCCAGCAAATCAATTTTATTTATTTGTTTGTTTATTTATTTAAACACACACAGACAAATGAGTGGGCCTTTTCCTCTGCTGGATACCACTGTCATCCTAGGATGAATAACGACATCCTATTGTGGGGCTGTGTGTGAGCCGTCGCTGATTTAGGAAGCCTCAGACGTAGAGACATAGAGACGTAGAGACATGTGTTGTTCTGTGTTGGATCCCAAACTGTGACTTGAGGCTTCTCTGGAAACCTAATACCAGATCTTCTGTAGCATTAATGCAGTAAGTGCTTTCATCTTTTGCTCAGGCTGTACCTGTTAATACACGTGTAAATAAACCTATATATCCTAAAGACATCACAGTCTCCGCTGGCCTTCACTCAAAGGAAACTAAACCTGGGTAAGCACAAGAATCCCTAGAGGCTCTCGCAGCTCGGAGGATGGGGGGCCAGTAACAATATTGTCTACCAGATCAGAGCATTAGCCCGCATGGGTGTGGCCAAGGGGGCTGCCCCCCCAAATCAAGTAAATCAATAAAAATACTTAACTGAGGCTCCCCCCCCAACATGAGCGTGGCCAAGGAGCTTGCCCCCCAAATCAAGTAAATCAATAAAAATACTTAACTGAGGCTCACCCCCCCAACATGAGCGTAGCCAAGAGGGCAGCCCCCCCCAAATCAAGTAAATCAATAAAAATACTTAACTGAGGCTCACCCCCCCCAACATGAGCGTAGCCAAGAGGGCAGCCCCCCCAAATCAAGTAAATCAATAAAAATACTTAACTGAGGCTCCCCCCCCAACATGAGCGTAGCGAAGGGGGCAGCCCCCCAAATCAAGTAAATCAATAAAAATACTTAACTGAGGCTCGCCCCCCCCCAACATGAGCGTAGCCAAGAGGGCAGCCCCCCCCAAATCAAGTAAATAAAAAAAATACTTAACTGAGGCTCGCCCCCCAACATGAGCGTAGCCAAGAGGGCAGCCCCCCCAAATCAAGTAAATCAATAAAAATACTTAACTGAGGCTCACCCCCCAACATGAGCGTAGCCAAGGAGCTTGCCCCCCCCAAATCAAGTAAATCAATAAAAATACTTAACTGAGGCTCCCCCCCCCAACATGAGCGTAGCGAAGGGGGCTGCCCCCCCAAATCAAGTAAATCAATAAAAATACTTAACTGAGGCTCGCCCCCCAACATGAGCGTAGCCAAGGAGCTTGCCCCCCAAATCAAGTAAATCAATAAAAATACTTAACTGAGGCTCGCCCCCCCAACATGAGCGTAGCCAAGAGGGCAGCCCCCCCAAATCAAGTAAATCAATAAAAATACTTAACTGAGGCTCCCCCCAACATGAGCGTAGCCAAGAGGGCAGCCCCCCAAATCAAGTGAATCAATAAAAATACTTAACTGAGGCTCGCCCCCCCAACATGAGCGTAGCCAAGAGGGCAGCCCCCCCAAATCAAGTAAATCAATAAAAATACTTAACTGAGGCTCACCCCCCAACATGAGCGTAGCCAAGGAGCTTGCCCCCCCCAAATCAAGTAAATCAATAAAAATACTTAACTGAGGCTCGCCCCCCCCAACATGAGCGTAGCCAAGAGGGCAGCCCCCCCAAATCAAGTAAATCAATAAAAATACTTAACTGAGGCTCGCCCCCCCAACATGAGCGTAGCGAAGGGGGCTGCCCCCCCAAATCAAGTAAATCAATAAAAATACTTAACTGAGGCTCCCCCCCAACATGAGCATAGCCAAGAGGGCAGCCCCCCCAAATCAAGTAAATCAATAAAAATACTTAACTGAGGCTCGCCCCCCCAACATGAGCGTAGCGAAGGGGGCTGCCCCCCCAAATCAAGTAAATCAATAAAAATACTTAACTGAGGCTCGCCCCCCCAACATGAGCGTAGCCAAGAGGGCAGCCCCCCCAAATCAAGTAAATCAATAAAAATACTTAACTGAGGCTCCCCCCAACATGAGCGTAGCCAAGAGGGCAGCCCCCCAAATCAAGTGAATCAATAAAAATACTTAACTGAGGCTCCCCCCAACATGAGCGTAGCCAAGAGGGCAGCCCCCCAAATCAAGTGAATCAATAAAAATACTTAACTGAGGCTCGCCCCCCCAACATGAGCGTAGCCAAGAGGGCAGCCCCCCCAAATCAAGTAAATCAATAAAAATACTTAACTGAGGCTCGCCCCCCAACATGAGCGTAGCGAAGGGGGCAGCCCCCCCAAATCAAGTAAATCAATAAAAATACTTAACTGAGGCTTGCCCCCCAACATGAGCATAGCCAAGGAGCTTGCCCCCCCAAATCAAGTAAATCAATAAAAATACTTAACTGAGGCTCCCCCCAACATGAGCGTAGCCAAGAGGGCAGCCCCCCCAAATCAAGTAAATCAATAAAAATACTTAACTGAGGCTCGCCCCCCCAACATGAGCGTAGCCAAGAGGGCAGCCCCCCCAAATCAAGTAAATCAATAAAAATACTTAACTGAGGCTCGCCCCCCAACATGAGCGTAGCGAAGGGGGCAGCCCCCCCAAATCAAGTAAATCAATAAAAATACTTAACTGAGGCTTGCCCCCCAACATGAGCATAGCCAAGGAGCTTGCCCCCCCAAATCAAGTAAATCAATAAAAATACTTAACTGAGGCTTGCCCCCCCAACATGAGCGTAGCCAAGAGGGCAGCCCCCCCAAATCAAGTAAATCAATAAAAATACTTAACTGAGGCTTGCCCCCCCCAACATAAATCCTGAATACGCTCATGCTAGCCCTGTCAGAGAGAGAAAATATCACCAAAGTGCCCTCTTCCCAGGCATTTTCTTAACAGTGCTTACCATAAACAGCAGTAACCCCCCCCCCCAAAAAAAAAACCTGGGTTGTATATCTCATGCAAGCACTTCTCTCTTGATAGAAGATTGGGGGTTTGGGGGTTTTATCATACAGGTGCCTTTCTGAGCCCTATTAAGGGCTGAACCTGCCATCTTTTGTACACAGGGCTCACAAGCAGGAGGCGCACAAGCAGAATCTGCCTCTGACAATGAAGTTAGCACATAGCCATTGTGGCTTGTAGACAGGCATAAAGAGCTAATAACGGACACCTCCTTGCATAAAGAGACACCAACTGACCTCTGAAGCCATCTCTCTGAGAAGGTAATAGGCAACTAACAACCAGAACACTTATGAAACCAAAGACACAAGACAAGAGGTTCAGTTACCTTTTAAAATTATATAAATACAGAGGTCTCGCACAAGGATTATTTACCATAAGTACATAACAAGAGCTGGATCAGGCCATGGGCCCATCTAGTCCAGCATCACATTATCATAATGCCCAGCTAAATGCCTCAATGGGAAGCCCACAAGAAGGACCTGGCGTGCAACAGCACTACTGCCTCTGATTCCGAGTAATTAATTTAATATTTAAACTCTGCTTTTCCGGCAACAAATGTTGAGCTCAAAGCAACTAAGAAATACATTTCTAAAAAAAAAACAATGCTAGAAAACAACATCATAAGTAATTTGGCACGAAGCTAAGATTATGCAAGATTACGGCATCTGCTACATTTTGAAAACCACACCTGTTCCACCCACCTGTTAAAGCCCCCATGACATGCTAAACACTTCATACTTCTTTCTTAAACATATCAAAGAATGACATTTGGCTTATGTAGTAAATGTGAATGAGGGGACAGAATGAAAAGGATGAAAAGCCTTGCAAAATTTTAAAGGTACAGCAAATGTAGAGTGGCATAAAAACATCAGATTAATTGCAGTCACTTAAGTGCCTAGGCAGATTTACAGAAAAAAAGCATACAAAATGTTCTACAACTTCTTTGGAAGTTTTCTTGTTTTGTGTAATTTAATCAAAGCCATAATATATAGCCAGGAGTGATTAAGCACACATTTCAGTTGCAACACACAATCTGCGGCTTTACTGTCTTCCAACCCATTCCTAGTTCTGAACCCAAGCAACAACTTTGTAGATGAGACACCGGTTGCCGTAGCGGGAGGCATCAGTTAAGAAGAAACATTCCAAAGTGGAAGAAGAAATGTCTCAAGGCTGCTTTTATAATGAGTTGTTGCATTAATAGAGAAGCCGGAGAGATCGGATTCAGTCCTCAGTTAAAGGCAAACCTCCCTAACTTTCTGAAATAATATGTTAATCAAAATACAGCCATCCTTTTAAATCCACACTTCTCTGAACCCTGCAGTTCTCCATCCAAGTAATGCAAACAGAACTGCATATGCTGTGGTAAGATGTGCACAGAAATGTATATAAATGCACACAAACATGTATATATTAGGAGAAATTCTCACTGAAATGCTGATTAATTTTCATGTGGATCTGAAGGGGGGGAATTACAAATTGACATGGAAATGCAAAAGTGGCAGCTTCACTCATCTCTGTGTATTAAAGATAATATTTTTTTAAAGTCTGCCACCTGGTTAATTGTGTGGCACATTATTTAGCTTATTGGCTTATTTATATTTTAAAAAGCCTGAGTATATTTCTGCATCATAAAAAAAATAAAAGCAGCTTACAGCAATAAAGCCATGAAACTATACATTAAAAGCACAAAAAGTTAAAAACCTTTAAAAGTTTTAATCTAAAAAATGAAACATTGCAGCCCTGATTGTTACTCTTATGAGTTCTGAAGAACGAAGTATTGTACATCTCATTTAAACAATATTAAAATTTAATCCTGAAAGGACTTACCTTTTCCATGGATAGTGGGTGCAAGCAGCAGAAACCACAGCCAAGCTACCTTGGCCATGATTGCCAGAGACTGATTACTCTGACTGCTCCTCACTCTGTGCTAACTAGTAAGGAACTGAATCCTTCAAGGGTGCAGTGAACAAAACTTCCCTCTCTCTGCTCCCTGCGAACCGGACAACTGCATCAGTGTATCACAGATTTTTATACCATTGCCAGGGTACCTTCGTCCTCCCTCTTCTGTTCAAAAAGGAAAAGAAAGGAGGGGCACCTTCCAATTGGATGAATGCATCAAGGACATTATTGGAGTAAGCTGGTTGATTATAATAAAAAAACAAGGGAAAGCAGTATCATCACCTTTGCAATGAATGGAAGAAAAAAATGCACTTGTTTGCAGGCGCAAGGGTTTATTTGGAAGAACCTTGTAATAGTTATGTCTCGATTTCTGCATGACCTTTAGAAAGAACTTTGTTTTAAAATCAGATGTTTTTCCCCAACACACACTTCTTCCCCCCGCCTCTCCATTTTTTGCATCCTCTCCTTCTGCTCACATTTTATGTATATTTGCTAAGTTTGCAAGTTTCAGGGTAACCCTAAATGGGCTGAGAGACTTCGACACCTGAACTGCACATTTAGAACTAAAAATTCAAGCACAAAAAGCCCTGTCAGTTTCATAGAAACTGAACACATTTAATTGATTTATTTTTAAGTGTTATGATTTATATCCACCCCATGGAGCCCAAGGCAGCAAACATTTAAGTGATAATTTTAGTGGGATTATAATGTTTTAAACACACAGGATGGATGTGGCCTTAATTCAGGGGTAGGCAACCTAAGGCCCATGGGCCACAAGCAGCCCACGGGAGTCGCTTAACTGGCCCCCGAGCCACCCCCAAACCGAGCTGCCTACTCGGCAAGTCCCTGTGCATTGCTCTAAACTGACACAGCACGGTGCGGGGACTCACTTCCGTAGTGCCAGAAATTGCGTCTGTGCATGCTCAGATGCCGAAAATTGCGTCTATGCAGAGACACCGGAAATCATGTCTGCGCAGATGCTGGAAATCGCAGCTGTGAATGCGCGATCTGGCCCACAGAGGGATCTCCATTGGAGTGAACCGGCTTAAGTGAGGTAAACCTTGCCGACCCCTGCAATTGAAGAAAAGTACCGTCTTTTTCGCTCCATAAGACACACTTTTACCTCCTAAAAAGTAAGGGGAAATGTGTGTGCGTCTTATGGAGCAAATGGCGCTGCGCAGAGAAGGAGAGCTGTGCAGCGCCCCTTCAACGAAGCGGGAGGAGAAACGGAGCCCCTTCCATTTCTCCTCCCACTTTGCTGAAGAGGCGCTCTGCAGAGAGGGAGAGATTTTTTTTCTTGTTTTCCTCCTCTAAAAACTAGGTACGTCTTATGGTTGGGTGCGTCTTATAGAGCGAAAAATACGGTAGGTAGGTAGTTGGGGAGCAGGGAAGAAAAACAGAGGATGCAGAGTAGGGGCTGGGGAGTGTGAGGACATGCTGTGAATATATGTCTGCCTGCCTATGTTTTCTGCTTTGTGAAATGGTTCTGTGACCTCTGAGGGCATCATAGTGCCACTGTCAGGTCTGAGGCCTTCTCCTGATACAATGGAGCAGGCCTGTTGAGTGTCAGGTTTGGAAAGGGAGTTGAAGGGGCGGGCGAGAATCATGGTGGGTATTTATAGGTGCAGACTGGATCAGCTGATGTCATTCAGAGGCCACATCTGCCCCACACATTTAAAGCTTTATGACACCACTTTTAAACACTCATGGCTTCCCCCCAATGATCCTGGGAAGTGTAGTTTGCTCAGGGCGCTAAGAGTTGTGAGAGGACTCCTACTCCCCCTGCAAGAACTATAGTTCCCAGATCTCCCGAGAAGAGGGATTGACAGTTAAAGCACTCTGGGAACTATAGTTCTGGGAGGGAAATGGGGGCTTCATAACAACTCCCAGCACCCTTAACAAACTACAGCTCCCAGAATGCTTTCTAGGAAGCCATGTTCTCTTATACCACTGTTAAAATGGTCTAAAGTGTTTTAACTGTCTGGTGCAGATGTGGCCTTTGTTATTTAGAAACATTTATGTACTACCCTTTGTCCTATGTAGTATTTCAGAGGTGTGAACAGCCACCCAGGCAATCCTTCATAGTGGGTGAACAGAAAATATCAGCACAGTGTGCAGCATTAAAGCAAAAAACACCATTAAAAACAAAGTGAGTAGCTAATAAAAAATTGAAAAATTAAGCAGCTACAAAGTCCTGTTGTCCGCCATCCAAGAGATGCCTGAAAGTCAACATTGAGGATGTCTTCCAAATCTCTGGTGACACCAAATGCCCAACTTCTAGCTGGGGCCAGTGGGCCTCAGTAACCCTGGTGTGGGGACAAGTAACAGTCCTCTTCCAGATAAGCTCTGACTAACTGGGATATAAAGGCTCAGGTGGTCTTTAAGGTACACTGGGCCAAGGTTGTTTAGCGCTTTGTATATCAACACATCCAACCTGAGAGCCTTTCTTAATTTTGGGAACCCTTAAAATAGAATAGATCTATACTTTCTCTGACAGAAATGCTATGGAGGCGCAGGTTACAGCAACAGCCAAGGCGACATTTTTCCACCTTTGCCGCATCAAGCAGTTGGTCCCTTACCTTTCCCGCCCCGCCCCGGCCACAGTGATCCATGCAACGGTCACCTCCAGGCTTGACTACTGTAATTCGCTCTACGTGGGGCTGCCCTTGAAGCTATCCCAGAAACTCCAGTGGGTGCAGAATGCTGCAGTGAGGCTCCTCACGGGGTCTCTGCCATGGGAGCATATTCACCCAGTGCTTTTCCAGCTGCACTGGCTCCCGGTGGAATACAGGGTCAGATTTAAGGTGCTGCTTTTGACCTTTAAAGCCCTTCACAGCCTAAGACCCTCGTACCTACGGGACAGCCTCTCCCGGTATGCCCCACAGAGGACCTTAAGGTCCATAAATAGCAACACTCTAGTGCAGTGTTTCCCAAACTTTTTTGGGCAACGGCACACCTGTTTACTGAAAAAAAATCTCGCGGCACACCATCATTAAAGCCCCGCCCCGTGACGTCAGCGCGCAGCGTCACGCCGGGAGGGACGCACGAAAGTGAAAGTTTTTTCCCTCCCCCTTGCCGGGGAACCTCCAAGCTTTGGGGGTGGGAGGAGGCAGCAGAGCGAGGGACTGAGGGACGGCGGCAACTGAGGCAGCGGCGGCTGTTGTGGTGGTGGCGGCGATAGCGGGCGGAGGAGGGGGCGGCGGCGGGGCTTGAGGAGCCGTCGCCGGGAGTTGCTGCAGCTCCTCGAAAGGCTTCTCTCAGCTGCGCTCAATCCGCCTCGGAGAGGATTTCCCCTCCGGTCCCATGCGTTCGTTTGGGGCATCGCTCCGGCTGCTCCCTCTCCCGCCGCACAGGAGCGATGCCTCTCTCTGGCTCTCCCTCCGCGCAGGCTGAGGGAGGGAGGGAGGTGCGCGTGTGACCCGTCTCTGCTGGGAGACCAAACCCAGCGAGGCAGAGTCGCGCGGAGGCGCCCAGGCAGCGCTGCCGGCTGCGAGGAGGAGCGCCAGGCAGCAGCAGGAGGCGCGGCCTCTCCTCGCCGCCGCCGCCCCGCCTCTCGCCGCCCGACTCGCCCGCCTCCCTCCAGGCATCTCGCGGCACACGAGGCAACGTCTCACGGCACACTCGTGTGCCGCGGAACACCGGTTGGGAAACACTGCTCTAGTGGTCCCGGGCCCTAAGAAAGTTAGATTGGCTTCAACCAGAGCCAGGGCCTTTTCAACACTGGCTCCGGCCTGGTGGAACGCTCTGTCTCATGAGACCAGGGCCCTGCGGGATCTGATTTCTTTCCGCAGGGCCTGTAAGACAGAGTTGTTCCGCCTGGCCTTTGGCTTGGAACCAATTTGATTCCCTCCCCCTCTTTCTTTTTCCTTTCTCCTCCTGTGATGAGGCTGCATTTTAATTGTTTTAATGTTGTATTTTAATCTTGTTTTTAAGTTGTATTCATTCAAATCGTTTTTATTATTGGTTGTTAGCCGCCTTGAGCCCGACTTTGGCTGGGGAGGGCGGGGTATAAATAAAAATTATTATTATTATTATTATTATTATTATTATTATTATTATTATTATTATTATTGATGCATATAAAATGTTTATATTAACCAATCCATTCACATGCCCTCTCAGAAAGGCAAAGTTGGTTAGACAAATTCATGGAGGAGGAGAGGCCTATGGATGGCTACTAGCCAGGATGGCTTTGCTCGGCCCTCCACAGCAGAAGGGCAGCAATGCTTCTGAATGCCAGTTTCCATAAATTACGCTCACGTGCTCGAAAGCTTCTGTCTTAACCTGGTAGCTTCTTCACTACAACCTTCCTCTCTGACTCTTGTGTTCTTGCATTAACTCTTGGCCCAGCTAAGCTGTCAGGTTGGTTTGCAGGGCAGTGTGGTAGACGCCACAGCAAAAGAGGAGACTTCTCAAGATCTTGGGGCTCAAGCATCTTTCACAACTTGCAAATGGGCAGGATGGCAGAACCTTTAAAAGGACCTGCCATTTCTTTACTCTTGTGGAGGAATTGGGATGGCCAGACTTTGGACTGGAAATCCTTTTGGTCAACAGATCCAAATTCAACATTATGCCAGCCCGCCAGCACCCCCCCCGGGGGGGGGATGTCTGTCTGTCAGTAAAGTTGCAGCTAGTTTTCAGTCCTGCATCTGACTTGGCCAATTATTGGGTTGGCAGGAGGGGGGGACTAGAGTAATTGCCCTGTAACCTCCTAGGCTTATCCGGAACCTTACTTAAAAAAAACCAAGGCCAGTTCCCAATAACAATCCGGCAGCTGACCTCCTGAAAGGGACATGATATGGCAAATATTCTTTGCTGGCACAATCTTTCAAAACAACAATTGAAGCTGTTTCCATCTTGTTATTATATACATTCTTGCAGGGTCATATTTATAGAACAACCAAAGGTCACAGCCTGAAAGCATCTAGACGGTTAGAATTGTTAGAGACAAACCTAGTGCCACCTTGTATTAATAACCCTCCTGCTTCTTGTGGGGGTGGGTGGGTGAGACAATACACTAGTTCTGCACACTGCCCTTTGAACTCAGAATTGGGGGACTTTTTGGTTTTACAGCACAAAAAGCTGCAACTTTTGCAGCATGATAAACTTCTCCAGGCTATCAAGGTTCCCAAAGCAAAACTCACAAGTGAGAGAAGGGCTGCTCCATTCATGACATAGATATTCTGGTTGGCTACTGTGAGAACTGGATACTAAATAGGGTTGCCAGACCTCCATGGCTGACTTAGTCTCCAGGTTTGCCTGGTCCCCTCGAGGTGGCAGGAGGAGGGCTTGGATTCCCAGGTGGGAATCCAATAATAACAATAGTACAGTCATACCTAGGGTTACAGATGCTTCAGGTTGCATTTTTTCGGGTTACGGACCGCCGGAAGTCGGAAGTACCAGAACGGGTTACTTCCAGGTTTTGGCAGTCGCACATGCACAGAAGCGCTAAATTGTGCTTTGCGCATACGCAGAAGCGCCAAATTGCAACCCACGCGTGCACAGACGCGGGTTGCAAACGCTGCGGGTTGCGAACGTGCATCCCGCACGGATCATGTTCGCAACCCAAGTGTCCACTGTAATAATAATAATAATAATAAAGATTGTATGCAACTTACAAGCTGCAGCCTGGCAGGAGCTGGCTGCAAATTATAGTGTAAGCACTCAGGATGGGGGCTAGTCCCCCTCTGCTCCCCTCTCCCAATTAATCTGTCTCCAGGGACTTCCCCCATGACATCACCAGCGACTGTCTTAACCTAGGTCTCAGGTTTTGGCCCTGAAATCTCAGGTCTAGGATGCTTCTGGCTTGACAACCCTAATACTGAACTAGATTGCAATTTGGTCTCATACAGCAGCCAGGCTCTTCTGATGTTCTTAAAGCACAACTTTGGACTTTTTTTATTTGGTCCATACTGATTAATGTTCATTCCTTTAACAGAAAACAGACCCAAAAGGATTGAAGGGTGTATGCAGAACTCAAGTCAAAATATGAGACCACATTGCAATAATCAAGGAAATGAAGCTTTATGAGGAACAGTAGAGGGAATTGGGTATGTTTTGCCTGGAAAAGAAGACACCGAGAGAAGGTATGATAGCCATCTTCAAATATCTAAATAGCTGTCAAAAGGAAGGTGGAGCAAGGACACAAACCAATAGATTCAAGTTACAAGAAAGGAGATTCTGACTAAACAAGAAGAACTTTCTTACCGTGAGAGCTGTTTGACTGTGGAACAGACACCCTCAGAAGGTGGTGGACACTCCTTCATTGGAGGTTTTTAAGCAGAGGGTTTAGTGGCCATCTGACATGCATTCTTTAGTTGAGATTCCTGACTAGATGACTCTCAGGATCCCCTCAAACTCTACAATTCTATAATTGTAAGTCATTGCAATCTGTGGCTCTAACAGATGCCAGATTCAGGTGTTTTCAAGGCACCCAGGACCAAAAAAGTCTTTCACTGGGCACCACACCACAGGACTACCCTTCTCACTTTGCAAGGCATGGTGTCGGCATGAAATAGACACACTTTCCAGGTTAAAAGCGTGCAGTGGCGATGCTTTGCGCAAAGGCTATCAGAGCTCTGGAGCCAGCGCTGCTGATATAATGAAAAAATGATGCATGTGCTTTTGCACAGCTGAGTCACTCTCAGATCTTGTTCTCCGTATGCAATGCAACCCACCCACCCCGCACAGACTTTTCTTCAAGGGTAGCAACACAGCTGCTCAAGATGGGGAAGTTGAGGGTGTCCTTGCCCTGGAGGGCCGCCACTAAGGAAAGTGTTTTGCAAACTGCAGTGGCTGTCAAATTTAGCAGCCATTGGAACTAAGTAATGCTGGAGCAGTCAGCATTTCTCTATCATCCCCCACCCCTTGAGAAAAGAAAGAAAACATTCCAATCACATGTATTTTCAATTAAATATTTTTCTGGATTGTTTTTTGGGGGGATGTCAGTCTGGATGATGCCTTGAGTCCCTTCCAATTCTTGGGGTTCTGTCCCCAAGTGAGGCTTACAATCATAAAGAAGAGGTTGTTGAACTAAACAGGGAGGTTTCTTTGTAAGACAGTGACCTTAACTAGCCACTCAAATGTCCTCATCAGCATCCCAAAAGAATGAGTTGGGCTGCAAGAACTACAACTAAGTGACGGGCCCTCCTAGCTAATTAGTGGAGTGGGAGAGCTGAAAATAATGCCAAAATATTTCACATCTGGCAACCAATGTGCTACTTTGGTTCCAGATAGTACATGGGTAGACAAGTCTAAAAAGCCTGGGACACAAATTTCCATGGCCCTCTAGCGGCTATGGTGGCTCATTTAACAAAGACAATGTATTTTTCATTAACTCTGGAAGTTGATACTTGATTCTGACCAAACTAGGCCTCTTACAGAAAAATAAACACTAGTATTACCTCTCCCCCAAAATATCATAGAACCATAAGCCATGGCATTGTAGAGTTGGAAGGGACTACCGAAGGTCATCTAGTCCAACCCCTTCAAATATGACCATAAAACCTTCATTCCCCCCCTTATTCGATTTAACAGCATCAAACATGAAAAAATAGCAAATATGCAGAGTGTACTTCATGTTTCAGAGAGAGAAACACCCCTCCCACTGTATATAGCTCTCGTGATTCACACTGTCACTGAAGAAGAAGAAGAAAAATCATACATAAACTGTCTCATCTGGGCCTGAGTGTTACATATAATCGGGGGGGGGGGGGAGGAGATGGAATATGCAATTTAGTAGAAAAGTTAAAAAAACAAAAAAACAGGGAAAAGGTGGAAGAGGGGAGTCACACCAAACATTTCTCAGACATTTAAGAGGTGGATTGTTGCCATCAGCTATCAGGATGGAAGCTAGCACCAGGGAGCAAGGGGAAGAGCAATCTTGTCCATTGAGCAGCTGGGCAATGGGAACACCTTGCAGAGTGTGGGAGCAACTCTAAAACAGGGACTTCTAAACTCTAAAACAGCCCAAGGACTTCTGGACGACTCCCTGAGGGCCACATGCTGGTAGATCAGAAAGCAACAGTGGGTACATTTTACCTGGGTTTAGCTGTCTAGTTTTTACACCCACTCACACATATCGGCTTTCCTCTGTCTGGATAAACAAGAGGCATTATAAAAGTTCAAGGTGATATTTCAGCAACGATAAGACACCTGTAATGCGTCACAGGGCCAGTGAGGATTAAGGCAAGCTTTGATGACTAGATTAGTGAGACCTGGAGGGCTGCATTTGGCCCCCTTCCTTAAGGTCCCCCACCCCAACTCCTCCTCTAAAACATGATTCTGCTTAAAGTTGCCTGGCGGGGTCTCCTTGTCTAAGAACGAATGGCTTCCTGGGGATGAGTGTAGCTCAGTGGCAGAGCACCTGCTTTGCATGCAGAAGGTCCCGGGTTTAATCCCCAGTAGTATCTCCAAATAAGGCCAGGAGAGACCCATGCCTGAAACCCTGGAGAGCTGCTGCCAGTCAGTGTAGACAATACTAAACTAGATGGACTAGTGAACAGACTCAATAAAAGGCAACTGTTTATGCTGCTAAGTTAATAGACATCTGAATATTTATGAGCATCAATTAACGTTATGTTCCATCTAAAGCAAAACTACACTGTACAGTGGTGCCTCGCAAGACGAAATTAATCCGTTCCGCGAGTGTCTTCGTCTAGCAGTTTTTTCGTCTTGCGAAGCAACCCTGTTAGCGGCTTAGCGGATTAGCGCTATTAGTGGTTTAGCGGCTATTAAAGGCTTAGCGGCTTAGCGGCTTAGCTGCTAAAAGGCTATTAGCGGCTTAGCGGCTTAGAAAAAGGGGGGGAGCGGAAAAAAATCTCAAGACTTGCAAGACATAGGGAAATTCGTCCTGCGAAGCAACTCAAAAACGGAAAACCCTTTCCTCTAGCGGGTTTTCCGTCTTGCGAGGCATTCGTCTTGCAGGGCACCACTGTATTAGAATCATTTTTAGTGGGGCAGCAAAATAGATATAGTCTTCCCATGTGCCTTGGGTGGGTGGGTGGGGGTGGGTGGGTAAAAATGAGTTGCTGGTATGCATTTACAGTGGTACCTTGGTTTTCGAATGTTAATGAACATTTCAAACGTTGACGAACATTTCGGTTTTTGAACGCCGTAAACCCGGAAGTAAATGCTTCAGTTTTCGAACATGCCTTGGAAGTTGAACATGCCACACACCTTCTGTACTGAGTTTTCCATATTGAGGCTCCTGTATTGAGTTTTCAGTTTTCAAACATTTTGGAACTTGAAACAGTCTTCCAGAACGGATTACATTCAAAAGTCGAGGTACCATTGTATTGATAAAAAGTGCTGTGGGAACCAGCGCAAAATTGCATCAGGAGGCAAAACACACACACCCCAACAACAACTTGATTTTGTGCTCCTTTCTTCCTCTTCTCATCAGGTTTAGCCCTTACATACAATACACATCTATTTGTGCATTTTATTGTTAAAATCACCGGCATGACTGGTGGTGAGGGTTTTTGTGAGTACAGCACTCCAGTATTGGGGAAAAGGATTGCATTTTTATTATTTGTGACATATGGTAGTCCTATTCAGAATAGACCAATTGAAGTTTATGGGCAATACTAACCTAGATTCACTAATTTCAGTGGATCTGCCTCTGAGTGGGACTTAGTTGAATACAACCCACATTCTTTAACATTGCCAGAAGAAGACAAAACATGATGAAGTCCCGCAGAACCAGCAGTCTGGGCATCCTCAACCACGGACGCGGACTTATAAAAAATATTGGGGGGGGGGGGCGGGAAAGCTCATGAATAATAAATAAGCTCATGAATATGCAAATAAAGTGGCGCCGCCTCCTCGTGAGCGAATAGGGGAGAGCGTGCTGCACCTATTAATCAGCTCCGGAGCGGAAATTGGGTGGAGCTTTTGCTCGGGAGGGCAGGAGGCATGCAGCCCGATCCTGTGCATTTTGGGCTGGGGGAGGGGCGGCGATGGCGCTCTGCTGGAGGGGCGCCGGAGATTATTGGGGGGGCGGAGCCCCCCCAAACGAATTTTTGAGGGGGCTTGGGCCCCCTCAAGCCCCATGGAGTCGGCGCCTATGTCCTCAACACTACTTCCATAACTAACTCTTTCAGCTCAGGGAAAGACACTGCTGGGCAGCGAGGTGATGAGATCTTGAGGGGCAGGACATGAGATCGCTTGGTGGTCTAAGCTGTTCCCCAAATGGGGGAACATCCTATGTGACTTTGAGCAAGCATACAGCATTCTGCCAAACCCCAGGATGCGGTTGTTTGTTTTACCTATCACCTTACTAAGGAAGATTTCTTACACAGAGTCTGCTTTAAAAAAAAAAAAAATTACAAGGAATTTCCCTTTACAGTCCTACAGAATCTCTGCAGCGAAACTTTTAAAAGTAGGAGATATTTAGTTCTGGCCATGGAGCACTTGTGTGAGGCCAAGACCCCCTATCGTTGAGGCTTCCCCTTTTGACTGTTGGTTACAATGGGTTGGATCATGCACTCTGCTGTCTCTTGCTCAGAAGTAACTCATACGTACCCTCATTCCGCTTGACCTCTCAGTCCTGCGGGGTGAGGATGAATTGAAATCTGATGATCTTGAAAATGAGACAGCGGAGGTGTGGATTACGGAAAACAAGGACCAGTCCTCTAGCACTGACGTGTCCTCAAGGACATGGAAAAATCAGATTCAAATATCCTGAAATCTGCTCAAGCCAAGTTTTAATTACTTATCTAGCTTCAGTCAGTGTCAGGCTTTGCAAGGCTGTTTATCCCCACCACCCCCACCCAGTGATGTTAATTGTTATCAGAGTTATAATCTCTTGATCTCATTAATCCAGGCAACAGTCCGCTTCCTGAAAGCCGGGTGGTATTTGATCCCCCTTCTGCCCCGGCTCATGGGCATGAATCAGTGGGAGTTAGTCTCGCACACCTCCCATAAACGATGGGCAAGCATCCTTGGCGGATGGGTTGTGTGTCTTGCCATTGTTTTTCTCCACGGTTGCGTGCCACCTGCTTATGCTTGTGATAACTCATTTCATTTCTCTGAGATGGCACACAACGTGTTCCTTGTAATCTCCTTTTTGTGCGGAGAGCTGGAGGTTTATTCAGTGTGCTCCCCACCCCCACTATGGTACCCTCTCTTAATTAAAAATATATATGAGAACATTAAAGCAACCCCTAATCATCACCACCATCACCATAACAGGATAAAACTCACAACCATACATCTGCAGCACACTAATAGATTAAATACTGAAACTCCATATGTGTCATATTTCTTATGATTTTACAGACATGCAAATTATATTATAATGTTCATAAAGTGAAATGTTGTTATAGCTTTCTCTTCCTTTCTTTTATAGGTAAGGCATGATGTCTGTGCGAAAGGGAGATCAGTGGCATGATCATACTATTCCCTTCCAGCCTTTTTTCAGCCGGAACGCAGTTCTGGCCACTCTCAGGTTGGCACCACTGCCATTCTAAGAGAACAAGCGTTTGTGCTGAGTTCCGGCACCTCTTTTTTTCTAGAAAAACAGCACCGGAAAACTTAATAAGCTATTTTTTGTAGGTAATTACACTCAGGTGTTAAAAGTCCATTACTCATTATTTCAAGAGATGGCATGAATTTCGACTATGTTAGATAGGACAGCGGCAACAAAAATAGTAACTCTTCCAATAATTCAATTTTGCCAGAATCGACTGAAGGACATTCAGTGAATAGGATGACTCATCCTGCTGAAATGGCTAGGCAGAGCCTTTCAAGTCTTCTGTCTCCTCATCTGGGGGCAGGAGCCATCCCACCCTCCATTTCTGCTTTGCCCCTGATCATCTTGTCAGGTCTCCTTTTCCCCTATAAGGAAATTTTTTCCTTACTCTGTACCACTGTGGCTTTTTTCCCTTAAGTTTTTGATACAGCCTGGAAAGCTGAATGAGCTAACTATCATATGACTATATTAGTTTCCAGGGTGGTATATATAGTATATATTATTATAGATGAGGGGTGGGGGCCTGAAGGAAGAAGATGGCTGCTTAAACAGAGCTGTAGCTGGTGGAGGTGGGGGGGGGGCTAGCTGTTGTTTTTTGCCCCGGGTGAAGCCTCCACCACCTTCTGTCCTTTTTTTGAAACAGGATCTTTTGTTATGATTAAATGGCAAGTCCACAAGCACTTTGGAGTATTGCTTGCTTCTAATACAGCTGTTCTAATTTCTCTGTGTTTGTTAGGATCTAGAGGACAACATACATGTTTACACCATGTGAATACATAAAGAGGGCATACAATCAGCTATAAAAACTCAACTTGTTTATACTGCAAATAAAATACTTGCAATGAAAGAAATGTGATGCTTCTATTTTTCATTCTTTTATTTTATTCCTTAGATTCTTAAACTGCAACCCTTTTCAGTGGTACCTTGGTTATCAAACGCCTTGATTTCCAAACACTGAAAAACCGGAAGTAAGTGTTCCGGTTTTCAAACGATTTTCGGAAGCCAAACGTCCGATGTGGCTGTCAGCTATTGTTTCCAGGGCACCTGCACCAATCAGAAGCTGTGCCTTGGTTTTTGAACATTTCAGAAGTCAAACGGGCTTCTTGAACAGATTAGTTTTGGTACTTTTGTTTTTGCTATTTATTTTGCATTTTTGTTTTTTGAGGCCTTTTTGTTTAATTTGTTTTTGTGACTGTGTAGAACCCAGTTCAGCTACTGATTGATTGATTGATTGATTGATTGTGTGACTGCGGAAATGGATAAAAGCCCCCATTCAAACAGTGACTATCATCAGTGCAGCTAAGAAAAAAAAAAATTAAATTTTTTATCATCTACAATACTGTCTTATTTATTTTATAGTACAGTGGTGCCTCGCAAGACGAAATTAATTCGTTCCGCAAGTCTCTTCGTCTTGCGGTTTTTTCGTCTTGCGATGCACGGTTTCCCATAGGAATGCATTGAAAATCAATTAATGCGTTCCTAGGGAAACCGCCTTCAGACCAGGTCCGGGGACAGTCTGTCCCCGGACCTCTTCTGAAGGCTGGGGGGGGACAAGGGCTTTTCTTCTCACCCCCAGCATTTTAAAAAACCCTGGGACAGCGGAGGACTTCTCCGCTGTCCGGGCGATCTTAAAATGCTGGCGGCATTTTAAAATCGCCCCGGACAGCGGAGGACTTCTCCGCTGTCCGGGGCGATTTAAAAGCCCCTGGGAAGGCAGGCAGGGGGGGACAAAGACTTTCGCCCCCCGCCCGCCTTCAGAAGGTGTTCCCACCCCCCCGCCCGGCTTCGCAGCAGCGCTACGAAGCCCGGCGGCTGGGGCAGGTGCTCCCGCCCCCCCACCCCGCTTCGGAGCAGCGTTCCGAAGCGGGGTGGCTGGGGCAGGTGTTCCCACCCCCCGCCCGGCTTCGCAGCAGCGCTACGAAGCCCGGCGGCTGGGGCAGGTGCTCCCGCCCCCCACCCCGCTTCGGAGCAGCGTTCCGAAGCAGGGTGGCTGGGGCAGGTGTTCCCACCCCCCCCGCCCGGCTTCGCAGCAGCGCTACAAAGCCCGGCGGCTGGGGCAGGTGCTCCCGCCCCCCCACCCCGCTTCGGAGCAGCGTTCCGAAGCGGGGTAGCTGGGGCAGGTGTTCCCACCCCCCCGCCCGGCTTCGGAGCACGGGGAGATCGCTTCTCCCCACCGCCCCTTGCTTCAAAAGAGGTCCGGGGGCAGCGGGAAGCGCTCCCGCTGCCCCCGGACCTCTTTTGAAGCAAGCGGCTGCGGAGAGAAGCGATCTCCCCGCAGCCGCTTGCTTCAAAAGAGGTCCGGGGGCAGCGGGAGCGCTTCCCGGGGAGATTTTAAAATGCTGGGGGTCGGCAGCGAACGCTTCGCTCCCGACCCCCAGCATTTTAAAATCTCCCCGGGACAGGGGGAGATTTTAAAATGCTGGGGGTCGGCAGCGAACGCTTCGCTCCCGCCCGCCAGCATTTTAAGATCGCCTGGGGCAGGCGGGGGGAAGGCAGGCGGGGGGGGGGAGCAAAGACTTTTGCCCTCCGCCGGCCTTCAGAAGAGGTCCTCTTCTGAAGGCCGGCTGTGGGCGAAAGTCTTTGCTCCCAACCGCCAGCATTTCCCTATGGGCTTTCGTCTTGCGATGCAAGCCCATAGGGAAATTCGTCTTGCGAAGCGCCTCCAAAACAGAAAACCCTTTCGTCTTGCGGGTTTTCCGTCTTGCGAGGCATTCGTCTTGCGGGGTACCACTGTACAGTACAGTGGAACCTCGGGTTACGTACCGTTCTCCTTATGAACACTTCGGGTAACGAGCTCTGCTACAGTGGTACCTCGGAAGACGAATGCCTCGCAAGACGAAAAACGCGCAAGACGAAAGAGTTTTCCGTTTTTTGAGTTGTTCCGCAAGACAAATTTCCCTATGGGCTTGTGTGTGTGACAGACTGAGTCTTTGACTCTGGTGAAAGAAAGCCTAGTTTTGTCCCTGGCTTAAACTCTGGCTTAAAGTTCTGTTTGAAGGCCCAGAAAAACAGCTTGGAGCAAAAGCCCCCACTGTCTAAAAAAGCCCAAACCTTGAAGAAAGTAGAGTGGAATGCAAAAGGATTCAGGAAACCTGAAAAATCACATTCTGAGAAGATGTCTCTCCTTAAGACATCTGCTCAGAATTTGCTTCGCAATCTCCAAATAAAAAAAGATACCCTCAATTTCTTAGAAACAACTCATGATGAGAAAACCTTTTAAGATAGCCGCGTCTCCCTAGAAGAAATTGACAATGTTCTTAAAACATTGAAACCACATAAATCTTTGCTCACTTCTGGGTTTTATAAACAATTTTGAAGAAATGTTATTAACATATATTGTCCACCTATTTATTGACTTGGCGAGAGGAGCCCCTCCTCCCCAGAACATGGTACAACCACACAACTGTACCTATTCCAAAACTATTTAAAGACCAACAGAAGGTAGAATCTTTCTGGCCAATCTATCTGATTAATCAGGATTATAAAATCTTTATGTCCATGCTAGTCAACACTACTTTACCACCAATCTCCCCCCCCCCAAAAAAAAATAATTCACATAACTCATAGGCATTTGATTCTGTCACACAAACCTTAGATTAATTATAACAATAAACCTTTACTCAAAACACCGTCCTGCTTGTATGGCGGACAATTCTTCAAAATTTGAAAAAAAATGGAGCAAAACTCATTTTACCCTCCCTGACAGATTAGGTAAAGGTACCCCTGCCCGTACGGGCCAGTCGTGTCCGACTCTAGGGTTGTGCGCTCATCTCACTTAAGAGGCCGGGGCCAGCGCTGTCCGCAGACACTTCCGGGTCACGTGGCCAGCGTGACGAAGCTGCTCTGGCGAGCCAGCACCAGCGCAGCACACGGAAACACCGTTTACCTTCCCGCTGGTAAGCAGTACCTATTTATCTACTTGCACCTGGGGGTGCTTTCGAACTGCTAGGTGGGCAGGAGCTGGGAACGAACGACGGGAGCTCACCCTACCGCGGGGATTCAAACCGCCGACCTCACGATTGGCAAGTCCTAGGCACTGAGGTTTTACCCACAGCACCACCCGTGTCCCTCCCTGACAGATTAGCAACAGTAAAAATTATGATCCTACCCAAACTGGTGTTTCTATTCCAACCACCCCCCAAGTCAGATCCCACTCAATCAGATACAAAAATCTTTTCCTTCAAAGTACCCAGAATAAATGCTCTTAAAAGCAGTTGTTATTGCCACTTCTCTTAAAGAATGAGTGGTAGATCCCCTAGAAGGATCCTTCCCCAGTGACCCATATGCCTGAGTGATACAGAATTCAAGCCATCTAGATAACAGAGGATGAAGACACCTTTTTCTCCTTAAATGGACCTAAGTAAGACATACAGGGACCCTACCTTGCAGAACTCTAGTGCTCTGCTTAAAAAAAGGGGGGTGGAAGAGTAGGGCATGTCTTACATCTAGGGAATACCATCCCTAGATGTATCCTCGACTGCATGAGGGACTAGGAAAGAAAGGAAGGAAGGAAGGAAGGAAGGAAGGAAGGAAGGAAGGAAGGAAGGAAGGAAGGAAGGAAGGAAGGAAGGAAGGAGCAAGCACCTGGTCTTGGGTTCTATGAAAAACTGAATTAATTTTGGGCATGAAAAAGAAGGGGTTGGGAAGAACACAACTTTATCCTGGTGGGAAAACAATGAGTTGAAGATCAGAGGACAAGGCCCTCGACTCTGAAAACCTATGAGCTGAAGTCATGGCTACTAAGAAAACAGTTTTCAAAGTTAAAAACTTAACGTACTTAAGGGCTCAAAAGGAGGACACATGGAGTGAAGAAACAAGGAAGAAGATTCTGACAAAACATCAGGAAGAACTTTCTGACTGTTAGAGCTGTTGGCAATGAAACAGACTCCCACAAGAAGTGGTGGACTCTCCTTCTTGGAGGTTTTTAAGCAGAGGTTGGAGGGCCACCTGTCATGGAAGTTTTCTTTGAGATTCCTGCATTGCAGGGGGTTGGACTAGATGACCCCACGGGATCCCTTCCAGCTCTACAATTAAATGATTCTAAGAACAGACAAAGCTAGCATTTGGAAATTACATAACAGTAGTTACATTTTTATTCAAACCAAGAGAACAAAAACATATTAAGCCACTCTGAGTCTAAGAGAAAGCAGAGGAAAAAATGAGGTGGGTTAATGTTCTCCAGTCCACTCTTCAAACTGAAATTAACAGTAAGTACCAATTTTCCTCTTTTGCCAGAGTGGATTGGAGTAGATGAAGTGAATAAGTGGCTGCAGAGCATTATTCCCTCAGGACAGGGTGGGATTCTTCTGCCTCAAAACCAAATATGAACAAACCTTTGTAGCACCTTTCTACGAAAAGCAACAAGGCCAGTCACATTGACACCATGCATTTAAAGCCTTATGATACCACTTGAATTCTCAGAGCTTCCCTCAGAGAATTCTGGGAACTGGAGTGGTGGATGCTGAGAACTGCAGCCACTTCTCAGCATCCTTAGTAAACTGTCAGCCAACATCCCAGCAAACCTATCAGGGTAAATGCTAATTGAATAGACAACATTGTCTGATCTCTGCGCAAACAAATCTGGATGAATGTTCAATCAACAGGATGTCTAAAAGTGGCTGTGGTGAAGCAGGGCAGGGGGGCACAGGGCAGCCCAGACCCTCACTGACAGATATTTTCGAAGGTATACAATACGCCTCTGTGCACGATGAGCTTGTTTCTCCTACCCTTGCATTAACCTGTCTCCTGGATACTCCCTGAGCCCTTTCAATCTACACATCCTATATATTCATTCACATACCCCATCATAATAAAAGCATGGCCTGTTAAATAAGGAAGCCCTCTGTGAAGGACAGGTCATGGGTCTGCTTCCTGGTGACCCAGCTACTAGTAAGAGTTGGTGAGGCCATTAGCCAGGTGAGTGAGAGTGACAGTTTGATGCCGGCAGTTTAATAGTCAGATAGGGACTTTTAGCCTAGTTTGACAGAAGGGGTCTATGGCTAATCCTCCCAGGTTCCCTCTCCTTGTTCCATAGATGTGCCATAGGTTTCTTCTGAAACTGGGTCTCAGTTAGAATTAGGGATTGTCTGTGGGTAGACAAGACTGAACAATTTGAGTGGGGTTAGCCTAGGCAGGACACACCAGTTTTGATTCCCTGACAGAAGGGTTAGGATTCTAGAAGGGTATGGGAGTGTTTATTTGGGTAGTACAAGTCAATAGTCATGCTAGAAACAATTTAACCATCCAGTGACAAGTTTAAAACGTGACGTTAAGAATAACCCTAAATATCTCTGCAAAGTGTTTGTTTGAAACAAAGGGCTGCTGCACAGCTCCAGCTGTCCTGTGCTTTCCTGCTTGTCCCTTGCTTCTAGATGTGGGTCCAGGTGATTTTGCACATGCCTTGCAGCTTTCCCCTGGAAAACACATTCTTTACTACCGAATTGCAAGAAAAAGCCATCCATGGAGAACTCAATTGCTGTTTGGTCCAATTCAGCTGTAATCCACAGGTTTCCCCTGGGGAAATGGTAGAACAAGCAGAGGTGCAGATGAGCCCTAGAGTGTTGTGCCTTTCAAAAGTAACCACTAAGCTATAACCTCGTTGAGCGTAAACTCTAAAAGTTCCTTACCCTTATTTAGATCGTCAGGGTGAGGAAAAGTAGTCACAAGTTCCCCTTCAGATAATGATAATACCGTGCTGCTATTAAACATAAACACAACCACAAACAGTTCCTTGAAGGCTCCATCAAGCACCTCTTGCCCCTGAATTGTGCAGGCTGGTCCGTGAGACCTGCAGGTATAGGGCAGAATACAAATTTAATGAATAAAAATAAATAAAATACAGGAAGAACGGTTTAAAAATCAGTGCCTTAATTTTGATTTTCCCCCTCCTCTCGCTTTCCCTTTTTCCTTGTGTATCATGTTTCTCTAGATTGTAATCTTGCAGGTGGGGACTGTCTTGTTTTAATCATATGAAAGCCACTCTGATAACTCTTTTGGGTTGGTACCAAATACTCCAAAGGAGTAAATAAAATAATTTTCTGCAGGGGACCAAGTCACCCCATACAACCTACAGGAAAATTTATGCTGCCAAATTTTGTTTTTTTTATTTTGTTTTTTTATATAAATATTTTATTAGGTTTTAACAATAGAAAAATTCAGAAAAAATACAAAGACAGAGAAAATACAAGGTCACAAAATACAAATTACAAAATACAAAAATACAAACATTAAACACGAAAATACAAGTTACAAAATACAAACATTAAACACGAAAAAAGAAAAAAGAAAAAACACATATAGGAGAAAAACAAAAATTCCCTCTTTCTTAATTTCTCATCTTTAATTAACTTATTTTCCTGACTTCCTCACGTCTCCCGTTCCTGTATCCCTTTTAAAAATTAGTTCAGCAAATTCATATCCTGTTAGTTTATCTGTTGTTAATCCAATCTTACATTTTACCTTGTTGCTAGACCCCCTGCAATTCATTTCAATGTCATCAGCATTCAAAAATTTTACAATATTTCTGCAAATAAATTTTAAATTTCCTCCAATCTTCTTCCACCGACTCTTCTCCCTGGTCTCGGATTCTGCCAGTCATTTCCGCCATCTCCATGTAGTCTATTAGTTGCATCTGCCATTCTTCCAAGGTGGGTAGATCTCGTGTCTTCCAATGCTTTGCGATGAGGATTCTTGCTGCTGCTGTAGCATACATAAAAAGAGTTCTATCCTTCTTTAACACCGATTTGTCCACTATGCCCAGGAGGAAGGCCTCTGGTTTCTTCGGGAAAGTATATTTAAATACCGTTTTCAGTTCATTATATATCATTTCCCAGAAGGCCTTGATCCTTGGGCACGTCCACCAAAGGTGAAAGAATGTACCTTCAATCTCTTTACATTTCCAACATTTGTTATCGGGCAAATGGTATATTTTTGCAAGCTTGACTAGAGTCATGTACCACCTGTATATCATTTTCATAATATTCTCTTTTAAGGCATTACATGCCGTAAATTTAATCCCGGCCGTCCACAACTTCTCCCAGTCAGCAAACATAATATTGTGACCTATATCTTGTGCCCATTTTATCATTGCAGATTTTACCGTTTCTTCCTCCATATTCCATTTCAACAGCAGATTATACATTCTTGAAAGTATCTTAGCATTGGTGTCAGGGGTTTAGGAGCAGAGGCAAGGGCAAGGGAGGAAACAGAGAGCGAAGGGGAGGAGGCAGAAGAAAGGATGAGTGATGACGACGACCCGAGATCTCCGAGTCTTTCCAGTGAATCAGAGGATTCACAGAAAGGAGCACCAGTGGCCAGGGCAAGGGGGGAGTTTAGGGGGGCACCCCAGGAAGATAGAGCCAGAGGGGACTCAGAGGAGAGCAGTTGGAAATCGGGACCAGCGTCACCGCTAGGGAGCAGGGAGGAGGAAGGGAGCCAGGGGGCAAGCGCTGGCAGCTCACCACAGGAGGGGGGGCATGAGTCAGGAGTGGCCACACCTCCATCGGGGAGCGAAGAAACGGTTAAGCGGAAAGTGGAAGGTTGGGCGCGCACGCCAAGTTCAAATGCAGAGGAAGGCGGCGCAGTAAGCAGCCCGGAAAGGGAGCCAGGTCCTAAAGCCCGGCGCAAGGAGGCAGGAGGGTCCGGGTCAGCGTCAGAAGAATCCCGGAAGGAAGAAACCCCGGGGGGCAGAGGGACCCAGAGGAGAACAGTCAGGCGGAAAAGGTGGAGCAGGGCTAGGATATTAAGTTGGTGCACAAGGGGCGGAGAATCAGACGGAGCTTCGCCGATCTAGCTACTAGACGTAGAGTTGCACGCAGCAGCTTGAAAATGGAAACTGTAACTCAATAAAGACTTTTACTTAATGATCGCTGGCTAGCGTGATCCTCTGTGAGCTAGGATCTTCGAGCAGCTCTGACAGTAAGCTCCGTCTCACAAGTGTGGGCATCTACAGCCTCGAGGAGGGGAGAGAAGCAGGTGCCTACCAGCGAGCTCACGAACGGCAGCCGACATGACGGCTGAGCAGCAGATAGAGGAACTCAGAAAAGCAGTGTCACAACTGACTGCAGAGGCTCTCGCATCCCGGAAGAGAGAGGAGGAGGCAGCTGCCGCTTGCAGGGATCTCCAAGTCAGGTTAGACGTGCTTACAAAGCAGACACCCAGACAGGAGGGAATTGGGTTGGCGAGACGTACAGGCGGTCTGGTCTCTCACTTTGATGGGAACCTGCAACAGTATCCCAACTTTAGAGCAGATGTACTGTGCGCACTGCAACTGCTGAATAAAGACTTTAGAGATGAGCAAGAGAAGGTGGGATTCATCATGTCCCATTTGCATGGGGATGCTAAAGCATGGCTGCGCAATCTATGGAGAGATAAGGATCCGGCGCTCCGAGATGCGGATGCCTTTATTAAAGCGATGGATGGGTGTTTTTTATCAAGCATTGACGTGGATCTTGCCCGGAAGGAGGTGCATGGACTAAGGCAAGGGAGGGCCAGCGTAAGGCAATATCATGCCCGCTTTTTCGCTTTGGTCAGTGCCCTGGAATGGGACAGAGATTCGGCCCCTGTGAGAGACCTCTTTTGGGAGGGGCTGCACAGCTCGATTAAAGATGAGATCGCGAGGGGGGAGCGACCCCGGACCACCCAGGAGGTCGTTCAGAGGGCACTGGCAGTGGGGGTGCGGCTGGAAGAACGTCCGTGGAGCAGGGACGAAGGGCGTGGAGGGCGCGAACCAGCCAGGGGCCCCTCCTTCCTTCCCAGAGACGCAGCGCGGGCGCAATCCACGCCTCCACCAGGAGGAGGAGCGGAACCTATGGAGGTGGGAGGTGCAAGGGCTCAGTCAGCAACCAGAGCCCTAGCACCGGCAGCAGTGAAAGCGAAGCCTCCTAGAGGGAACAGGAAGTGTTACGTCTGTGAGGAGCCAGGGCACATGGCGAAAGAGTGTCCCCAGAGGCCCCACAAGCTCACTGCAGCCTCAGCAATGGTGACTGCAGTGACGCAGCAAGGTGGACCACAGCAGGGAAACGACGCAGTCTGGCTGGAGGAAGAGGCACTGGGGCCCAGCCAGACGTGTTAGTGACGCAGTCCCCAGAAATTTTACAGCCCGTGAACCCCCTCCCGCCCAAACCAGTAGTGAGGCTCACCGCATCTCTCCAGCTGCCCAATGGCATCACCATGGACGTGGCAATCACCGTGGACTCGGGCAGCAACGCGGACGTTATAGGGCAGGACTTTGTCGACAAACACGCTATACAGTTGCTGCCGGCCACACTGCCCCTGCAGGTTGTCACGGTGGATGGCAGGGAGCTGCTAGGGGGGCGAGTGGTGAAGCAGACGCCACCGATGGTGATGCGACTTGGGAATCACAGAGAAGTCATCAGCTTCAATGTCACTCAGCTATCGGATACGCCCATTGTATTGGGAATGAGTTGGCTGGACAAGCACAGCCCAACGCTGGCTTGGTACCAGAGGCAGCTGATCTTCGGCTCTTCCTTTTGTGCTGAACACTGCATCGTGCCCCGGCAGGAAGGAGAGGAAGAGGAGTCACAGCTGCTGCTAGGCACGCTGCAAGCGATTCCCCACAAGTACGCAGAATTTTTGGAAGTTTTCTGCGAAAAGGAGGCGGACAGACTACCCCCTCACAGACCATATGACTGCAAAATTGACCTGCTGCCGGGGGCGGCGCTGCCTAAAGGGAAACTGTATTCCATGTCAGAGGACGAACTGCAAGAACTCAAGGAGTTCATAGATCATAATTTGGAGCGCGGTTTCATCCGAGAGTCCAAGGCAGCAGGGGGCAGTCCTGTATTCTTTGTTAAAAAGCGAGACACGCCCCAAAAAAGACTGGTCGTGGACTATCGCATTTTGAACAGTGGGACCAAGCCATCGGACTTCCCCATGCCCCGAATCGACGACCTCCTAGCGAAGGTGCGGAAGGGAAAAGTGTTCACCAAGTTGGACCTGCGAGGGGCGTACAACCTCATTCGCATGCGGGAAGGAGATGAGTGGAAGACGGCCATGTTCACGCCACTGGGGACCTACGAGTATAGAGTTATGCCTTTTGGATTGCAAAATGGCTCCCACGTTTTTCAAGCTTTCATGCATCACGTGTTGGCGGGACTTCTCTACAAGACGTGCGTCTGTTTCTTAGATGACATCCTGATCTTTTCGGAATCGCAGCAGGAGCATGACGGGCACGTCAAGGAAGTGCTGAGCAGGCTAAAGCAACATAGGCTCTACGCCAAGCTGGAGAAGTGCCAATTTGACGTGACGGAGGTGGACTTTCTGGGCTACAAGCTGTCTGACAAGGGGCTCGCCATGGACAGCGCCAAGGTTCGAGCGGTGTTGGATTGGAAGAGTCCACGCAACCGGAAGGAGGTCCAACGGTTTGTCGGCTTCGCGAACTTCTATCGCAAGTTTATCAAAGGCTTCGCTATGCAGACAGCGGCCATCACAGACACGCTTAGCTCCAAGAAAAAGAAGTTCGTTTGGACAGAGCAGGCGGAGCAGTCCTTTCAGGCGCTCAAGCGTCTCTTCGCGTCGGAAGAGCAGCTGCTTCATGTCAACCCCAGCAGGCCGATGAGGGTGGAGACAGACGCCTCGGACAGAGCCGTGGGGGCGGTCCTGCTGCAGAAGGACCAGCAGGGGGTGTGGCGACCGGGAGCGTTTTACTCCAGGAAGCTCAGCAAGTCCGAGCAGAACTACACCATCTGGGACAGGGAGTTGCTGGCCATTCATGCAGCGTTCAAAGCGTGGAGGCACTTCCTGATCGGCGCCAAGCACACGGTGCAGGTTTGCACGGACCACAAGAATCTGGAGCACTGGCGCACGGCACAGTTCCTAAACCAGAGGCAGATACGTTGGGCTGAGTTCTTTGCGAACTTCGACTTCCGCATAGAGTATGTCCCGGGGGACACTAACATCATGGCGGACGCCCTCTCCCGTAAGCCACAGTATCTGGAGGACGCAACGCCAGCGGCCGCCATGCACATCTTCGCACCAACAGTGTGGGCGTGCGCCGCGGCCACCGTGGACCTGGAGGCGGTGCGCCGAGCGTTGCAGGATGACTCCTTCGCGCAAACAAAGATGGCAGAGGTGCAAAGGGGCAAGGCTGCGGCCGACGGTTTCCAGCTACGAGATGGATTGCTCATCCGTAAAGGGGCCATCTACGTGCCGGGAGACGACCTTCGCGCCAAGGTGCTGCAGCAGCTGCACGACGCGCCCACGGCCGGGCACTTTGGCAAGGAGAAGACGGTGGAATTAGTAGCCAGGGATTTCTGGTGGCCTGGAATGAGAGGGGAGGTCGCAGACTACGTGGCGAGGTGCGACACCTGCCAGAGGGCCAAGCCAGTGCACAGACCGCCGGCCGGACTGTTGGAACCGCTGCAAACTCCGGTCGAACCTTGGGAGAGGGTGGCTCTGGACTTTGTCACAGATCTGCCCAGCTCGAGAGGCAAGACGGCAGTGCTGGTGGTGGTGGACCTGTTTTCCAAGATGGCACATTTCATTCCGTGTGCGAAGGTGGCCACGGCGGAGCAAACCGCCAAACTGTTCATAGACCACGTGTTCAAGGTTCACGGTCTGCCACGGTCTATTCTGTCCGACCGGGGGCGGCAGTTCATCTCGAATTTCTGGCAGAAGCTGATGGGCTTCCTGAACGTCAAGATCAACCTGGCGTCGGCGAGACACCCGCAGACCAACGGGCAAGCGGAGCGGGTCAATGCCATCATGCAGCAGTACCTGAGATGTTATGCAAATCAACAGCCTGCGACGTGGGTGGATTACCTGCCGCTTGCCGAGTTCGCCTACAACAACACGAAGCACGTGTCCACGGGGGTCACGCCGTTCTTCGCCAACAATGGGAGGCACCCCAGAACCTTCCCGGGACTGGAAAGAATGGGGGAGGGGGAGCCGCAGACAGCAGATGCGTTCGCGTCGGAGCTGCAGGAAGTCCACGATCAGCTGAGGCGCCACCTGGAGCTGGCCAAACACGCATACAAGGTACAAGCGGACAAGCACAGAAGGGTTGGCGAAGAGCTCCACGTGGGAGACTGGGTCTGGTTAGCAGCCCACGCAGTGCCGGCCAGGTCGTTGGCCAAGAAGAAACTAGGGCATAAACAACTGGGGCCCTACCAAGTCGAAGAGCAGGTCAACCCGGTAGCTTTCAGACTGGCACTTCCGGAGGGTTCCAGAATGCATCCGGTGTTCCACAGATC
Source organism: Podarcis bocagei (assembly GCF_964188305.1). Taxonomy (NCBI): domain Eukaryota; kingdom Metazoa; phylum Chordata; class Lepidosauria; order Squamata; family Lacertidae; genus Podarcis; species Podarcis bocagei. The sequence goes on from NC_138140.1 coordinate 22,247,026, forward strand.
GGTGCTCACTCCCTACAAGGCACCGCACAGGTTCCAAGAACCCGGAACGGCGCCGAGTCCGGTCAGAGACAGAACAGGGCACGCGGGAGTGGCACAGAAGGAGCGCATCAACGAAGTCACGGAGATTTTGGACTCCAGATGGGGGGAGGAGGGGGTAGAATACTTTCTCGCCAAGGAGGGCACCCTGGCCAGTGCGAACAGCTGGGTGCCGGGCTACGCTTTGGACGAACCTCTACTCAAAGACGAGTTTCACGCCCTCTTCCCACATAGACCAATGCCAGCAGACTTTTTCGACGACTGGCTTTTCACGCCCACGCTTTCGGCCAGCACTTTCCGGGGGTTCGACTCGGACGAGGACCCAACACAAGACGTACGTTCCCCGGAGGGGTCACCCTCGGGATCTGCATCAGAACCCTCGTATTGGTGGGACGATCGACCAGAGGAGCAGTTCCGCAGAAAGTGGCTGGAATGCCCAGGACGAGCAACGCCGCCAGGAGGAAGTGAGGGAGAGACGGACATGGACGTTTTCGGGGACGACCCTGGTTTCGAGCACAGCGGCACAGAGATGGAAGCGGAGGTGACCGTCGTCGACGGGAGCAGTTAGGAAGACCCGGGAGCCTTCAGATGGAGGCCCGCCACGGGAAGCGAACGATATCCGACATTCGTCCCTTTGCAACAGCAGCACCCAGTTCCAGCACCGGAAGGAGGGGAGGGGGGAATGGGGGGCTTCGAGGGGGGGATGGATGTCAGGGGTTTAGGAGCAGAGGCAAGGGCAAGGGAGGAAACAGAGAGCGAAGGGGAGGAGGCAGAAGAAAGGATGAGTGATGACGACGACCCGAGATCTCCGAGTCTTTCCAGTGAATCAGAGGATTCACAGAAAGGAGCACCAGTGGCCAGGGCAAGGGGGGAGTTTAGGGGGGCACCCCAGGAAGATAGAGCCAGAGGGGACTCAGAGGAGAGCAGTTGGAAATCGGGACCAGCGTCACCGCTAGGGAGCAGGGAGGAGGAAGGGAGCCAGGGGGCAAGCGCTGGCAGCTCACCACAGGAGGGGGGGCATGAGTCAGGAGTGGCCACACCTCCATCGGGGAGCGAAGAAACGGTTAAGCGGAAAGTGGAAGGTTGGGCGCGCACGCCAAGTTCAAATGCAGAGGAAGGCGGCGCAGTAAGCAGCCCGGAAAGGGAGCCAGGTCCTAAAGCCCGGCGCAAGGAGGCAGGAGGGTCCGGGTCAGCGTCAGAAGAATCCCGGAAGGAAGAAACCCCGGGGGGCAGAGGGACCCAGAGGAGAACAGTCAGGCGGAAAAGGTGGAGCAGGGCTAGGATATTAAGTTGGTGCACAAGGGGCGGAGAATCAGACGGAGCTTCGCCGATCTAGCTACTAGACGTAGAGTTGCACGCAGCAGCTTGAAAATGGAAACTGTAACTCAATAAAGACTTTTACTTAATGATCGCTGGCTAGCGTGATCCTCTGTGAGCTAGGATCTTCGAGCAGCTCTGACAATTGGGTTCTAACAATTCTGTTTCTAGCTTTGATTTTTCCACCTGGAAACCAATTTTTCTCTCCAAATTATAAACCTCTCTTATTTGAAAATAATGTAACCAGTCTCGCACCTTCTCTTTAAGCTTGTCGTAACTCTGCAATTTCAATTTATCACCTTCCTGTTCTAAAATTTCCCAATATTTTGGCCATTTAGCTTCCATGTTGAGTTTTTTCAGAGCTTTCGCTTCCATAGGTGATAGCCACCTTGGAGTTTTACTCTCCAAAAAGTCTTTATACCTTATCCAGACATTAAACAATGCTTTCCTGACAATATGGTTTTTAAATGCCTTATGTGCTTTTATCTTGCCGTACCATAAATATGCATGCCACCCAAATACATTGTCATACCCTTCAAGATCCAAAACATCTGTATTCTCAAGAAGCAGCCATTCCTTCAGCCAGCAAAAAGCTGCTGACTCATAATAAAGTTTTAAGTCTGGCAGGGCAAACCCCCCTCTGTCTTTAGCATCAGTAAGAATTTTAAATTTTATTCTGGGCTTTTTGCCCTGCCAGACAAATCTAGATATATCTCTTTGCCACTTCTTGAAACAGTCCATCTTATCAATAATTTGCAATGATTGGAATAAAAATAACATCCTCGGCAATACATTCATCTTAATAACAGCAATTTGACCCAGCAAGGAAAGCTTCAAGTTCGTCCAAATTTCTAGATCTTTTTTCACCTCTGACCAGCATTTCTCATAGTTGTGTTTAAATAGATTACATTCTTAGATGTCATGTGTTTAAATAGATTCACATTCTTAGATGTCATGTATTTTACCTTCTTTACTAAAGTTAAGTCTGTCTCTTTCTGACACCTCTCTCTCTCTATCGGCGTCAAGTTTTTCTCCAAAACCTTAGTTTTTGATTTGTTCAATTTAAAACCTGCCACTTGACCAAAATCCTGGATTACTTCTAAGGCCCTCTTAGTACTGGATATCGGCTCCTGTAGTGTCATAACGAGATCGTCTGCAAAGGCTTTAAGTTTGTATTGTTTAACTCCGACCTGAATACCTTGAATCGAATGGTCCCTTCTAATCATATTTAGCAAAACCTCCAGAACTGAAATAAAAAGCAATGGGGAAATTGGGCAGCCTTGTCGTGTCCCTTTCTCTATTTTAAACTCTTCTGTAACCATATTGTTTACTATCAATTTAGCTTTTTGTTCAGAGTATATCGCACCTATACCATTTTTGAAGTTCTGTCCAACCCCCATCCCCTGAAGATTTTTCTTCATAAAGCTCCAAGAAATATTGTCAAAGGCTTTCTCCTATGCTGCCAAATTTTTGAATGACCTAACCAGCCTTCTGTGTTATCGCATTCTCAAGTGGCAGGGGAAACCGTGTAAAAGGGGAGACTCTTCCAAGCTGCACTCATAACTCCTGAGCTGTTCTACTGTATATGCAGCCTACCAGCAGCTCAGTAAACTTCCTTTTTCTGTTTTTCTTTTTTATTAATATTTTATTAAATTTTCTCAATAAAGAAGTTCAAAAAAATACAAAAACAGAAGAAAAAAGTACAAAAACAGAAAAATACAAAGTCAAAATACAAAAATACAAAATACAAAAATACAAACATTAAACACAAAAAAGGAGAAAAATGAAAAACACATAAAAAACAAAAAAACAAAACTCCCTCTTTTTGAACTCCTCTTTAGTTAACTTATTTTCCTGACTTCCTCACGCCTCCCTTTTTTGTATCCCTTTTTTAAAAGTTGGTTCAGCAAATTCATAATCAATTTAGTTTATTATCAATCCCATCTTACATTTTGCCTTGTTGCTAGAACCCCTTTAATTCATTTCAACGTCATCAACATTCAAAAATTTTACAATGTTTCTGTAAATAAATTTTAAATTTCCTCCAATCTTCTTCCACCGACTCTTCTCCCTGGTCTCGGATTCTTCCAGTCATTTCCTTTTTCAAGTACCTTGGATCCCGAACGCCTTCGTACTCAAACGTCTTGGCTCCCGAACACCGCAAAGCCAGAAGTGAGTGTTCTGGTTTGAGAACGTTCTTTGGAACACAAATATCCGACGGGGCTTCTGCAGCTTCCGATTGGTTGCAGGAGCTTCCTGCAGCCAATCCAAAGCTGCACTTTGGTTTCCGAACATTTTTGAATTCGAACGGACTTCTGGAATGGATTCTGTTCGACTTCTAAGGTACGACTGTATTGCCTTGGGGCAGGGCTGCTGTTATGTATTGGGTTTAACACATTTTATGTTACAAGGCGCGTTCTAACCAAACGTATAAGCGTTGGTAGATGAACATTCTAATGGCAAGTAAGCGCATGCACTTTCAACTGTCAACAACGGTCAGTTAATACTCGGCTTTATTATTGCGATGTCCAGTCAGTTCGGTTCTTGTTTTCCTATGAGTGAGCTGTTGTCACTCCCAACTGTTGAATAAACTTAGTTGAGGAACTTATACTGCCTTGGGCTTCTGACTTTTTATGAACATTTAACACTAGTGACGAGGGTGGGATTGATGAGCTCCCACCGGCTGCCAGAGGCCCAAGACCGCACCACAGCACCGCCGCCTGCCACCTCGCAGTAAGCGCGACCTCACCGCCACACTGGATTCAGCAAATAGTCCTGGAAACAAGACTGCACCTGCCGTGTCTTCGCAACCACTCACAATTGCACAAGCGACTGCCCCAGGTCCGAGGATGGCTACCAGTCATAGTCGGCTGCCACCAGACTTTGATATGAGCCATCCTACAGAATGGCCGCAGTGCCTCCGCCGAATAAGGAGCTACGTCCGACTACAAGGCTTCACTAGGGAGGCAGACAAGGCGGATGTGCTACTGATGGTGCTGGGAAGTTCTACCATCACTCTACTGGAAGGTCTGATGGCACCCAGGGACATAGTGGCATGCACTTTCCATGAGCTGATACAGGCTATGTATGACAAGGCACCTCACGCCTCAGCCAACTAAGAACCACCACCACTACGACTTTGCTCATAGAGAGCAACAAGCACAAGAGTCAGTGAGTGAATACATCACAGCGCTCTGGGCGATTGCAATGTATTGCCAATTCACTGACACCAAGGGACTTCTCGAAAGGTTCATCAGACAGCCGTCTCTGCCGCAAGCTGCTGGCAAAAGACATTATTATGATGATGGAAGCAATGAATATGGCTACAGCCTTTGAGAAGAATAATGCCCACGAGGCGGCCCACAACCCACATAAGGAGAACTCACCACATCCAGCGAGACCGGTTGTCTTCCGTAGATTCCCACAATGAGGATGTCCACCGAGCTTTCGACTGATCCAACCGACACCACTGCTCCCAAGCTACGAGAGCATCGTCAAACCAGCGATCATCTGACGCACCTTGAGGAACATGCGCCAGCTGCGGAGGAAACCAAGAGCATTGGACATGCAGATCCTGCGGCAGGAAGACTTACCGGACCAGCCCTTGCATGTGAAGGACATTGCCTCCGCGACTGTGAAGGATAGGCTGTTGTCCTGTGTCTCGGACTGGGTGGGGAGGGGGTGGCCCGGGAAGCCGGGTCCAGAAATTTTATGCTGCACAGCCCGCAAGGATGAGCTGTCTACTCGCCAAGGATGTGTGTTATGGGGTAGCCGTGTCATAGCCCCCCCCCCCGTTAAGGAAAAAAGTCTTAGAAGGGCTGCATGTGTCTCACCCAGGGATCGTCCAGATGAAGGCATTGGCCCGTAGCTATGTGTGGTGGCCAGGCATAGATGCGGAGATAGAGGGCTGGGTGAAATGTTGCGAGCCCTGCCAGGTCTCCCGGCCGGATCCACCCAAGGCACCAGTACAGTCCTGGGAGTCCACACAGTCCCCATGGTCTCGGGTGCACATGGATTTCGTGGGGCCTTTTCAGGGCCAACACTTCCTAATAGTAGTCGACTCTCAGTCCAAGTGGCTTGAGGTGGTGCCGACCTCAACCGTGTCCTCTAGAGTTACTGTAAACGCATTCAGGAAGCTATTTGCAACACACGGCTTTCCAGATATACTGGTGAGTGATAATGTAACCAAGAATGGAATCCACATTCGTTCCGCTCCTTTTCACCCGGCCACTAACAGCCAAGCTGAACACATGGTCTGTACTACCAAAGATGCGCTTAGGTGCATGGTGCATGGAGACTGGACTCTCTGGTTAGCGGAGTTCTTATTGGCTCAACACATCACCCGAAGCGCAGTAACTGGCCGGAGCCTGGCGGAGTTGCTCACTACCCTCCTTGATCGTATGCACCCCAACCGGGCTCTTGAGCAACGGCCATCCACTGTGGTGTGGGGGGCTCCAAGAGGGTTCTCCCCAGGGACACTGTGTACCTCCGAAACTATGGGTCCAAATAGGGTTGGGTCCCTGGTATCACTGCCCGCTGTACAGGTCCGGTTTCCTACAAGGTAGGGTTGGAGGGGGGACTGGTTTGGAAGAGACACATCAACCATATCAGAGCCAGAGCACCTCTGAACACGAAACTTCAAGCGGAACCAGAGGACAGAGAAATGGGTACCTCAAGAGATTCTGTGCCCAGGCCAGGGTGGGAACCAGACAGGTTGCCGGTGACTGAGTAACCCCAGCAGGGCGACTTCAGGCCAGAATCCTCAGTGGCTTCATCGGCAGTGACCCCCTCCATCAGCCTTGCTGACCGCCCCACTCAGACCATGGGTACCGGAGGAACCTCCTGGGTCACCCACTCAGACACAGGAACAGGCACAGTCCCAGCAGGAGTGGAAAAGGCCAGCACACCTTGATGACTAGTTTGTTCCTTTTGTTAGGAAGTTGGGGGGAGGAGTGTTATGTATTGGGTTTAACACATTTTATGTTACAAGGCGCGTTCTAACCAATTGTATAAGCGTTGGTAGATGAACATTCTAATGGCAAGTAAGTGCATGCTCTTTCAACTGTCAACAACGGTCAGTTCATGCTTGGCATTATTTTTGCGTAGTCCAGTCAGCTTGGTTCTTGTGTTCCTATGAGTGAGCTGTTGTCACTGACAAATGTTGAAGAAACTTAGTTGAGGAACTTATACTGCCTTGGGTTTCTGACTTTTTCTGAACATTTAACAGCTGCAAACAACAAAAAGCAAGGGAATTGTTAGCCACGTGCCATTCTCCAGCATGTAACAAATGGGTCAGATGTTCTGTCCAATCTAGTTCAACACTCAGTAACTAACAGCAGCCAACCAGATCCCCCAAGGAAACTCACAAGCAGGGTGTAAAGACAATAGCCCTCAGTTTCCATCCAGTAAGAAGAGCTTAAGTAATTTGTATAATCCGCTTTTCAAGCCATCCAGGTTGGTGATCATTACTGCCTCCAGTGGGAACTCCATAGTTCTACAAGGCAGTGCATGAATGGCTTCCTTCTGTCTGTCCTGAATCTTACGACATTTAGAATCCCAGGGTGTGCAGGAGTTGTGGTGTTACAAGAGAAGGAGAAAAACATGTATCTGCATAAAAATTGAGGGCCAAATTCCATGCTGTTCCAGAGATATGTGACTGGGTCTCCTTTTGTTTTTAGTTCCTGCAGCTGAGTTCTGAATTTGACTAGAGCAAAATGAAGGATAGAAGTCATGTTATGAAACACTCAGTACAGGACAGCCACTTCGGAAATAAACATCTTTAACTGTTATCATGTTTTTTTAAAAAAATAAGCCTCAAAAGAAGTGCTGTCAATACGCTTTTTTAAGAAAATGTATATGGTGGAGAATACAATTTAGTCTATATCATATCTGAGAGTTGCTGTGGAATTGTATCTCTCCTGCAGAAATGTGTTGTTTTCTCCTGTTTCTGCGGAAATGCCCTTCAAACATTCCACATTTCTTCTGTTTATAGCAGCTTGTGTTTGCCTTGCTAGGGCTTAATTTGCTCATGTTTTCTTCCTTCATTTGCAAAGACAACATGAGGCACCCTACACAACCCTATAACTTTGCAATCCTGTGCAAAGATATCCCAGTAAAAAAAGCAGAAGAGGAGGCTGTGACAGATACCCCCACTGAAAATGGGTGCTGGGCAGTGTTATTTTTCTAGAAAAAGAGGTGCAGCATGAACACCTCCCTTGTTCTCTTAGAATGGCAATGGCACCCACCTGAGAGGTACCAGAACTGAGTTCCAGTGATTTCCGGCTGAAAAAAAGCTGGGTAACATGACCAATGTTGGGGTTGTATTGTTTAGACAGTTCTAGGGCTGCCATAAACCCAGAATTCCCCGGATGTATCCAGGATTCATCCATTGGAACTGGTGTCTAGGTGGAATTTTGAAAAATCAGGGAAAATGTCTGGGGGAACCTGGGTGTATAGCAAACCATGGGGTTTGCAAATTTCAAAAAAAAAAGCTCAAAGACGTGAACTGAAAACTTACAAACTTAGAAAATACGTCGCTGTAATTTCATTGCATCATGTTGCATGGCCATGTTATAAGCAGAAGGACAGTATCCTCAGCTATAAAAACACACCCAAACATGCATTTTCTGCATTCTTTGCCATTCTCTAAGGCACACATGCAACTTGGCTATGCATCATGAAAGGGCTCAGTCTCCCTGTGTCACACCATTCAACTGTTTCTGATTCTCTCACTACATGGGCAAATAATAAGTGTACAGTCAGCTAGTTTCCAATGCTGGCATTTACCTGCCAATTGCACCAAAGTTACAGCATGTCTTGACTTATTAAAAAACTAAACAATGCACAGAGCATAATTTTACAGGCTAGGACCAGTTTACCCTCACTAGAGCAAATAAATATGCATTGGAAACATCATGAAAACATGTACTTTTCATATTTCAGTAATAATATTTCAGACCAGCGGACCCCACGAAATTGACATTTGGCTTGTTCACTACTGCAGTTCACTGTGCCAGTTTGCAAATTGCCTAGTTTCCTTTGCCTAGTTTCCTTTGAAACTGCCACTTAATGGATCCAAATAGTTCCCGGAGAGTGGTAGGGGATGTTTTATCCCATGTTGATGGCCTTTCAGCTGATTCCCTGGTGGCCCGCTGGAATGTGGAGTTAACCAGGGCTATTGACTGTTCGGCTCTGAAGCGCCCTCTCCGATTGCATGGAGCCTGGACAGCCCCATGGTTTTCCACGGATCTGAGGGCAATGAAACAGTCACTGAGATGGCTAGAGCACTGGTGGCAGATAACTCATTCTGAATCTGACCGTACATGGGTTAGAGCTCAAAGTCGAGCCTACCAAGTGGCGATAGTGACGGCGAAGAAGACCTCCACCGCCTCTGTTGCATCTGTGGAAAACAGCAGCAGGAGACTCTTTCAGGTGGTTAGCAATTTAGCGGAATCACCTGCTCCATCGGGGCCCAGTACAGGCCACATGGTCTCCTGCAATGATTTTGCAAAGTTTTTTTGCAGATAAAGTCACTTAGATTCAGGAAGAGGTAGACTCCACCGTGGAAGCTGGGCCGTGGGGGGAGAGTGCTAGAGTCCTGTCTAGTTAAGTTGCATGGGTCCAGTTTCAATCTGTTACCCCCGAAGATGTAGACAGGCTGCTTGGACGAGTGAAACCAACCACCTGTTTCTTTGATCCTTGCCCATCCTGGCTTATAAAAGCTAGCCGGGAAGAGCTGGGTGATGGGCTTTGCGGGGTGGTGAATGCTTCTCTCTGTGAGGGCGACTTCCCAGACCCGCTGAAAGAGGCGGTTATCAAACCGCTTCTTAAAAAAACATCTTTAGATGCAGCCAATATGGCCAACTATCACCCAGTCTCAAATCTTCCATTGTTGGGCAGGGTGATTGAGCGAGTGGTTGCTGTACAACTCCAGGCATGCCTGGAAGAAGCGGACTATTTGGATCCCTTCCAGTCAGGATTCAGGCCTCATCATGGGGCTGAAACTACCTTGATCACACAGGTCGATGATCTCTGGCAGGCTAGGGACAAAGGTGAGAGCTGTTTCCTAGTTCTGCTGGATTTCTCAGCGGCGTTTGATACCATTGACCATAACATCCTTCTGGACCGTCTAGAGGGGCTGGGAGCTGGGGGCACTGTCATACAATGGTTCCGCTCCTTCCTCCTGGGCCGTGTCCAGAAAGTGTTGGTGGGCGATGAGTGTTCAGACCCCTGGGCTCTCACTTGTGGGGTGCCTCAGGGTTCTGTCCTCTCCCCCATGCTTTTCAACATCTACATGCAGCCGCTGGGAGAGATCATCAGGGGGATTGGGCTGGGTGTTCATCAATATGCAGATGATACCCAGCTCTACCTCTCTTTCAAATCAGAACCAGTGAAGGCGGTGAAAGTCCTGTGTGAGTGCCTGAGGCTGAATCCTGACAAAACAGAAGTACTGTTTTGGGGGGACAGGAGGCGGGCGGGTATGGAGGACTCCCTGGTCCTGAATGAAGTAACAGTGCCCCTGAATGACCAGGTGCGCAGCCTGGGAGTCATTTTGGACTCACAGCTGTCCATGGAGGCGCAGGTCACTTCTGTGTCCAGGGCAGCTGTCTACCAGCTCCATCTGGTACGCAGGCTGAGACCCTATTTGCCCGTGGATTGCCTCGCCAGACTGGTGCATGCTCTAGTTATCTCCCGCTTGGACTACTGCAATGCGCTTTATGTGGGGCTACCTTTGAAGGTGACCGGGAAACTACAACTAATCCAGAATGCGGCAGCTAGACTGGTGACTGGGAGTGGCCGTCGAGACCACATAACATCGGTCTTGAAAGACCTACATTGGCTCCCAGTATGTTTCCGAGCACAATTCAAAGTGCTGGTGCTGACCTTTAAAGCCCTAAATGGCCTTGGCCCAGTATACCTGAAGGAGCGTCTCCACCCCCATCGTTCTGCCCGGACACTGAGGTCCAGCACCGAGGGCCTTCTGGCGGTTCCCTCACTGCGAGAAGCCAAGTTACAGGGAACCAGGCAGATGGGGGTGGAGACGCTCCTTCAGGTATACAATGGTGCCCCGCAAGACGAATGCCTCGCAAGACGGAAAACTCGCTAGACGAAAGGGTTTTCCGTTTTTTTAGCTGCTTCGCAAGACGAATTTCCCTATGGGCTTGCTTCGCAAGACAAAAACGTCTTGCAAGTTTGTTTCCTTTTTCGTAAAACCGTTAATACCCAGGGTGTTTGCTTGAAGAGGTGCAGTTGCGACTTTACTTCGAGGAGCAACACATAGTGTGGTAGCCTTTTTTGAGGTTTTTGAGGACTTTGCTGATTTTTGAAGCTTTTCCAAAACTTATTTTGCAGCCGTTTGGTAAGTTAAACTTTTAAAACTTTTTTGGGGGGTTTTGGATTTTGGGTTGGGGTGTTTGGAATTCAAGGACTTGGTGTTGGGGAGAGGTTTGCAAGAATCTGGAAGCTTGTGTTGGTTTTTTCTGCATTTTTATGATTTTTTGTGACCATTGGGGCACTCTGCTGTTTTTTTTAAAAAAAATTCTGGGTTTGAATTTCTGTGTGGTGGGTGGCTGGAGGAACAGTTGAGGAGGGGTTTGCAAGAATCTGGGAGCTAGTGTGGGTTTTTCTGAATTTTTATGATTTTCTGTGACCATTGGGGCATTCTGCTGTTTTTTTAAAAAAATTCTGGGTTTGAATTTCTGTGTGGTGGGTGGCTGGGGGAACAGTTGGGGAGGGGTTTGCAATAATCTGGGAGCTTGTGTGGGTTTTTCTGAATTTTTATGATTTTCTATGACCATTGGGCTATGTTGTTTTTTTTATTTAAAAATTGCTGAGTTTGAATTTCTGTGTGGTGGGTGGCTGGGGGAACAGTTGGGGAGGGGTTTGCAAGAATCTGGGAGCTTGTGTGGGTTTTTCTGAATTTTTATGATTTTCTGTGACCATTGGGCCATGTTGTTGTTTTTCAAAAAAAAATTCTGAGTTCGAATTTCTGTGTGGTGGGTGGCTGGGGGAACAGTTGGGGAGGGGTTTGCAAGAATCTGGGAGCTTGTGTGGGTTTTTTTTTGAATTTTTATGATTTTCTGTGACCATTAGGCCATGTTGTTTTTTTTCAAAAAAAATTTCTGAGTTTGAATTTCTGTGTGGTGGGTGGCTGGGGGAACAGTTGGGGAGGGGTTTGCAACAGTTGGGGAGGGGTTTGCAATTTCTGTGTGGTGGGTGCGTGGCTGGGGGAAAAGTTGAGGTTTTTGAAGACTTTGGTGATTTTTAAAGCTTTTCCAAAACTTCTTTTGCAGCCATTTGAGGATTTTGAAGACTTTGGTGATTTGCAGCCATTTCGTAAGTTAAACTTTTAAAACTTTTTTGGGGGGTTTTTGGATTTTGGGTTGGGTGTTTGGAATTCAAGGACTTGGTTCTGGGTTTGAATTCCTGTGTGGTGGGTGGCTGGGTGCTTTTGAATTTTTTGGGTGTGAAGCACTGATTTTTTTTCTTTCTGAGTTTACGAAGCTAGGAGCTGTGCTGCCATGGGACCCAAGAAGACTGCTGCTGCAGAGGCCGGCGAGAGGAAGAAGGAGAAGGTGATGCTGGAAATGAAGAAGGAGATCATTCAGAAGCACGACGGTGGAATGCGTGTGACAGACCTCGCCAGGGAGTACGGCAGGAACCCATTGACCATCGGGACCATCCTGAAGATGAGGGAGAAGATCCTTGCGACTGATGCAGCCAAGGGAGTCACCTGGATCATGAAGAACCGCCCAGCTGTTCTGGACAACGACCTGCCACTGAAGGCTTTGCTTCTGATGGACAATGCTCCTGCTCATCCTAAAGGCCTTGAGGAGGACTTGTTGGAGGAGTTCAGCTTCATCAACATCATGTTCCTGCCGCCTAACACCACACCACTGCTCCAGCCGATGGATCAGCAGGTCATCGCCAATTTCAAAAAACTCTACACCAAGGAGCTTTTCAGGCGATGCTTCGAGGTGACTAATTGCACCACCTTCACCCTGCGGGAATTCTGGAAGGACCACTTCGATATCGTCACCTGCTTGAAGATGATCACCACGGCCTGGAAAGGGATCAGCCAGAGAAATTTGAATTGCGCTTGGCGCAGCCTGTGGCTGGATTGTGTGGCACCAAGTGACTCTGATGCACCAGAGTCAACAGTGGTACAGGACATTGTTGCCTTGAGGAGGACCATGGGCCTGGAGGTCACAGAGGAGGACATCAGCGAGTTGGTTGAGGAGCACAACCACGAGCTGACCACCCAGGAGCTGGTCGAACTGCAGGCAGAGGCTGCGCAGGAGCAGGCCTCGCTGGAAGAGGAGGAAGCAACTGAGGAACAGCTGTCCTCCAAAGAACTGAGGGACATTTGCATGAAGTGGAAGGATGTGCAGGCTTTTGCAGAGCGGCACCACCCTGACAAGCACGTGGCACATGACCTTGCGAACACTTTTGATACGGCGGTCATGCCGCCTTTCAGGGAGGTGCTGAAAAGGCGGATGAAGCAGCAGACCATGGACAGGTTCTTCAGCAAGAAGCAAAGAGTAGAAGAGGAACCTTCTTCGAGTGGTCCCCCAGAGTCTTAGAAAATGTAATGTACACTTTGTTGATTTTAAAATGTTTTTCCTGTCATGTTTAGAAACTTAATTTATTGTTCCTTCAGTTTTTGAAATGCTCTTTACAGTATGTGTGACTTTAAAGAGCACTTAATAAACTCTTGTTGTACCAAATTTGGCTTTGTTTGGACTTTTTTTGACCATAGGAATGCATTAATTGGATTTCAATGCATTCCTATGGGATTTCGTGCTTCGCAAGACGAAAAATTCACTAGACGAAAAAACTCGCGGAACGAATTAATTTCATCTTGCGAGGCACCACTGTACAGGACCGAGGCCATTTAGGGCTTTAGAGATCAGCACCAGCACTTTGAATCGTGCTCGGAAACGCACTGGGAGCCAATGCAGATCTCTCAGGACTGGTGTTATGTGATCTTGGTGGCCACTCCCAGTCACCAGTCTAGCTGCCGCATTCTGGATTAATTGCAGTTTCCGGGTCACCTTCAAAGGTAGTCCCATGTAGAGCGCGTTGCAGTAGTCCAGGTGGGAGATAACGCATGCACCACTCTGGCGAGACAGTCTATGTTCTGGTCTCTTCCACGAAGGCAGTTATTACAAAACCAGCATGCATAGTGGTGCAAGAAACAAAATAGCATTACAACATGCAGTTATGCTAAAGCAAACGAGAAATTTCTGGAGGGTCACTGAACTTCACTGCAAGGGCAGATTGTGCCTGCATATTCCTTTTTTTTTTTTTTTCTGGCGTCAAGACGGTCAGAAACTGGGCAATGGACTGTTTCTTCTTCTAAAGCAGAGTGTCTTTGATTTTTCACAAATTAACTAGAGGGAAAGTATGTGGCCAGTGGCCCATCTAGTCCAGCATCCTGTTCTCACAGTGGCCAGTCAGATGCCCCAATAGCAAGCCCACAGGCAGGACCTGGGCAAAAGAGCCCTCTCCCCTCCTTCGGTTCCCAGCAACTGGTATTCAGAAGCATTGCTGTCTCCAGCTGTGAAGGCAGAGCACAGCCATTGTGACTAGTAGCCTTTGACATTCTTATCCCCTATGAATTTGTCTAATCCTGTTTAGTGTTATGGCAGAGAGAAACATTTCTCTAGCCACTTTCTCCAGGCGGTGCATAATTTTATAAACTTTTATCATGTCTCTTCTTACTTGCATTCTCTTTAAATTAAAAAGTCCCAAACACTGCAATCTTTCCTCATATGTGAGTCAAAGGCTGTGCTGTTCTCCCCCTCTACATTTTATCCTCCTGAAAACCCTGTGAGGTAGGTTATGTTAAGAGATTATGACTGGCCCAAGGTAAGCCAGCAAGCTTCATGGCTGAGTGGGGATTTGAATCCCTGTTTCCCTTGGTTCTTTTCTAAATTCTATTATTTATAAAATTAAAACAATTGACTGTGTCAGTATGAAATTTGGTATACAGTGGTGCCCCGCAAGACGAATGCCTTGAAAGACGGAAAACTCGCTAGACGAAAGGGTTTTCCGTTTTTGAGCTGCTTCTTCGCAAGACGAATTTCCCTATGGGCTTGCTTCGCAAGACGAAAACATCTTGCAAGTTTGTTTCCTTTTTCTTAACACCATTAATACAGTTGCGACTTGACTTCGAGGAGCAACTCATAGAACGCAGTGTACATAGTAGCCTTTTTTGAGGTTTTTAAAGACTTTGGTGATTTTTGAAGCTTTTCCAAAACTTCTTTTGCAGCCATTTGGTAAGTTAAGCTTTTAAAACCTTTTTTTTGGGGGGGGGTTGGATTTTGGGTTGGGGTGCTTGGAATTCAAGGACTTGGTGTTGGGAAGGGGTTTGCAAGAATCTGGAAGCTTGTGTGTTTTTTTCTGTATTTTTATGATTTTCTGTGACCATTGGGCCACTCTGTTGTTTTTTTAAAAAAATTCTGGATTTCAATTTCTGTGTGCTGGGTGGCTGGGTGAACAGTTGGGGAGGGGTTTGCAAGAATCTGGAAGCTTGTGTGTTTTTTTCTGTATTTTTATGATTTCCTGTGACCATTGGGCCACTCTGCTGTTTTTTTTAAAAAAATCTGGATTTGAATTTCTGTGTGCTGGGTGGCTGGGGGAACAGTTGGGGAGGGGTTTGCAAGAATCTGGAAGCTTGTGTTTTTTTTCTGTATTTTTATGATTTTCTGTGACCATTGGGCCACTCTGCTGTTTTTTTAAAAAAAATAATCTGGATTTGAATTTCTGTGTGGTGGGTGGCTGGGGGAACAGTTGGGGAGGGGTTTGCAAAAATCTGGAATCTTGTGGGTTTTTTCCTGCATTTTTATGATTTTCTGTGACCATTGGGCCACTCTGTTGTTTTTTTTAAAAAATTCTGGATTTCAATTTCTGTGTGCTGGGTGGCTGGGGGAACAGTTGGGGAGGGGTTTGCAAGAATCTGGAAGCTTGTGGTTTTTTCTGCATTTTTATGATTTTCTGTGACCATTGGGCCACTCTGCTGTTTTTTTAAAAATAATAATCTGGATTTGAATTTCTGTGTGGTGGGTGGCTGGGGGAACAGTTGGGGAGGGGTTTGCAAGAATCTGGAAGCTTGTGGTTTTTTTCCTGCATTTTTATGATTTTCTGTGACCATTGGGCCACTCTGCTGTTTTTTTTTTTTTTAAAAATCTGGATTTGAATTTCTGTGTGCTGGGTGGCTGGGGGAACAGTTGGGGAGGGGTTTGCAAGAATCTGGAAGCTTGTGGTTTTTTTCCTGCATTTTTATGATTTTCTGTGACCATTGGGCCACTGCTGTTTTTTTTTAAAAAATCTGGATTTGAATTTCTGTGTGCTGGGTGGCTGGGTGAACAGTTGGGGAGGGGTTTGCAAGAATCTGGAAGCTTGTGGTTTTTTTCCTGCATTTTTATGATTTTCTGTGACCATTGGGCCACTCTGCTGTTTTTTTTAAAAAAAATCTGGATTTGAATTTCTGTGTGCTAGGTGGCTGGGGGAACAGTTGGGGAGGGGTTTGCAAGAATCTGGAAGCTTGTGGTTTTTTTCCTGCATTTTTCTGATTTTCTGTGACCATTGGGCCACTCTGCTGTTTTTAAAAAAAATTCTGGATTTGAATTTCTGTGTGCTGGGTGGCTGGGGGAACAGTTGGGGAGGGGTTTGCAAGAATCTGGAAGCTTGTGTGTTTTTTTCTGCATTTTTATGATTTTCTGTGACCATTGGGCCACTCTGCTGTTTTTTTTAAAAAAACTTCTGGATTTGAATTTTTGTGTGCTGGGTGGCTGGGGGAACAGTTGGGGAGGGGTTTGCAAGAATCTGGAAGCTTTTGGGTTTTTTTCAGCATTTTTATGATTTTCTGTCACCATTGGGCCACTCTGCTTTTTTTTAAAAAAAAAATTGGGTTTGAATTTTGAAATGCTCTTTACAGTATGTGTGACTTTAAAGAGCACTTAATAAACTCTTGTTGTACCAAATTTGGCTTTCTTTGGACTTTTTTTGACCGTAGGAACGCATTAATTGATTTTCAATGAATTCCTATGGGAAA
Organism: Podarcis bocagei; assembly: GCF_964188305.1. NCBI lineage: Eukaryota > Metazoa > Chordata > Lepidosauria > Squamata > Lacertidae > Podarcis > Podarcis bocagei. The sequence goes on from NC_138140.1 coordinate 22,263,437, forward strand.
CTGTGCTTCGCAAGACGAAAAATTCGCTAGACGAAAAAATTCGCGGAACGAATTAATTTCATCTTGCGAGGCACCACTGTATAGGATCTGAGGCAGTGTATAATTTGGCCAGATTTCTTTTACACCGTGTCTTCTTTCAATTGACAATTGGGCTTAGTTTGTTATGTGAAGAGTATACTGTGTGTTGGAGCAGGAATTCCTCATCTGTATTTGTAGCAACTGGTGGAAGAAGTGTATCTGTACTATTTCTGCCTGGACATTCACTACATGTTGTTCTGGTGACTCAACAGTCTTTTGTGCTTGCAGAAATTTTAAGGGCGCACATCAGGTAGAAATTCTTAGCTGCATTTGCAGAAGCTGTCTTGACATTCACATGTTGCCATGGTGAAGGAACATTGTGTATTTTGTGGATGCATCAGGCATAAATTGTTGGGTATGTACACAGCAACTGTTGGGGGGGAGAGCTGCACCTATATAATTTCTGTCTGGACACATCACTGTGGGAGGGAATATAGTACATGCTGTGGATGCATCAGACATAATTTCTGACATGTACACAGCACATATTTTCAGGAACTGGACCTGTAGAATTGCAGGACTTCTGTGCGGAGGTCTTCTGACTAAGCTCCTTATTTTTAACTAAATGGACAAATGTTGAAGGTTGTGGAGGCAAGCACCCCACCCCACCCTTATTCCAAATTGCCCTCCTCCAGGAATTGGTGGGCAGCCTTGTGCAGCAGGGAGCCTCCTGTAATCATGTGGGCAATTTAGAACCCTGATTTTGTTCAGGGTTTTTCATCGTGCAGCCAGCCTATTGATGCGAGTAGAGCCAGATTAAATACCCCGCAGCCTTTGCCATCTAATGAAGCTGAATGCTGGAAGATTCATGACAGATGAAAGGAAAGTCCTTCACACAGTGCCTTGTTAAACTATGGAACTCACTCCCACAGGAGGCAGTGATGGCCATCAACCTAGATGGCTTTAAAAGAGTATTGGACAAATTCATGAAGGATCATAAGACTATGAAAGACTGTGAGGCATGATTCTTATGCTCTGGCTCAAGTCAAAGGCAATAATGCTTCTGAATACCAGTTTGTTGGGAACTGCATTAGGGGAGAGAGCTCTTGCATCCATGTCCCCCCCCCATGGATTAATTTTAAAACATGGGGTAGACAAATTCACTGCTATCCAGAAACATTCTCAAACTGTGGAGGCAGAAGATTGGCATATGGCAAATAGCCCTTTGTAGTCCTCTCAATGAATTTGTCTAATCCTCTTTTAAAGCCACCCAAGTTGGTGTCCATCACTGCCTCCTGTGGGATGGAGTTCCAGAGTTTAACAATGTGCTGCATGAAAAACTCCTTTCTTTTACCTGTCCTGAATCTTCCACTGCTTAGCTTCCTGGGATGCCCACGAGTGTTCTAGTGTTATGTCAGAGAGAAACACTTCTCTACCCCCCTTCTCTAGAAGGTGCATAATTTTACAAACTTCTACCTCTTATTCATCTTTTCTCTAAACCAAAAAGTCCCAAATGTTGCAACCTTTCCTCACATGGGTGGGTGGGTTGCTCCACCCCCTGATGCTTTTGTTTGCCCTTTCCTGAACCTTTCCAATTTTACAGTATCTCTTTTGTGGTTGAGACTACAGCAGGACAACAGCACTGTAAGGGCCCCTGGTGCTGTTGCCCATGGAGAGACTTTCTCTCCTTCATGCCTACCCTGGAACATTTTGTGAGTTCCAACAGTGCAACACCCTTATGACTGGAGTCGCTTTCGCTAGAGCCCTTGCAGCTGACCCTGCCCTTTTGTCTCACTTCTCTTGCTTTAAGAGAGAAATGTAAAGGATTTGCTGGTGTGACAATCCTGAAATTTAATGACTTGTGCAAGTTTCTCATGTTATGCAGTTCCACATTTTAGCATATGCTAAAAGAAAGAAATGCTGCTCTTGGTGTGGCAGCGTTGCAGGATGGCAAAGGTTTCACTGGGGCCCCAATGAGGGAACTTGAACTTCAGTGCCCTTCCTGATGGGCGGTGGAGGCATAAGCCCCAGCTGCCTATCAGGAAAAGGATCCTAGCCTGTTCCTGGCTTTGGCTAATGGGGATGCAGACTGGGGACATGGGCTGTACCAGGGGGCAGAACTGAAGGAGCAGGTAGCATTCCCTTGGATCTGCCCCTTGCCCATTTAAGCAGCCTGCACCCAGGGCACTACCTGTTCATTCCTTCGCTGGGTTTCCCTGCCCATCCACCCTTGGTTTACGATGATAGTCGATGACTTTGCTGTGGTTGGTGTTCTTCATGGAGCCGGGTAGGAATTTGCCCACCGGGCTAATTGGCTCTGACCTGGTGGTTTTCCCCACCTCATCGCAATCGTCACAACTGCTTGGGCATTGGGGCAATCCTTTGTCTTGGATGGAGGCAAGGTTGTAGTCTCTGCCTGCCCCTCCAAATGCTAGGGTATCCCATTAAAGGGATCGGGGGGAGTGGCTACATCCACATGCCCAGAGGGGCCAGGATCAAAGGGACTCCCCCAGACGGTGGTCCCTGCAGAAGTCACCCTATTTGATGTAAATCTTAGAAACCCCCACCTGGATTGACCAGGCGTCACTTCCAGTGAGCGGGCCGGAAGTATTTAGATTGCCCCATGCCCAAGCCAAACCTCTTTAATCTGTATTCAATAAAGCTGTGGCCTGTTTTTACCCAAAACCACTCTTACTGGTCTCTTATTTATATGGGTTGGGGACCCTGATGCCTGGTCCTGCAAGTGGTTTCTGTGTACTGTGTTTAAGTACTTGTGTCAATGGCATTTTAAACGTCAGTTCTGAAACCCAAGAATTTAAATCTGCATCCATCAGTTGAACTAAAAGAATTAAAAAAGACTGGAAGGAATGCAAAAATCTATGATGAGCACTAATTAGCAGCAGCGAACATACTTGAATTTTGATTTGCCAGTATAAACTTTCTAATATATATGAAAATCACAGGTCCTTAATTTATTGAAAACAAAGTTTAGGATAAAATAAATCCACTAATTTGCAGAACCTCTGTTCTTCATGCCCAGATTGACACAAGAGCAGCCATATGAAATTCCCAAAAGGCTTTCCTAGCCTGTTATACAGTTACAGTACTTGTAAATAAAAGTATTCCATTTCAATGGGAAGTTTGCTAGCCTCATCACTGCTATGCAGCTCATCAGCAAACCTAAACCACCATCCCCTTTGCATTTGCTCTCCTATGTTCCTGCTTTGGATGGTGCAAGGGCCAAATCCAGGAATGGCAGAAAGGAGGAGGACATTTAACACTGCATAGGGACTACAGAGGGGCTTTGCTTTTGGGAAGGCGAACCATTAAGCAACCTCACAAGGCAAACAGCAGACTTTATGGAAAGTGATTGTGTAACTAAAGCACAATCACTTTAAAACAAAGCAATATGTTAGATTGTTTCCTATCACTGTTTCTGAGTGCAAGTCTCAAACTTTGAAGCCTTGTGAAGAGCTCTGTGAGAAAACAAGCATCAGGTCACACTCTTTATAATAAAGGTCATTTGCCAGAGATGTGCAAGTGGGACAGGTCCATAGGCGCCGACTCCATGGGGCTTGAGGGGGCTCGAGCCCCCTCAAAAAAATTTTTGGGGGGGCTCAGCCCCCCCAATAATCTCGGGCGGGCGCCCTTCCAGCAGAGCGCCGCCGCCGTCCCCCGCCTCCTCCCCACCTGCTCCTTCGCCAGCCAGCCAGCCGCGCGCCCTAATCGCCAAGGCACTGCCGGAAATCCCGCGAGAACAGGGGAATCCCGACTGGCCACACCTCCCAGCCAGCCAATCGGCTGGCTGGGGGGCGTGGCTTGCCCTATTTAGGGCCGGAGCCACTTTATTTGCATATTCATGAGCTTATTTATTATTCATGAGCTTTCCCGGGCCCCCCCAATATTTTTTCTAAGTCCGCGTCCCTGGACAGGTCACAGGAATCATTCAAACTTTTGGCCCAGGAGTTAAAAAGAGAACACTTAATCACACAATCTTAATGATATTTATTTTGCTTATTGCTACAAATTTATTGAGAAGTGACTTGGGAGGATTTGGCGGACAGTGCACAGAAAAAAACAGCTTTTTTTTTAAAGCGTTGTCTTTATACTCAGTATTGTAGCTACATACTGGCATCATTTCACACACATGAATTAGAAATATAATTTCTCAAAGGAAACAAATTGCTTACATTGATATTTTCTCATTGTAGCAAAATGCTCTGCGCATATAACACCAATCCTAGCCCAACTGCACTGGCTACCAATAGGTTTCTGGGCCCCGTTTAAAGTGCTGGTTTTGATATTTACAGTGTTATGCTTCTCAGAACCCCAGTACCCCAAGGACCAGCCCTTCCCATATGAACCAACACAGTCCCTGCAGTTGTCATCTGAGGGCCACCCATGGGAGCTCCTGAGGTTGGCAACATGAGAATAGGGCCTTCTCAATGTGACTCTTTCTTGTGGGATGCTCCTCCCTGGGAGGCAGACCTGGTGCCATTGTGATATATCCTCAGTGTTGGGCAAAATTTTTGCTTTCCAACCAGGCCTCTATCTGTTATCGTTTAAAGTGAGTGGGATGTTTTATTTTTTAAAAAATAATATTTATTACTTTTAAACCTTACAAAAAAGACAAAAAAGAAAAAAGAAGAAAAAAGAAGAAAAAGAAAAAACAATACAGTACAATATATAAACAATACACAACACAACATTAACACATTAAACCAAACAAAAGCAAAAACAATTCAAAAAACACACATCATACCATCTCAATATCCTCTCTTTCATTCCCTTGTTTCATCGACCTCCTCACACCTCCCCTTTTGTATTCCCGTTTTCCAAGTCTTTTCAGCAAATCCTTACCCTCTTTGATTTATCTTAGCTCTATAACTTAACCTATTATAACTATATATTTTCATCCGTATAAACTATCTATATTTACCTATTCCTATTAACCTTATTACCAAAACCACTTCTTTTCAGTCCAACATCATTTTAACATTCATTAATTTTACAGTATTTCTGCAGATTTCTTCCAATCTTCCTCCACCATTTCTTCTCCCTGGTCTCGGATTTTGCCCGTCATTTCTGCCATAAAGTGAGTGGGATGTTTTAATGTATTTCCCACCTGCCTGCCCCCAATTTTAGTTTGTCTATTTCAGGTTGTTGTTGTTTTGTGATTTCATTAGTTGTTCTGGGTTACTGTGGCAAAGAAAAAGTGACTAATAAATTTAATGATGATGATGATGATGATGATGATAAATAATAATAAAAAAATCAGAGGTGAAACCAAAGAATGCATAACCAAAATGAAAAAAATACATAACCAAAGAATACAACAGTATTCTGACAACAGTAGTCAAAATAACAGAAGAGGCAAGGAGCAGCCTCTTCAGTTCTGATTTTCACAAAAGTTAATCAATCCTAACGGGAGTACAAACCACCTCTGTGTCAAAATTTAACAAGAGTTAAATTATTGCAGTTTTGCAATACTGGATATCACAAGACTAGACGATTTGATAGGCAAAGGTTTACAGTGAGCTACAAGTTGCTAAGACTAGAAAAAATACTTGTATATAAAATAAACTTCTTTTGGATTATTTGTTTTTTGAAAAAACAAACAAACCATTGTGGCACAATTCCAGCTTTTTAGCTGCACAGGCTTTGGTATTCAGAAAAAGCAGAATAAACCCTCCCCTTACAGAAAACCGCAGAAAGGAGAAGCAAGACCTCTACCAGCCTTTGGTGCTGAAAGCTGTATCTAGGTAGCTTTCTCTATGAAATCTGCAACCAGGCTGGGGAGCAGGAGGGGAGGGCCTCTTTAGTTGTTTTACACATTTTCAAAGAAAACCGACTGATCCAGGAGCAACAGGGTAGGTGCGCCATCTACTTGGCATACTTGACCAAGGCACTCCTCAAGTGCCTCACCGCTGAAATGAACAGGAGGTATGATGTCAACAGAAGCCTCCAGGGGAATACTGTTGTCATATTCCATCTTGAAAGTTGGAGGCTCCCCCAACATGGGATTCACGTGGCTCTGAATCAGCTGCAAGTCTGCGGAGAGGGAAAACACACCCACCAACAGTACAGCTAAGTGAGACTCCACATGTATAATCAAGGGGTGAACAAGCAACATCAAGGGATAGCCTGCATGTCCAAATGGATCACAGATGTAAGGCCACCAGAGTGGACTTTATTCCTTTTATTATTTCATAAACTTTATATGCTGCTTTTGTAAAAAAAAACAAAAAAAACGAACAAACTAACCTCAAAGCAGTTTGCAAAAAAGAATTCCATGCTGCCTGAACCATAATCCTTTTCTTTTCTTTTCTTTTCTTTTCAATTATTTATTTATTTATCGTTAGCACATGACCAAGCAAACATGGAGCAGACCCAGCATAAAAATAAGTAAAGAGATGCAGTTGCACATAGCCAAGATTTTAAGATGAGTCTATATAGCCCAGCTATTACAAAGAGTAACTACTGGGAGGAGTACTTATGTGACTCTCCCTATTTATATAAAATAAAATAAAATAAAATAATGAGTCCACATCAAAACTGTCTAGTTTGGCTTCTGCCCAGACTACACATCTATGAGCTCATTCTCCCCGCCGCTTTCCCCTGGGAAAACCCGCTCTTTACCACTGGATCGGAACAAATGTCAATCAGGTTTCCTGTGGACTGATGTCTGCTCAGGTTCAGGGCTAAGGGTTTCCCTGGGCAAAGTGGCAGGGTGAACAGAAAACCTCTCTGACTCGTGCCTCGAAAGCTCAGGACAAGCGGAAAGTCTCTCAGACATGTGCTTGGTGGGCATGGCACAAGCAAACTGTGGGCAAGCCCTATGCCTGACCACTCCATAACCAGTCCATAACCCTTCCTACACCAGGTGTATGGGGGGGGATCATCTCCCTGCACTGCCACCGCCACCACATTGATCGACATCTGGGAATAAATAAGCTTTCTACCAAAGCAGTTCATCTATATCCAATAGCTCACCATTCCTTGGTGCCTCCTGCTCATTCATCCCAGTCGCAACAGTTTCCCATGTCACCTAGGTGAAGGCAAACATACAAGGAAACTATTAAGGACGAGCACTTACTTATATTCCGTTATTCATTAAAAAGAAATCAGAGTGGTTTACAACAATTGTATATAAAGCCCATACCATAAAGATTATGCAAAAATTTAAAATCAGGAATCAACTAACTATTATGGAAAGTTGTATTCTTAACTGCCTATATAATAAGAATAGAAACATCTTGAGCAGGGACTTAAGTTGGCACAGAAGGCTGCTGAATCTCTATTGGCAGGGTGTTCCACAGCACTGGACCAATGACATTAAAGGCTTGGTTTTTCATTGTTGTCAAAGAACAACAATGGGGAATGAACAAGGACGCTCCTGCGGGTGATCTCAGTGAATGAGCTGGGATATTAGGGTTTAGGCAGTCCCTGAAGTACCCAGTACCTAAGCAGCTCAGGGCCTTGTAAATTAACTCAAGAACCATAAATCTGGCTCAGTAGTAGATGAGCAGCCAGGGCAGATGACTAAAAACCAATCTGAATGTGAGGTGACAGTTGCTTAGCTTTGTCTGGTTTGCAAAGTATTTATAATAAAACACACAGCTTGTGCGTAGTTCATTTGATCAGGAATCAATAAATCTCTGAATGTTGTTTACTAATCTACCGAAAAAGGTCTAAACTTCTTTAACATGCTGTATTTTTCACTCTATAGGACACACTTCCCCCCCTCCAAAAATTGAGGGGAAATGTGTGTGCGTCCTATGGAGTGAATGCAGGCTCCTTGGCTTCAGCGATAGCAATGCAAAGCCTCCAAAGTGCAGAGGGAGAGCTCCCCACACGCTCCGGAGGCTATGCATTGCTTTCACTGAAGCCTGGAGAGTGAGAGGGGTCAGTGAGCACCGACCCCTCTCGCTCTCCAGGCTTCAGGGATAGCCGCCTGAAGCCTTTGGAGTGCAGTGGGAACTCGTGCTGTGCTCCGAAGGCTTCGGGTTCCTTTTGCTGAAGTCGGGAGAGCAAGACTCTCCAGGTTTCAGCAGAGGGAGAGCTACACAGCGCCCCTTCAGCGAAGCGGGAGGAGAAATGGAAGGGGCTCCGCTTCTCCTCCCGGAGGTTTTGCGTTGCTTTCTCTGAAGCCTGGAGAGTGAGAGGGGTCAGTGTGCGAGTTCCCGCTGCGCTCCGCAGGCTTCAGGTTCCTTTTGCTGAAGCCAGGAGAGTCTTGCTCTCCCGGCTTCAGCAAAAGGAACCCGAAGCCTCTGGAGCGCAATGGGAACTCACACTGCGCTCCGAAGGCTTCAGGGATAGCCGGAGGCTTTGGGTTTCTTTTGCTGAAGCCGGGAGAGAAAAAGTTATTTCTTTAAATAATTAAAAAAGCACTGAGAACCAGCCTTGGCTGCCAAGCGGCAATCACACCGGATCTAAGGGAGGTTCAGATTTCAATTTATTTTTTTTGGTTATTATTCTAATAATCATCTTCCAGTATTTTTATGCAGAATTACAGGTTCGCTGCATATAGTAATGTGTCCTGTTCTTCTTTTTGCACCTCCAGTGTAATTCTTAATATGACTCATTCACTGAGAAGCAGTGTGATGTAGTGGTTCAAGTGTTGGACCAGGGCCTTGGGTGACTGGGTTCAAATCCCCACTCAGCCATGAAATTCATTGGGTGTGACCAGTCACTGCATGTCAGCCTAGGTTGTTGTGGGGATAAAATGAGAGAGCCTTGCAGGGAAAAGTGGGATATAGAGGAAATAATCAAATAAAGTAAAGGTAAAGGGACCCCTGACCATTAGGTCCAGTCATGGCCGACTCTGGGGTTCCGACGCTCATCTCGCTTTATTGGCTGAGGGAGCCGGCGTGCAGCTTTGGGGTCATGTGGCCAGCATGACTAAGCCGCTTCTGGTGAACCAGAGCAGTGCACGGAAACACCGCTTACTTTCTCGCCGGAGCGGTACCTATTTATCTACTTGCACTGGTGTGCTTTCTATCTGCTAGGTTGGCAGGAGCAAGGACCGAGCAATGGGAGTTAGTAATCAAATACATTGCTCTAATTCGATCTCTCACCCTGAAACTATTTTATCTTACATTTGCATGAAAGCCAGGAGTCCAGGCTTGCAATCCTCCTGCCACCCAGCAGCCTGAAGTGCCCATGTTCCCAAAACAAGCCCAACCAAAGTGTCCCTGCTGCACTGCATTTTGCAAGAGAGGCTCCCCATCGGCAGCCAGCCATTCTCTCTTTGGAAACCTAGACAGGGCATTCTTTCAGGAGGTCAGACTACACACCACACTTGTGAGCAACACTTACAGGGTTGATGTTGCCGGTAGACGCCGCGGCGGCATTACAGTGGTACCTCGGGTTAAGTACTTAATTTGTTCCAGAGATCCGTTCTTAACCTGAAACAGTTCTTAACCTGAAGCACCACTTTAGCTAATGGGGCCTCCTGCTGCTGCCGCGCCTCCGGAGTACGATTTCTGTTCTCATCCTGAAGCAAAGTTCTTAGCCCAAGGTAATATTTCTGGGTTAGCGGAGACCGTAACCTGAAGCGTATGTAACATGAAGTGTATGTAACCTGAAGCATATGTAACCTGAAGCGTATGTAGCCCAAGGCACCACTGTACTACTAATAGCAAAACCCAAAATGTCTTCGGAAAGGAGCTTATTAAGAAATAAAAAGTGAACACGTTTTCTTCTAAGAAGGCAGAAAATATTGGGGAACAGATATTCCCCACTGTCTATCTAAACACACAGAAGAGCTTTACCTCTGACAGGCCCAGAAATTGGGGGGGGGGGGGGGAGGCTAGGCAGAGGGAGTGAGGAAAGGAGGAAAACTTCTCAAGGAGTCAAAGGCAGATGCATGCAGTATAACACAGGGGGCTTTAAAGTACAGTGGTGCCCCGCAAGACGAACACCTCGCAAGTCGAAAAACTCGCAAGACGAAAGGTTTTTTCGTTTTCGAGTTGCTTCGCAAGACGAATTTCCCTATGGGCTTGCTTCGCAAGACGAAAACATCTTGCAAGTTTGTTTCCTTTTTCGTAAAACCGTTAATACCCAGGGTGCATTGCTGGAAGAGGTGCACTTGCAACTTGACTTTGAGGAGCAACACATTGCACGCTGTGTGGTGGCCTTTTTGAGCTTTTTAAAGAGTTTGCTGAGTTTTTGAAGCTTTTCCAAAACTTCTTTTGCAGCTGTTTGTTAAGTTAAACTTTTAAAACTTTTTTTGGGTTTTTTGGATTTTGGGTTGGGGTGTTTAGAATTCAAGGACTTGGTGTTGGGGAGAGGTTTGCAAGAATCTGGGAGCTTGTGTGGTTTTTTTCTGCATTTTTATGATTTTCTGTGACCATTGGGCCATGTTGTTGTTTTTTTGGGGGAAAAATCTGGGTTTGGAATTTCTGTGTGCTGGGTGGCTGGGGGAACAGTTGGGGAGGGGTTTGCAAGAATCTGGGAGCCTGTGTGGTTTTTTCTGCATTTTTATGGTTTTCTGTGACCATTGGGCCATGTTGTTGTTTTTTGAAAAAATTTCTGGGTTTGAATTTCTGTGTGCTGGGTGGATGGGGGAACAGTTCAGGAGGGGTTTGCAACAGTTGGGGAGGGGTTTGCAACAGTTGGGGAGGGGCTTGGGGAACAGTTGAGGTTTTTGGAGACTTTGGTGATTTTTAAAGCTTTCCCAAAACTTCTTTTGCAGCCATTTGAGGATTTTGAAGACTTTGGTGATTTGCAGCCATTTCGTAAGTTAAACTTTTAAAACTTTTTTTGGGCTTTCTGGATTTTGGGTTGGGTGTTTGGAATTCAAGGACTTGGTTCTGGGTTTGAATTGCTGATTTTTTCTTTTTCTTTTTCTGAGTTTACGAAGGTACGAGCTGTGCTGCCATGGGACCCAAGAAGACTGCTGCTGCTGCAGAGGCCGGCGAGAGGAAGAAGGAGAAGGTGACACTGGAAATGAAGAAGGAGATCATCTGGAAGCACGACGGTGGAATGCGTGTGACGGACCTCGCCAGGGAGTACGGCAGGAACCCATCGACCATCGGGACCATCCTGAAGATGATTGAGAAGATCCTGAAGATGAGGGAGAAGATTACACTCATACCGAAAACAGAGACTGAAAAGACTCAGCTCAAGAACTACCGCCCTATATCATTACTCAATGTGGATTACAAAATTTTTGCAGACATTTTGGCAAAAAGACTGAAAAAGTATTGCTGGAAGAGATTCATAAGGACCAAGCAGGCTTTCTCCCAGGAAGACACTTGTCAGATAATGTGAGGAATATAATAGACATTATGGAATTATTACAAGTAAATATAAACACCAAAGCAGTATTGATATTTGTGGATGCAGAGAAAGCCTTTGACAATATTTCTTGGAGTTTTATGAAGAAGAATCTACATGGGATGGGGGTAGGCCAAGGATTTGAGAATGGTATGGGTGCAATATACTCTGAACAAAAGGCAAAGTTAATTGTAAATAATGTGGTTACAGAAGAACTTAAGATAGAAAAAGGGACACAACAGGGGTGCCCAATTTCCCCATTACTTTTTATATCAGTCCTGGAGGTTTTGCTAAATATGATTAGAAGGGACCAGCTGGTTAAAGGGGTAAAGGTCGGAGCTAAACAGTACAAATTGAGGGCCTTTGCAGATGACTTGGTACTTACTTTACAAGAGCCAGACACTAGTACGAAAAGGGTTTTAGAATTATTTCAAGAATTTGGTCAAGTTGTAGGATTTAAGTTGAACAAACAAAAAACCAAGGTATTGGAGAAAAACTTAACAGTTACTGAAAGGGAGAGGTTCCAGAATGAAACAGGTTTAACTGTGGTTAAGAAGGTGAAATACTTGGGGATTAATATGACATCTAAGAATGTGAATCTATTTAAAGATAATTATGAGAAATGTTGGACAGAAGTAAAAAAAAGATCTAGAAATATGGTCAAATTTGAAGCTTTCCTTGTTAGGCCGAATTGCTGTTATTAAGATGAATGTTTTGCCTAGAATGTTGTTTTTATTCCAAACATTGCAAATTGTGGATAAGATGGATTGTTTCAAGAGGTGGCAGAAAGATATTTCGAAGTTTGTCTGGCAGGGCAAAAAACCCAGAATAAAATTTAAGATTTTAACTGATGCAAAGGAAAGAGGGGGATTTGCCCTGCCGGACTTAAAACTGTACTATGAATCAGCAGCTTTTTGCTGGTTGAAAGATTGGCTACTTCTTGAGAATACAGACATTTTAGATTTGGAAGGGTTTAACAATGTTTTCGGGTGGCATGCATATATATGGTATGACAAGGTGAAAGCTCATAAAGCTTTTAAAAATCACATTGTAAGGAAAGCACTATACAATGTTTGGATTAGATATAAAGATTTGTTGGAAAATAAAACCCCAAGGTGGTTATCGCCAATGGAGGCAAAAGCCGTGAAAAAGCTGAACATGGAGGCCAAATGGCCAAAATATTGGGAAATTTTGGAACAAGAGGGAGATAAACTGAAGCTACAGAGTTACGAGAAACTGAAGGTTAAAGTACGAGATTGGCTCCATTATTATCAAATAATGGAGGATTACAAGCAGGCTAGGAAAATTGGCTTCCAGGTGGAAAAATCAAAATTAGAAACAGAATTGTTAGAACCTAATACTAAGAATTTGTCAAGAATGTACAACTTGTTGCTGAAATGGAATACACAAGATGAAACAGTGAAATCAGCTATGATGAAATGGGCACAAGACATTGGTCATAACATTATGTTTGCTGACTGGGAACAGTTGTGGACCACCGGTATAAAATTTACGGCATATAATGCCTTGAGAGAGAATATTATGAAAATGATTTATAGGTGGTACATGACCCCAGTCAAGCTAGCAAAAATCTATCATTTGCCTGATAACAAGTGTTGGAAATGTAAAGAAATTTAAGGTACTTTTTTTCACCTTTGGTGGATGTGCCCGAAGATTAAGGCCTTCTGGGAAATGATTTATAATGAAATGAAAAAGGTACTTAAATGTACTTTTCCTAAGAAACCAGAAGCCTTTCTCTTGGGCATTGTCGGCCAATTGGTGCCAAAGAAAGACAGGACTTTTTTATGTATGCTACTACAGCAGCAAGAATTCTCATCGCAAAGTATTGGAAGACACAGGATCTACCCACTCTGGAAGAATGGCAGATGAAGGTGATAGACTATATGGGACTGGCTGAAATGACTGGCAGAATCTGAGACCGGGGAAAGAGACGGCGGAAGAAGATTGGAAGAAATTTAAAATTTATCTTAAGAAATACTGTAAAATTAATGAGTGCTAAAAAGTTGAGGTTATAGAAAACAGGGGATTACAGTTGTGAAAGATCAAGTAAAAGAAAAGAACAAGGGAAAATTAGATAAAATTAAGGGGGAGAATTTGCTGAATTAAATTTGGGAATTGGGATGCAGAAAGGGGAGGTACGGGGAAGTCGGCGAAGTAAGGTTTAAGAAAAAAGGATTCGAAATTATACATGTTTGTTTATGTGTTTGTATGTCTGTATTGTGTATTGTTTGTGTTTATATAAATTGTGAAAAACCAATAAAAAAATTTATTAAAAAAAGAAGAAGATCCTTGCGACTGATGCAGCCAAGGGAGTCACCAGGATCGTGAAGAACCACCCAGCTGTTCTGGAGGAGGTCGAGAAGTTGCTCCTCATCTGGATAGAATGACTGAGGCCGTGATTTGTGAGAAGGCCAAGGCCTTGCACGCAGACCTCATCCGGGAACAGCCAGGAACCTCAGGCGAGCCAGAAGTCTTCAAGGCAAGCAGAGGCTGGTTTGACCGGTTCAAGGCAAGATCTGGAATCCACAGCGTGGTCAGGCATGGAGAGGCTGACAGTTCTGATGTTCCTGCGGCTGAGGACTTTGCAGCAGAGTTCCTGGAGGCCGATAGATCAGCAGGTCGGCAGAATCCGTGATCAGGGAAAAGAGATGGCGGAAGAAGAATGGAGAAAATTTAAAAGCTATCTTAAGGACTATTATAAACTTGATGAATGCTAGAATGTTGAGGTTTTCAGGAAAAAAAGGGATACAGTGATATAAGATCAGATTATAGAAAAGATTAAGACGACAGAGGTTGGAAAGGAATATTTAGAAGTTGCTAAAAAATTATGGATATTGGGATGCAGAAAGGGGGGGTATGGGGGAGTCCCGGAAAAGAGGTTTATGAAAAAGTGTTATGAAATTATACGTGTTTGTATGTGTTTTTTTAGGTGTTTGTTTGTCTTTAAAAAATTTTGTAAAACCAATAAAAATTTTATAAAAAAAAAGATAGATCAGCAGGTCATCGCCAATTTCAAAAAACTCTACACCAAGGAGCTTTTCAGGCGATGCTTTGAGGTGACTGATTGCACCACCATCACCCTGTGGGAATTCTGGAAGGACCACTTCAACATCGTCACCTGCTTGAAGATGATCACCACGGCCTGGAACGGGATCAGCCAGAGAAATCTGAATTGCGCTTGGCGCAGCCTATGGCCGGACTGTGTGGCACCAAGTGACTCTGATGCACCAGAGTCAACAGTGGTGCAGGACATTGTTGCCTTGGGGAGGACCATGGGCCTGGAGAGCACAGAGGAGGACGTCAGCGAGCTGGTGGAGGAGCACGACCACGAGCTGACCACCCAGGAGCTGGTCGAACTGCAGGCAGAGGCTGCGCAGGAGCAGGCCTCGCTGGAAGAGGAGGAAGCAACTGAGGAACGGCCGTCCTCCAAAGAACTGAGGGACATTTGCATGAAGTGGAAGGGTGTGCAGGCTTTTGCAGAGCGGCATCACCCTGACAAGCACGTGGCACATAACCAAGCGAACACTTTTGATATGACGGTCATGTGGCCTCTCAGGGAGCTGCTGAAAAGGCAGATGAAGCAGCAGACCATGGACAGGTTCCTCAGCAAGAAGCAAAGAGTGGAAGAGGAACCTTCTTCAAGTGGTCCCCCCAGAGTCTTAGAAAATGTAATGTACCCTTTTTTGATTTTTAAATGTTTTTCCTGTCATGTTTAGAAACTTAATTTATTGTTCCTTCAATTTTTGATATGCTCTTTAAAGTATGTGTGACTTTAAAGAGCAGTTAATAAAATATTGTTGTACCAAATTTGGCTTTGATTGGACTTTTTTTGACCAAAGGAACGCATTAATTGATTTTCAATGCATTCCTATGGGAAACCGTGCTTCGCAAGACGAAAAATTCGCTAGACGAAAAAACTCGCGGAACGAATTAATTTCGTCTTGCGAGGCACCACTGTACAGTGGTACCTCGGGTTAAGTACTTAATTCGTTCCAGCGGTCTGTTATTAACCTGAAACTGTTCTAACCTGAAGCACCACTTTAGCTAATGGGGCTTCCTGCTGCCACTGTGCCGCCAGAGCACGATTTCTGTTCTCATCCTGAAGCAAAGTTCTTAACCCGATGTATTATTTCTGGGTTAGCGGAATCTGTAACCTGAAGCGTATGTAACCTGAAGAGTCTGTAACCCGAGGTTCCACTGTACTGGACCCCTAACTAATATTGAAGGGAAGTTAGACAGAGTTCAGGAAAACAGGGCATAAAGTGGATGTACTTAAGGGTGAACTGTGGTGGGGGAAAATGCCTTGAAGTTATCAGGGATCATTCTTCATCCACTGGGCTCCTTTTCCCTGACCTAGGAGTAGACCCAGCCTCCCTGTTCTGTAATGTCCGTGACAGAATGTCCATCCCATGTGCAGGATGAAAGAACTTAACATCCCCACCCAATCTGATTTGTAGAAAGAGGTACAGATGCTTCAAATGAAGAACCAATGTGATGATCTGGATATTTTAAAAATCGGTTTGGGATAATATTTCTGACATGTTAGGATACCCTTATACCCTTGGAATCTAAAATAGTTCTGTTTGAGCTATCTAAAGCATGCTATCCTGGAAAATGATCAATAATCAGTATTATGTCTTATAACTTCTACTAAGATTATGAAAACTAATAATAATAATAATAATAATAATAATAATAATAATAATAATAATAATAATAGGGGCGGGCAGTACATCTCCTACAATATGTGGATGGATTGAAAAAATCTGGAATATATTAGGAATTATTGAGTTAACTTATTATAAAAGAATACTGTTAGAATCAGCCTAACAGGTTTCTGGAAATATTGAGGGGGGGTGTTAATGTTTTGGAATAATATGTTTAATGACAATGCTCAATCTGCTGTAATATTCGGAGTGAAGCCTCTCTGAAACTTACACAGGGGTTACATTCTGGGGATCACGCCTAAAGCCAAAATCGTGTACAGTAAAAACCCAGTGGTGGTTGGATGCTATTTATCCTGGAACCTCTGGCTTTTAATTTTCATTTTTTATTGCCGTGCACTTAAATCACAGAACCAAAGAACTGTAGAGTTGGAAGGGACCAGCTGAACGTGCACAAGTTAAATGTGTGTAAGTTTCTGGCTTTGCTTTTTATCCTTATGAATCTTCTTTCTTTATTTATTGAATCTAAACTTTTTAATTTAAACTTTTTTTTTTTAAGGTTTGGACTCATTAGGAGACCCCTAAAAAAATGCTGTCCTATTTGCTTCTGAGCGAAGCCAGAGAGCTCAAACAGCAGATGAGCTTGTCTCAAAATTTGCACAGAGCTGATACCACAAACTGGTAATGCATATGAGTAGGTGAAGGGGCCTCGGCCAGGAATACTGCACTTGAGCTGCTGCCAATGGCAACAAAATTCACCAGAAGGTTCATCTAATCTCCCAGCCTATCAGATATGCTCACAAGAAGAAAGGCAATTGCTAAAGCAACTCAAGGCCAGTCAAAAGAATCACCACATCACCCGCCCGCCCCCGCCCCCTCATAATCAGTCTAGCTTGGTAAGCATCCTTAAGCCACTCAGCAATCGGAAGAAAACTATTTGGTGCCACTTAAAGGCCAAAGAGAAAATCAGAAGTTTGTAGCTACCATGATGGGTTTTCTGCACCCACGGCTAGTCCCTGGAGTAGTTCCCTCTCTAAGGTGGGGGGAAAGCCACCACACAGGATCCCCTTCCTCCATTACAGGAGAGTGACATTTTCTTGGGCAGAGGTGGTGGGCAGGTTGGTGGGGGAGAATCTATTGAAAGTTGGGGGCTGGGGAGTAGCTTTTTGGACTTTTCATAATCCTTGACAAGCATTCAGGTATAGGAGGGCCTTCTCCTCACAAGCACGCTGATTGCAATTCTTTCAGAAATGGAGGTTTTCTGTCCGGATGAAATCAAGGTTTTAAAGCACTTTGAAGCAGCTCAACTCCTGTGACTTCTTCAGAAAACTGTTTTTGGGGAGGGGGTGGGGAAGAATCCCAACCATTCTGTTCAAATGACAGTTGTTTGGGTTTTAGAGATGGGCAGGTCAGACTATCTCTGTTTTTCAGGTACTTAGCTACATGCCTGTTTTGCTCCTTTCTTTTGGCAGATATGGAATATCTTTTTTTAAACAGAAAATGTGGCCTTCCATCCCTGTTTGAGTTCCTTGTTTGGAAGCTGTGAGAATTAAGGCAGAGCTGTGTAGAGCAGGCAGGTCCTATAGAAACTCCAGAAAAAGACTGCATTTGCCACATGCCAAATGCATGGGTAGGCAAACTAAGGCCTGGGGGCCAGATCTGGCCCAATCGCCTTCTCAATCCGGCCCCTGTGGACGGTCTGGGAATCAGCGTGTTTTTACATGAGTAGAATGTGTCCTTTTATTTAAGATGCATCTCTGGGTTATTTGTGGGGCCTGCCTGGTGTTTTTACATGAGTAGAATGTGTCCTTTTATTTAAGATGCATCTCTGGGTTATTTGTGGGGCCTGCCTGGTGTTTTTACATGAGTAGAATGTGTCCTTTTATTTAAGATGCATCTCTGGGTTATTTGTGGAGCCTGCCTGGTGTTTTTACATGAGTAGAATGTGACCTTTTATTTAAAATGCATCTCTGGGTTATTTGTGGGGCCTGCCCATAGCTGTCAACTTACAGATTTGAAAATAAGGGGCCAGCAGCCTCGAAAATAAGGGATCAGCAGCCAAAATAAGGGATTTTGCTTAGCTTATACAGAAATCCGGAACTGATGGAGCCGTGCTGCTTTTGCTGCAACTGACTGTGTTTTGCAGGGGGTTGGACTAGATGATCCTAAGGGTCTACAACTCCCACCAAAGAAGAGTGGCAGACAAAACTGATGAACGACGTCGAGATGCCAAAGCTTACAGGCAGAATTAGAAACCAGGAAGAGGACCTCATTAATAAAGAATGGGGAAAGTTTATAATTTACTTGAAAAGCTATTGTAAAGAGTTACATACATTGGTAGGATTGGCAGAAAACTTGTAGTAAAAATTTGAACTATGGATGGACAAATGATTTATAAAAATAGAGTTATGAAAGGGATGCAGAGGGGGAAATCACTACATTAAGATGCTGCACTGGTTGGAGGGTATGCTAAGCAGCACGTTGGGGCTGCCGTCGTCCTGGTGCGAGGAGTTCCATTGGCCCTTCCCCACCCGAGAGAGAGGGAGGGATGGAGAGAGACTCTCCCCCACGCACCCACCAGCCCGGCATGAGGCGGTTGCAGTGCCGCCGTGGCCACTGAAGTGCCGCCCTTCTGCGTCCCTCTCTATCCCCTCCTCTTCCTCCTCCCTCAGGCTTCCCCTGGCAGCGCGGCGGAAGTCTCGCAAAAGAGGGGCTGTCTGCCCGCCCGTCGCCACCCGTTTCCTCATGATGTGCCCCTGAGGGGGAAAAGGGAGAGATGGAGACGTGGCAGCTCGAGCACGCGGAGGACCCTGAGCCACTGCTTCCCTCCCAAGCCGGGCGAGCATGAAACCCAGGAAATTTAAGGGACATCATCAATAAGGGATATAGTGGGACACGGTGCTGGGATAAGGGAGTTTCCTGCCAAATAAGGGACGGTTGACAGCTATGGGCCTGCCTGGTGTTTTTACAGGAGTAGAATGTGACCTTTTATTTAAAATGCATCTCTGGGTTATTTGTGGGGCATAGGAATGTGTACATTCCCCCCTCCCAAATATGGTCCGGCCCCACACAAGGTCTGAGGGACAGTGGACCGGCCCCCTGCTGAAAAAGTTTGCTGAACCCTGCCCAAGAGCTTTCCCCTCACAAATACTATTCCTACTGTTCTATCTATCTGGCAAACCTGTTCGGATAGGGCCACTGAGTCCAGGTAATTTCGCTGCCCCAAAAGAGGCAAAAAATCTGACTGTGAACTCAGAGCCACCTCTCCCCATAGCACTGCCCCACATCTCTCTGCCAGTCAATGAAAAAGCCTCTGCTGCTTATGTTTTCCAAACTATAGTCTAGAGCTCCCGCAGAGTCCACATTCTGATCCTGAATCTCAGGGACAAAGGTCTGAAAGCACAAACCAAGAAAATAGACTTTTGATCAACCCAAAGAAGGTTCCTCCTGACAACCAATCAGGCAAGAGACTTTAAATAGGGGAACCAAAGATGACAAATACTATCTTTCTCCTGATTCTCACATAGAACATAAGAACATCAGAAGAGCCTGCTGGATTAAGCCAGTCCAGTCCAGCATCCTGTTCTCCCCAAGAAGAGGAGATAAGCAACTGGCTGGTAGTTACCGTATTTTTCGCTCTATAGGATGCACCCGACCATAGGACGCACCTTGTTTTAGAGGGGGAGAACAAGAAAAAAAATTCTCCCCCTCTCTGCTCAGCACCCCTTCAGCCAAGCGGCAGGAGAAATGGAGCACCTTCCATTTCTCCTCCCACTTGGCTGAAGGGACACTGCACAGCTCTCCCTTTCTGTTGAAGCCGGGAGAGTCTTGCTCTCCCGGCTTCAGCAAAAGGAACCCAAAGCCTCCGGCTATCCCCGAAGTCTTCGGAGCGCAGTGTGAGTTCCTGTTGCGCTCCAGAGGCTTCGGGTTCCTTTTGCTGAAGCCGAGAGAGCAAGACTCTCCTGGCTTCAGCGAAAGGAACCTGAAGCCTGCAGAGTGCAGCAGGAACTCACACTGTGCTCCGAAGGCTTCAGGCGGCTATCCCTGAAGCCTGGAGAACGAGAGGGGTCAGTGCGCACCGACCCCTCTCGCTCTCCAGGTTTCAGCGAAAGCAACGCGAAGCCTCCGGAGCATGGAGGGAGTGCTCCCTCTGTGCTTCGGAGGCTCACGTTGCTATCGCTGAAGCCAAGGAGCCTGCATTCGCTCCATAGGATGCACATACATTTCCCCTTAATTTTTAGAGGGGGAAAAGTGCGTCCTACAGAACAAAAAATACGGTATTTAGATTTTCCAAATCCAGGGAGGGTTTCTTGAGGTGTGGCTTTGTCACTGCCAGCCCCTCTCACAGGGAGGCATTAACCACATCCCTGGCCCAGACTGCTGTCCCCACCCTGCTAGTTTTTAACATCAAAGAGGGCAAGGGTACAGAGTGCAAGTTATCACCCTGACTGATCCAAGCACCTTGTCCAAATCCCTGAGCCTTACTAACTGAAACTCATCCAACACATCAGGTCTAGACACCCCATGAGATTCATCTGCTATAACAGTGGAGTCAAGATCACAGTGGATGCAAGTGATTTTATCCACAAAATGCTTTGCAAACAAGTCATAGCAAGCTACCGTCAGTTACACCATCTCCTTTGGTTCAGATTGTAATGAGGCCCCATACTACCAGGAAAAGCTCTGCCTGCCAGATGACATAGTGAGGATGCAACGGAGGCAGCAAAACATGCCCTCTTTGCTGCCTTCACTGCTGCTAGGTAGGCTTGATGATGAGCCCTCACCCATGTTCAACTGCATTCAACCAGATCTTCCCTCCACTTGTGTTCAGGGTGCCTCACTTGTTTCCTCGCCCTAAGCTTTGGAGTATACCATGGAGCCAAGGGGGCTCCATGAAGTGGAAAAGGGTGCTCAGGGGCAATTGTGTCAATTGTCATTTGGATGTTCCAGAGGTAGGCCAGGGCCAGTCATATCAGCCAGTTGGAGAGCCAGTCATATCAGCCAGAAAATCTCCCAGAGCCTTCTGGAAACTCATTGGGTCCATCAGCCTTTGAGGGCGGACCATTCATGCAGTACCCTCGCCTCCGAGGAGGGGGAAAGATGCTGACAGCCTAAATCTCAACAGGAAGTGATCTGACCATGACAAGGGACTGATGTCAATGTCCGCCACCTTCAAATCACCCTCTTCCTGCCCACTTGAGAATACAAGGTCCAGAACGTGGCCTGCCACAAGTGTTGGGCTGGTGACTTGTTGGGACAGCCCCATGGTCATCGCGGCAGCCATGAAGTCCTGAGCCGCTCCAGAGCCAGTCACCTCAGCATGGATGTTGAAGTTCACCAGAATCACCAGTCTGGGAGTCCTCAACACCGAGACCAGCTCTGTCAGCTCAGGCAGGGAGATTGCTTGGCAGCGAGGTGGGCAGTAAACCAGCAGAATCCCTAATCTGTTGTGATTGCCCAATGCCAGGGAACACACACTCTTGATCCCTGCCCCACACTGGATAGAGACGCTGGAGAGAAAGAGAATTTCTATAGATCACAGCAACACCCCCTTCCCTGACCCTCAAGTCTGCCCTGATGCTGCACCAAGTATCCAGGTAAGCACAACTGGGTGAGACCAACTCCACCCTGCTCACCCACCCAGGTCTCAATTATATCATGTAGACGAGCCTCCACATCCACAGTGGAACAATGGATGAGGATGGTCTCACTCCGAGCCAACTTCGTATTCAGCACCAGCAGCCATAGACCTGACGGCTGGCTGATAAGATAAGTCCTCGAGTTCAAAGAGGAACTGGCATATGGCAGAGTCACCAACTGCCTGTGCCGTGTGGCTTTTACCCTGCCCACCCCAGCTCCTACATCATTCCTCCCCCTACCCTGAACAACTGTGATGGGGCTGCTGTTCCTAGCTCCTCTCTCCCCAGGTATATTCCACAAGAAACATGTAAGAAAAAACAGTTTAAAACTATTTAAAACGTTTTAGACAATGGGTGTATTATATCAAAACTGAAACCAGCTAAGTACCCCAACCCAAAGATCTATTCAGCTGCCTCAGCTTTCAAATCTGCAGTTAGTCAGGACCTTGCCCTCCCCCAAGACTCACAACCAAGATGGCAGTACAATGGCAAACCACTTTTTTAAAACCACAAATGCTGTTTTCGTCCTTTGTTGCATGAATGAGTGCCGCTATTACAACTCTAGGAACTTGCCCACATGAAGATGAACTTACCTGAGAAAGTATTTCTGAGATATCGATTTGCTCCTCCTGACTCAGCTGCGTATCAACCTTCACAGTGTTTGATATGAATAAATTCAAGAAGTCTTCACCCTCCTCTCTATGAAGAAAAGCAGAAAGTCTAAAATTAAACAATAGGTAGAAGAAAAAAGGCAAGTGTTGCCATATTCATGGGAGAAGCCAAAGGAAAGAAGCAGCCTGATCAAAGAGCTGTTTCATGGTGGAATGAATTCCCTTAGAATGTGGTGGGCTCTCCTTCCTTGGAGGTTTTGGAACAGAGGTTGGATGGTCATCTGTCAGGGGTGCTTTAGCTGTGATTCCTGCATTTCAGGGGGTTGGATGAGCCTTGGGGGTCCCTTCCAACTCTGCAATTCTATGATCTTTTGATTCAATGGCAGGAATGTGGAGTAGCAGGGTTGTTGTTGTTTTAAATAAAGTGCTTATGTCCCACCTTCCAATAGAAAACAAAAGAACACGGGTAGCTTGCCTTAAATCAAATTGGTCCATGCAGCTCAGTGTTGTCTACACTGACTGGAAGTGGCTCTCCAGAGTTTCAGACAGGAAATCTCTCTCAGCCTTACTTGGAGCCACCATTGGGATTGAACTTGGGGACCTTCTGCACGCAAAGCCAATGTTCTACCAGTAGGCTATGGCCCTTTCCCAAACAGCCTTAACAATAAAAATAGGTGCAAAGGTTAGCTTTGATGGGTAGAGCCACAGCTCAGTGGTTGAGAACCTGCTTTGAAATATGTAGATCCATATGAACTTAGCTATGGGTCAGCAACAAAGCTGGGATTTTTGCCAAGAGGACTCAGCTTAAATGTGATCTCAGAAAGGCACTTCCTCATGTTTTCAGGCAGTCTCTCCCAACCTGTGCTGGCTGCTCTGCAGGGCACCACATTAAGGCAGGCTGCTCTTAAGCAAGCACACATACACAGCATCACTTAACCCTGGTTGAATTATGCCTTAACTGTGAAAATATCTTGAAAAGGCACTTGACATCTGCTTTGTAAATTTAACACACAGGTGGAACAGTGGTATTGAAACCTGATGGGAGAGAAGAGGGGACTTGATCATGCAAGACTTTTAGCTTACTCACACTTCCATTTGTGCCATGATTTCCAGGCACAGACCCCTTATTTGTAGGACTGGTCTGAGCGGTTTTCTGCTTGCCTCAGTGCTTTCCCTGAGAAAACCTGTTGCTTATCACTGAAGTGGAACAAACACCAATCCACAGAAAACCCAATTGATGTTTCTTCTTGTTCAGCAGCAAACACACCTACAAATCATGGACCTGTGCCTAGATATCATGGCATATACGAAAGTGTGGATGAGCCCTTGAAGTTAGCTCATCCCTGCATTAGATGATCACCCAAGGCCACTAATGAATCATCCTTTGGGAACCACTGGTCTGGCATTTCAAACTTTTCCTCGCAACTGCCCCCTTGGTTCCATAAACTCATCCCCAGAGCCCCCCAACCTACGTAAAGCATCGCTCAGAATACTGCTTTGCGTAACCCAATATGGAAGCTAAAACTCAAAAAAAACTCAAAACAGGAACAATTAATTGCATATTTATTCAAAGTTCAATTGAAACTATTTAGTTTAATTCAACAAAATTGATGAATTTGATCCAGTGACACCAGTTTTTCAAGTTTTGAAAACTACTGACACCTCTAGCAACCACCTGCCTCTTAGCACCTGCCTAGGTAATCCCACCACCTACGAGGAGGTGATACCACCCACTTTGGAATGCCCAACTCAAGGAATCAGACTGGCTCCCATGAAACTAGGTACACCTGTCAAGAGAAGTGATGAGCCGTGCTTGTTTTCCACAGACATGGGCCGTCAAGGTGTCAATCAGCTTCACAGAACCTTTCTTTTTTGCCTTGATCTTGGTCTTTTTTGCCTTGACATGGGCCGCCAAGGTGTTAAGCGGCTTCACAGAAGCTCTCTTTTTTGCCTTGGTCTGGGGTGGAGTGTCCACAGCCTGAAGTCTGCTATTGGCAGGAGTGTCTCCTGTTGCAGGCACTTGGGCCTCCCTAAGGGACATGCCACAGGCACAAGATGAGAATCCAGTACCCTTGCTTCTTTTTCTTAGCATATAATATAGTCAAAGCCACCACTTCTATTTCATTTTATACAAAGCTAACTATAACCCTAAGCAAGCCACAACATAAATGCCATGCTAAGACCGCTGGCCCATTAACTTGATATCCAATGGAAAATCCACAAGCCTCCTAAAATGATTATCTCCAGCCCCTGTTGTGCCACAGCATCGACACTTTCCTGAGGTTTCTGAATGTAAACACCACATTGCTGGCTGCCAGGGGGTAACTTAATACTTTCAACAAGGAATTGAGCCTAGTGGCTATGACCAAATCTATGGAACTCACTGAAAAAAAACAGATTAATTATGAGGAAGTGCTTCCATTCGCTGGCAGCCACTTGTTCATTCACACTGAATATCCCCCACGTCTGTATTTTCAGTAACTTCAGTTCAGTAACTGGTTTCTCCATTCATGAACTCTGTACTAGTTTATACAAGTCAAATGGGCCTTAGAAAGCACTGCAAATAACAAGGCCAGTGGAAGTGATGGTATTCCAGCTGAACTATTTAAAATTTTAAAAGATGATGCTGTTAAGGTGCTACACTTAATATGCCAGCAAGTTTGGAAAACTCAGCAATGGCCAGAGGATTGGAGAAGATCAGTCTACATCCCAATCCCAAAGAAGGGCAGTGCCAAAGAATGCTCCAACTACCGCACAATTGCACTCATTTCACAAGCTACCAAGGTTATGCTTAAAATTCTACAAGGTAGGCTCAAGCAGTATGTGGACTGAGAACTCCCAGAAGTGCAAGCTGGATTTAGAAGAGGCATAGGAACCAGAGACCAAATTGCAAACATGCGCTGGATTATGGAAAAAGCTAGAGAGTTCCAGAAAGACATCTACTTTTGCTTCATTGACTATGCAAAAGCCTTTGACTCTGTCGGCCACAGCAAACTATGGCAAGTTCTTAAAGAAATGGGAGTGCCTGATCACCTCATCCGTCTGCTAAGAAATCTCTATGTGGGACAAGAAGCTACAGTTAGAACTGGATATGGAACAACTGACTGGTTCAAAATTGGGAAAGGAGTACGACAAGGCTGTATTTAACTCTCCCTGCTTATTTAACTTATATGCAGAATTCATCATGCAAAAGGCTGGGCTGGATGAATCCCCAGCCGGAATTAAGATTGCTGGAAGAAATATCAACAACCTCAGATATGCAGATGGCACAACCTTGATGGCAGAAAGTGAGGAGGAATTAAAGAAACTTTTATTGAGGGTGAAAGAGAAGAGCGCAAAATATGGTCTGAAGCTCAACATCAAAAACTGAAGATCATGGCCACTGGGCCCATCACCTCCTGGCAAATAGAAGGGGAAGAAATGGAGGCAGTGAGAGATTTTACTTTCTTGTGCTGCATGATCACTGCAGATGGTGACAGCAGCCACGAAATTAAAAGACGCCTGCTTCTTGGGAGAAAAGCAATGACAAACCTAGACAGCATCTTATAAAGCAGAGATATCACCTTGCCAACAAAGGTCCGTATAGTTAAAGCTATGGTTTTCCCAGTAGTGATGTACGGAAGTGAGAGCTGGAACATAAAGAAGGCTGATCGCCGAAGAATTGATGCTTTTGAATTATGGTGCTGGAGGAGACTCTTGAGAGTCCCATGGACTGCAAGAAGATCAAACCTATCCATTCTGAAGGAAATCAGCCCTGAGTGCTCACTGGAAGGCCAGATCCTGAAGCTGAGACTCCAATACTTTGGCCACCTCATGAGAAGAGAAGACTCCCTGGAAAAGACCCTGATGTTGGGAAAGATGGAGGGCACAAGGAGAAGGGGACGACTGAGGACGAGATGGTTGGACAGTGTTCTTGAAGCTACGAACATGAGTTTGACCAAACTGCGGGAGGCAGTGGAAGACAGGAGTGCCTGGCGTGCTCTGGTCCATGGGGTCACAAAGAGTCGGACACGACTATACAACAACAACAAGTGTAATCTTAGGAGGTTGGTACTTAACCTAGCACCAAAGCACAGGGTTCCATGCAGAGAGCCCCCTGATTCAGTACTCAGCATCTCCAGTTTCGAGGATCTCCAACACAGGGGAAGACTCTGTTTAGGATCCTTCCAAGCTTTGTTCAAGCAAAACCCAGCCAGTTTTGTACTTACTCATTTCCTTGCACACTTTGCCAGCTCTACTAGCTTCTTTTAAAGAAGAAGTGACTAGAAAGTACAGTATTCTGCCAAAATAAAACACTCCACAACTTTCGTACTTAACGTTAACAGAAAAACTGACAACCCATGTTTGAAAGAGTGAAACGGACAAGAAAATCAATACTTTTCAATCAACCTGGCATACTTCTCTTTACATACATGCACAGTGCTGCTTTTCTTTAAAAAAAAATGTTTAGGGGTGCTCTCATTTTCCTACGCATAATGAAATACTGCCCCTCAATGAGGCCAAACTTAGATTCACAAAATGTTTAGGGGTATGCATCCCCCCAGAAAAAAGCACTGCATATGCAACACTGACAGAACGTGGTTTAGGGCCTCCGAGAACACACAGCAACTTATGGAATGATGCCTTCGTTTAAAAGCTAAAATGATTGTAAAGTTAAATGTAATTAAATAGATGTTCGCCGCTTCTAGGTAGGATTGCTGAATATTGATTGTTTTCACTTACTTATGCAAGAAGCAACAATCAAATCTTTGGGAGGCAGGGAAGCATGTATCAATTTATTGGCATTTTGGGGTTTCCAAGCAGTCAGCCAAAGAGAGACACTCTATGCATATATCACCCAAAGCAAAAAGGGTTGCAGCACCGTCTTCAGCCTCTGAATTGTTTACTGAGAAACAGCCAGGCAACCTGCCTGTCTAAACCACAATGCACCTTTTGAATTCTGCATCCTCACTGTTAAGTTGTGGGTGAACATATCAGATGACACAGCGATTCTTCAAACAGCTCTTGTTTATTCACAGGCCAGAACAGAACTGAACTGAAGGGTTCAGCCAGCCTGCTTATATAGAGCTCCACTAGAACGCAACAGTAACCATTTTCTGTAACTATCCAATCACTGAAAGTCACTTTCGATCCCTTATTTGCATATGTGGACCTGAACTATCTACAGTATCCCCCTGCT
This sequence comes from Podarcis bocagei, assembly GCF_964188305.1. Classification (NCBI taxonomy): domain Eukaryota; kingdom Metazoa; phylum Chordata; class Lepidosauria; order Squamata; family Lacertidae; genus Podarcis; species Podarcis bocagei. The sequence continues at coordinate 22,290,849 of NC_138140.1, forward strand.
GGCCCAGGGTGAGAACTTCAGTACATAACACTCACCCAGTCCCATGGGGCTCAAGCACTACAGCCTGCCCATTATTTGCACCAGCAGCACCCCCTGCTTCACCCTCCATGTTGTTAAGGATCACAATAAAGTTTCTGCGGTCTGCACTGTGTCCTGGAACAGCTGCCTGCAAGAGACAAGAGTAAGAAACTGATGTGTTAGTGTGACAACACCTACACTCTAGAACTCCCTACTAACATCAGGCAGGTGCCTTCACTGTACAGTTGTACCTTGGATCCTGAACGCCTTGTGACTCAAACATTTTGGCTCCCGAACGCCGCAAACTTGGAAGTGAGTGTTCCAGTTTGCGAACGTTCTTTGGAACCCGAACGCCCGGAGCGGGGCTCCTGCAGTTTCTGATTGGCTGCAGGACCTTCCTGCAGCAAATCGGAAGCCACACCTTGGTTTCTGAACATTTTGGAAGTCGAACGGACTTCCAGAACGGATTCCGTTCAACTTCAGAGGTATGACTGTATTCTTTTCAGCCTGCCTGCTAAAAACACTTTTGTTTAGGCAAGCCTACCCAGACATATAGAATGTTGATATATGTTTTAATCTGATTTTACCTTATTTTAATCTTTGAAGGTTTTAAGTGCTTTTTTACAGATGATATTTTTAATTTTCTCTTGATGTTCTCTCCCTAACCCCCCCCCCCCCCGCAACCATCAAGCAGGTGTATAAATCTTATGAAATAAATAAAATGTCTGACTAGTGTCATACTGGTTAAATCTTTTACCTGGGCTATTGTACACAAAGTAAAATTGGAGAATTATTTTTTAATTTTTTTAAAAAAGCTTACTGTTTCACGATCCTCCCTAGCACTGCGAGCCTGTGGACGGCTATTCTTTGGATGAGGGGCTTCCGAAGCATCATTCCGAGGTCTGAGTGAGAGAGAGAGAAAAACGCACACACACATAAATAACCAAATTCTTATGACATGCTTAGGAAGAAATGAGGGGCCAAAACATCTAATTCAAAAAATCATCTGGGCAGGTGTCTTCCACATAAGGCAATCCTTACTTGGGTTAACCTGCAGAAGAAATGGAGGAGGCAAAGCCAGAAGTACAGATAGGTTGGCCTAAATCTTATCCACTTGCTCAAGATTTTACCCTCTTTTGCAGCATGGGAGATCCCTTCACTACTTACTACTGTATTGTTAATATCAATCATATTATGATGATTGATAAAGTATCTCCACAAAGGCTTTCTGTCGTGTATGATTTCTGCAGTAAAATCTGAAAGCCAGTCTTGTGAAATTATTTAAAATGCGTAATTTCCTACCAAGCTTTTTTCTTTTCTTTTTTCTTTTTTTGACAGGCCAGCGCCTCCAGCCTTCCTTTCCCTCATCCATCAATTGTGGGCAGCCCTTCCATCAGGCTACCTCAGTGGGGAGAGAGAAGGGAAGCAGGAAGCTCACTCCGTCAGCTTTGCTGGAGGCCCAGTTCCACCAAACACCTGCTGGTCCTCAACTGTGCCAGTTGGGAATTATAGGAACAATTGTTTAGAAATCGGTGTTTGAGTTTTGGTTTTCTTCTCTGCCCCACCTTCCCTTTTCCCTTCTACATTGTCGGGGTTGTTGTTGTTGTTGCTTTAAGTTCACAAGCCTTTGGGTGGGGACTGTCCTGTTTTGATTATATGTAAGCCACTCTGGAAGCTTTTTGGGCTGAAGAACCAGGCACAAACACTCCAAGTAAAAATAGCAAGCTCTTGCGAGCTATGGCTCCCCAAGCACCTATAAAAGGTGGGGATGTACAGAGAAAAGGACAAGGATGTAACAGGTGAACATGGACCATGGGGTAAGGAGCTTCTTAGTGCTGAGGCACACACATTTCTTGAAGGAGGGCCCAGGTTCAATCTGTAGCATCTCCTGTTAAAATATTCTCAGGTAGGAGGGCTTGAGTTTGTGGGGAACAACTCAGAGAGCTGCTGCCAGTCAACGTATAGGAAATATTGGTCTATGGTCTGACTCAGTATGAGGCAGCTTCATGTGACCTTTCCAGGTAAGCAAGAAAGCCACAGTATCTAAAGCATCCCTAAACAGCTTAAACACTAAGTATCTCCATACACGCCCACAACAAATATTTCACAAAACCAGATATAAGAAATCAGAGAGATGAAGCCACAGTATTTAAAATAGTGTGGTGACAGTGTGAAATGAACAGAAAGCACCATATTTCAAAGAAGCACCACTGAGGGTACCTGGGGTCTTAGTGCCTCAGCAAACCCCTTTCTGCTGGTCTTGTCTAAGACGTTTTCCAGAGGTCAAAGCACTGCATGCTGCAAATACAAGCTTTGGCTTCTTTCCCCAACTAAATAGGGGGAATTATTTTATAGGTTCATTTTGGGCAACAGGAGAAGAAAGTAGTAAGAATTACCTTTTCCTTTGGGCATCCTGCCTGCCTTTCTCAGACATGCAATTCATAATGATCTGGAGGATCTGAAGTCAAAGAGGTAGAGAGAGAATGAATGAATGAATGAATGAGTGAGTGAATGTTAGAAGCCATGTATTCCTTTTAGCCAGGGGACAGTTCCCACTAAGAGTTAGCTATCAAGACACACCTGCCATGTTCAGGCTTGCAAGCTACTGAGTTTGAAAAAGCATCTGCCATGCAGCAGCCAGCATGGGCTCTTCCCGCCCTTCAACTACCACTTGGCAGAAGCAGTTCCGTCAGGGTGCATCAAAGAAAGACCATCTCCACTCAGCTCCATTCAGACTAGTCATTGCAGTAATTACTCAGTAACATTTAGGACTAGTGACCCAAGTGTGCTAGTTTTCCTCTTCCTCCATCTTGTCTGCCTGCCTTTTCTTCTTGTGTTGTGTCTTTTAGATAACAAGCCTGCAGGCAGAGACTGCCTTATTTGTTAATGATTTTATGCAAGCTGCATGGAACAGGGAAGCATATTTGTGTGTTTGAATCCTCTAAATATCTGTTTCATTTGTTTTTATTTTGCTGATTTACTGGTTTTAGATCGTGTATTGTACACTGTTTAGGTTTTTGAAAATACTGAATGGTACATAAATACTTTTAAGCAAACAAGCATTATCCCCATACTGCATATTATGGAGGTGAGGCAAGGTAGGGAGTGGTTTGCATAATCCTCCTAGAGCATTTAGGAGAATTCTGAATGGGGGGGACTTCTAAATTCACAGCTCAGCTTTAGCCACTATGCTAAATTACTCTGCCTTAACAGGACATAAAGATTAGCATCTACAGTATCTCTGTGTACTTTACTCATCTACTTCTGGTATGCCATAGTGCAGCCTTTGCAAACAGGGGTGTTGCCCTCCAGATGCCACTTCCATTTGACCAGGACTGATGGAAGCCATAGTCCAAAACACATCAGGAGGACAGTTAGTTGGCACAGGCTGCTCTGGAACATCAGGAGAAAAGCAAAGTCTTTTTCTGGTACCTGAGATAAGACGTTCTGCTGCTGATCTTCCTTCTGTTGCAGAGAGCCCATTCCCTCAAGGACTGAGGTGGTGTCCCTGAAAGAACAGGCACAGAGGGAGGTAAGAAAAACTAAGGAAGAGGGGAAGATGGTCACATACCTGCCTTATGATGGCACAACGTCAGGGGACATTTCATGCTGCTTTTTTAGATATAGAACCAGAAATGAGAAGTGGGAAGGCAATGTACCCACTTCATACAAGCATAGTAGACACAGCTGCTTTTCAGTGCCGCACTCAGTGGAAAACCTCAGCTTGATGTGTCAGAAAAACAGTGATTATGTACTTGGACCGCCAATCCTGACGACCCTTGAGTTAACCAGCTCTTGTTCCTCATCATGCCAGGCCTGCTGGGTTGGTTCTGGGGAATTTCACATACACCTCCCTTGCTGTTCAACCAGTCCTTGAGTTGGAAGGTACAGTACAATTGCATCTTCTGCAGGGGCTGCATTCCAGGGATAGTGTGTATATGCAAAAACACATATACTTGAAATGCCCATGCATGAGCAATCTTCTGGAGCCAGCACACCAAAGGAAGGTAGAGAGCTTTTAAGCTCTCTGCTTACTGGGCTGTGAGATCTCATGGGGCCATCCAAGATTTCATGAGAGCCAGGTAAGCAAGACAGGGAGATTAAAAGCTCTTTCCATGCCAGAAAAAAAACCCTATGCAATAAAAGCTTTTAAGCTCTCCACCTTCTGTGCAATTAATTTGTTTGATTTCAACCAGCTGGTCTTCAACAACATAAAGTTGAAATCGCAAAGGTTAGACATGCATATGTACTGTACCCTTCTAAAGCAGAAGTTGGTGCCCCCTCCAGATGTTTGGATCACAACTCCTATCATCCCTAAATACTAGACCATGCTTGCTGGGGCTGCTGGGAACTGTAGTCAAAAATATCCATTATTAATTATTATTTCATTTATTTGTATCTCACATTCTTTTGCTAACTGGGACTGACACACTGACACAGATAAAATACAAAAAAATCTAAAAACAGAAAAGATAACCATTAAAAAGTAACTCTTAATAGACTTGTTTTTATATTGTTTCAATTCTATAAGATCTCAGTTACCTTTTAATGATTATCTTTTAGATAATAAAAACACAACAGCGCTGTTAAAAGCACTTCCTTAAAAAAACAGCTCCCCAAAGACTGTCAGAATAAAACCATCTTCCCCCGCCACTGGAAGAACATGGGAGCCAGTCTAGCTTCTTTGGGGAGAGAGCTTCAAAGCCTAGAAGCAGCCTCTCTAAATCTAGAGTTTGGGGCAGGTTTATATGAGGGAAGAAGGCTTTTCAGATAGCTTGGGCCTACGTTGCATAGGGCATCTAGGGGGCACCATGTTGGCTACGCCAGTGTAGACAGAGCTGAGGGAAAGTGTATGGTTCAATATAAGGCACTTTCCTTCAAGACAGAAAAAAGCTATTATTTATTCACGCAGTGCGTAAACTATGAAATCTGCTAAGCACAAGATGTAGTGATCATCACCAAATGTGACTGGTTTAAAATGGGATTAGGCAAATTAATGGCAGATAAGTTTATTTGGTATATCAGTCATGAACAAATAATGTTATCATGATAACCGTGTGCTTCCAGTACTGGAAATAGCAGGCCTCTGAATATCAGTTGCTCACAATTCTGAGTCTCTCAGAGGCATTTGGATGGCCACTGTGAGAACATGATGCTGAACAAGATGGGTCTTAGGCCTGATCCAGCAGGATTCCTCGCATGCCCTTATTAGAAATGTGCTATAGGTTCTCCAGCAGTTTGACTTCACCCCTTCACCCCATTGTCTCTCAAGACAGACAGATGCCAGTGGTACAGAATGGCTCTTTCTAACGGCCACTTCAGAACCGCCTAAATGCAAGCGAGAAACAGCCAAGTGTGAAAGTACTAATGCTGCTGAATTACCTAGAAATTAAACAGGACATTTCGGTCTCTGCCCTAAGTTGAGCTCTGCAAACAGATAACATGGCACACAAGTGAAGCTCAAAACATAGCACAGATAGAAGCTTCATGGTACCTACAAGCTACTTAGCCATAATGCTGAAAAAGGCACTGAAAAGTGTGTGTAAATTACCCAGATTCTGCTTATTTTTGCACTCAGCATCACACTTCACCGTGGTGCCAAATCCTGCTATGCAGCCCCCACCCTACCTATAGCTTTGCAAATGCAGATAAGTTAAAGATGTTGCAAAACCTAAAATGAGCAGAGTGGCTCTCATTACAAGACAGTACAAACTCAACAGAAGAAATGTTCACACCTGGTCACGGTATCCAGCTTGATGCTTATGCCATTCTGCTGTTCTCTCATGGCCCGGAATTCGGCGAGCATTGCCTGCTGGTCTTTTTGTGAGCTGGCTGCGGGCTCCTTGCGTGTATTCCCCTGTGACAGAATCAGATTGCAGGTATTGTTTTTAGAGACAAGTTATTGTTTAAGCAGGGAACAAATGCAGTTAAGGGACTGGCTTTTGCAGAGCGAGGACTTTGGAAGCCATCCAGCCTCACCTCTATCTATCACAGGAGAAATCCCAAATCTGGTGCATATACCACCTCAGCTGGCAGCAGCAGCAGCACAACTGCAGCTCTATAATTTTGGAAACAAATGGCCTCTGAGTGCCTCAGTAAGAAAACTGCCAGTTCATTCAAGCATCATTCAAAAGTGAGCCCTTTAAGTGGGTTTGTGCAGTTTGGAAAAAAATGTTTAGGGAACACTTGAGAGGCCACTGATATTTCCCTCGCACAGGCCTGACTCACACAAAAGGAAAACCACAGCTTCCCACCCCACAGATGAACCTTGGGTTCACACGCAAGGTCATCCTCCCCTCCTCTTGAACCAGCATAGTGGCCTTTTGCACCTGCAGGGGAAGGAATTCCACAATTGAGGCACCACTACAGAGAAGGCCCTGTCCTGAGTCACTGTGAGACACACCCACTAGAATGATCTGAAATCAGGTTTGGAAAGAAAGTGGAGGGTTTCATCAACTTTGCACTGACCGTCAGAAAATATTAGAGGAACAGTGAGAGCCCTGTTAACTCCTGGGGACGAGAGGATTGCCCCAATAGGTCAGAGGAGCCCCCTCAGAGATGCAGAATGATGGCACAGTGAAGAACTTGCCCCCACAATGGTCCAGAAGCAGCAAGAGAACTAGGCTGCTAAGGCCAGCCAAAAGTTATTGACCTCTGACTATTCAAACAAGAGCCATCCTTGCAAGACTATTGCACAGATGAGTGAAAACAGTTGGAAGCCTTGAACATTACTTGGAATCTGTATATTTCAGCCTATATAACCAATATATTTTTCAAATAAAGTACTGCAATTTCTTAATAATCTCAGAAGGCAGCATACAAAAATGACTGTTATATATGGCTGTAACAGCCAGTCGCAGTAAAGTTCAGGCTTCCTCAGCCTGGCCCCTTCACACCTTGAAGGATAACAACTCCCATCATCCTTGACCATTGGCCATACTGGCTGGGGATGATGGGAGCTGGAGTCCAAGATGTCTGGACGGTACCAGGTTGAGAAAGGCTGGTCAAGCCTATATACCCAAATAATCTGAAGGTGATGGGGAATCAGTCATGTATTGCGGCAATAATGAAGCATCTGTAAGCTCTGCTATGGAGAGAGGCAATGCTGCCCCTCACACACACACACATGCACAAGCAGGAATCCTGTGTGTGGCACCAACATCACTGTGGTTGCATTTATGAGCTAAGGTCTTCACCAGGTTGTGAACGGGGGGGGGGGGGGGACACACAATACCTTCCGTTGGATGCTCGCCAGCAGTTCAGGTTTCCCTTTTTTGAACTGTGGGTGTTGATACTGCATGGTAGAGTTCTTGAAAGTGACCATTGTTTCATTTCTCATTGACGTTACCTTCTTGAAGCCATCTGTGAAGGCATTAAGAGATGAATGCTCTTTAGTTTCTCCTCCCAAGAGGCGATATGATTCTAGATCTGTTCACCTTCCTTAGTAAGAATATAACAATATACCAATCCATGTTCAAGGTGTTGCTATTGGTATACAAAGCCCTTAACAGCTTGGAACCAATTTACCTGCAAGATTGCCTTGCCCCACATAAGCCTACTCAATGGCTTCAATCTGCAGAACTGGTACTTTTACAGGTGCCATATAACACCTGTTCCACATCTGCAAGAACTTGATCTTTTTCTTGCAGTAGCACCTATACTTTGGAACTCCTTGCCTATTGACATCAGGCAAGCACTTTCCCTGTAATCTTTTTGGCACCTGCTAAAAACATTTTTGTTTAGACAAGCCTGTCCTTACGTTTAAAAAAAGCTGATGTATGTTTTAATTTGTTTTTAGTCTATTGCTGTTTTAACTTTTCAAATGTCTTAAATTATTCATTTTTCTTACTGATGATTTTATTGTTGTATCCTTTTTGTAAAAAACTGTGTTGAGTTTTTGTCTTCACTTTTTTACAATCAAGCAGTGTTTCAATTTTATGAAATAAATAACAACACAGAATAAGACACCTGAAAACATACTTTTCAGAGAGAGGAGGGCCACGTAATTGAAACAAACCTTGACCAATGATTATAGAAGGTAAACAGGTAAGGGAAGAGGGAAGCAACGAAGGGAACCACACCTGCCATTCATCATGCCCTCTAACAGCAAGAACTGCAGCACCTTGGCTTGCTCGTTTTGATTGTTGTTTTAGTACCATCAAGCAAAGAGTTGTGTGGCACCTTCAGGACCAACAACTTTATTATGGTGCAAGATTTCATGGACCACAGCCCACTTCATCAAATGCACCTGACCAGGGCCACAGGACTCTTGAGGGTTTTTCTGCGAGACTAGCACGGCTACATCTCTAGAAACTGATATTACTTGCGGTGCTTTTAGTTAGTTCATCCATGCCCTCCTATTCCCCTCTTCCTCCAAGGAGCTCAGAACAGCGCACAGAGGTGGTCCTACCCGGCCTCCCATGTTACCCTTGTAGCAGCTCTGCAAAGCAGATTGGGCTGAGAACACCTGACTGTCCCAAGAGTGTCTGAGAGGCCCTCAGTGAACTTCACAACAGAGTGGTGAAACACTATTCCCCTTCACTTCTTTTAAGCCACAAGTCTAAATTTCGAAAGAGGAGGCGGTTAATGATGCTGGATAAAGACAAGCTTCATCCATGAATTATGCCACCCATGTTCCAAATTGTGACACCTCCTGCCATTCCCCTGCTTTGTTTCAAGACCAGGAAACTCTTATTGTGTCCAACACAACAATGCCTGCACTCTTTCCCGAGATCATCTCTTCATTTTAGCTAGAAATCGGTATTTCAATACAAGAACATTTGTTGTGGGATATGGGACTATTCTCCACCCCACTCCATTTTAAAGTTATGGTTATCTTTAGGGCAGGGCTTTTCAAAACATTCCCCTCACAGGAAACCCTCTTCACAGCAATGCATCACAGAGGATACTGTGCATCAGAATATGCTTCACTCTAAAACATGCAACAGAGAAAGCAGTTGTTGCCTTCAATTCTTGTAATTGATTTAATTCTACTTGAAGCCTAAAAAACTACTTCTGTTGAGAGACTCATTGTTTTATTTTTCCTCTTTCTTTGTTTCTTCCCCCTGGTGGTGGTGCCTCAGACTAGTCCTTGCTCTCTGCACCTGAGCTTTAAGCAATATAATCATCATTTGAGAGAATTGCTGCTGTTTCCTCCAGCACTTGTGGCCAACTCACATGAATCTTAAGAGTTGTGCATTGACTAATTATATCCTAGTTAATTAGGCATATCAACTGTTGGAATGATAGGCTTAAAAAAAAAATCTGGAATAACACCTACTAGGAACTTTTGGGAAGGGATGTTTAATTGTTCCACAATTTCAGTTTTGTTCAACTACAACAGAGAATCATTTGATTTTTATTTAGAGAACAGTTTTGGATCATTTGTGTTTATAATGTGAACTAACTGAAAATCATGGACAGAAAACAGTAAACACACAGAGATCTGGTACTTACACAAGTTGAGCTGACGAACGAAGCTGGACAAGTTGTTGTGTTTGAAGTATTTTGGGAGCAGCTGAGACGCGAACCTTTGCTCATCCAAGATGCAAACTTTTTGCCCATCCTAGAAGAATTAAAGGTGTGGAACAGCACAGTAAGGAAGAGCAGCAACAAATCTGAGCTTCCTACATATTAGACACACAAGGAGTGCTATTGTAAGAGCCCTTGTGGAGACAGGAGGAAGAGTATGCCACAATGCCTAATGCTTTAGGACTACATGAAAAAATCCTGATTTGATTTTTCACACTCACAAATTCAGTAGGTTGTGGTCAAGCTCCCATCCTCTTTTGCCTAATCTTAGAGCAGCGATGGGGAAACTCTGGCCCTCCAGCCATTGTTGGACTGAGACAACAACCAGCCCCAGCCAAGGAGCAGGGAAGACAGGAGCTATAGCCCAGCAACAGGTCCCAGAAAATGGCAACAAGTCCCAGAATGGTGTATGGAACAGGCACGTAAAGTCACTTAGCTGGGGTGATTAAAGGATAGCAGCCAAACAATCACACATAAACTGGAAGATATTTGGGTTCTTTTCATGGTTTCAGGGTGCTGATGTGCCTAACACAGGGCAGAGAGGTTTGGCTAATAACTTATGTGGACTTCTTTACAAAGGTTTGGATTGGATAAGAAAATGCTCAGCAAGACTGATTCCCATTACCGGCCCCACAGCAAGTAGCTGCAAAACACAAATTCCCACTCAAATGACACAAAACAGCTGTAAGCAGGAGGAAGGGAGTGCGGTGGGTGCGGTCTGCCCGGGGTGTCACCACTGAAGGCAGTGACAAAATGCTGGGCGGCACTCAGTGCGGGGCCTGCAGCATGCCCGAGCCACGCGTCTCTCATGAGATAGACATGGTGGCTTGGGTGTGCGCAGGCTCCGCAGTGCCCAAACGATGTAGGGCAGCTGAGTGGGAGGAGGCAGGCAGACTCCGCAGACCCCATGGTGCACCCCACCCCTATTGGCCTGCCCCTGGGTGCGCTGCCCCAGGTGCCCGAGCGGCTTCCTCCACCACTGTAAAATACTAAAAGGAAAAAATAGTATCTTTAAGGGGTAGTTTTGAAGCAGCATATACAATACTTTCTTGCAGCCAGAAAGTGTTGTTTTAAGAAAAGGGATATGTGCTGAATAAATCTAAAAAAGGGCTGGGGGATGAATTGCTTCATCATCCAAAAACAGTTTAAAATCCACATCATGCTGACGGTTTCATAACAGGTGACGTGGCAATATATTGCAATTCATGATGTCTTTGTGTAAAAATCATGCTGTGTAAAAATCATGATGTGGGGAAAACTGAAGCAAGTCATTGCTTTTCTCCTGATTCCTGTTGCCCCTGTTGCTCTGGCACCTCAGCTCTCTCCTGCCTCTTGCAGATGGAAGCAATCCACGAGAACAGGCGCTGAAGAAAGGAGCCTACCCAGAAACTTTCCTCAGTAATATTGAGGCCATGAGCTTCTTGTTTTTAAGGTGGTTGAGGGAGGCCTCCGATGCAGGAAGCCCATTATGTCTAGCCTCACAAAAGCTGCCATGTGGCTGTCCAGCCCTGCCTTTTGAACGACTGCTGCCCTCAGCTGGGCTTCCTTGGAACCCGCTGCTAGTCCTGGAGAAAAATGAACTGGGGTTAAAACTTTTGAGTTAAATAAAATAAAACTAAAACTTGGCCTGTTGTTTAAGCCTCCTTCCTCACTGGTCCCCTTCTCTCTCTCTCTCTCTCTCTCTCTCTCTCTCTCTCTGTGTGTGTGTGTGTGTGTGTTTCTGTGTCTCCCTCACTTCACAAAATTTGCTTCCCCCCCTTGATTATGTACCGTATTTTGCGCCCCATAGGACGCTCCGGCCCATAGGATGCACCTAGTTTTTTTGGGGGGGGGGAAATAAAGGGGAAAAAATTATTCACCCCCCAGGTGCGGGGCTGGAAGAACCAGGTCAGGGAACAGCAGGAAGGCGTGCTCTGCCTCCCCGCTGTCCCCCGAGCTTGTGGGGCTGGCTATGGGGAGAAGTGCGCTGATCCCGGGACTGCAGGCAGCTCTGTGCGGCCATCCGGAGCGGAGCGGGACTTTGCGCCCCACTCCCGGTGGCCGCGCAGAGCTGCGCTGATCCCGGGACTGCAGGCAGCTCTGCGCGGCCATCGGGAGGGGGGCGGGACTTCGCGCCCGGCTCCCAGTGGCCGCGCAGAGCTGCGCTGATCCCGGGGCTGCAGGCAGCTCTGCGCGGCCATCGGGAGCGGGGCGGGACTTCGTGCCCAGCTCCCGGTGGCCACGCAGAGCTGCGCTGAGCCGGGGACTGCAGGCAGCTCTGCGCGGCCATCCGGAGCGGGGTGGGACTTCGTGCCCGGCTCCTGGTGGCCGTGCAGAGCTGCGCTGATCCTGGGACTGCAGGCAGCTCTGCGCAGCCATCCGGAGCGGGGCGGGATTTTGCGCCGGCTCCCGGTGGCCGCGCAGAGCTGCGCTGAGCCTGGGACTGCAGGCAGCTCTGCGCAACCCTCGGAGCTGGTCTCCCGAGGGTTGCGCAGAGCTTCCTGAAGCCTGGAGAGCGAGAGGGGTCGGTGTGCACCGACCCCTCTCGCTCTCCAGACTTCAGCGAAAGCCTGCATTCGCCCCATAGGACGCACACACGTTTTCCCTTCATTTTTGGAGGGGAAAAGTGCATCCTATAGGGCGAAAAATTCGGTAATTAAACTTTTAGGAAACAATATCTCACCTTACCTGTTAGCTATGCTACTGTTTACTTCTACAGCCATACTTTTAGAGAAAAAGTGCAAATTTTAAAATTATCTGTGCTATGAAATAACAGCTGCAGCAATATGTGAAAGGTAAGTAAATATCTTGTCAGTTTTATGACCCTAAGTAATGCCGAGTAAGTGTTTGCCCAGCTTTGGGAGGGAGAGAAGGGTTCTAGGAGCCTGCAAGAACCCTACACCTTCATTCCAGAGCCAGCCTTCTTGCTTAGTGCAGGATTGAGAGAGGTGCCAGCATTTTCTCTGCACAGGGTGCCAAATTAAGAAGATCCCCTTGGGGGCGCTAAAGAGCAGACTCGCAAGGTCACCATGTTATGAAAGATCAGAGAGTGCCTCCATTTTGTCTGGCTTTTGGAGAGGATGGTGCAAGGGCTCTGGGTTATGCTAGAGCCCTGGCACTGCCTTACATAAGCCGGAAACCTAAGAAGTGCTTGCCCATATTTGGGAAGGAGGGAAGGACTCTAGGACCAAGGGGTGACAGCAGTAAGATCTATAATAGAGAAAATCCCCTTGAGGGCGCTAAGCATTGGGAGCAGAAAAATAGAATCATAGAACTGTAGAGTTGGAAGGGACCCTGAGGGTCATCCAGTCCAACCCCCTGCAAAGCAGGAATATGCAGCTGTCCCATATGGGGATCAATTGTGCAACTGTGGCATTATCAGCACCACACTCTAACCAACTGAGCTATGCAAAGTCCACCCATCTTATTTGTCTTTGGTTGGGCAGCACAAGTGCTCTTTTCCCAAAGACACCTGTTGCAATCACAGTTCTGCATAGGTAGGTGTATGGGGAGAAGTATAAATAAATGAAGACTGAGTTTCCTCATCTCTCCATTTGTTTATTTATTCCCCCACATGACCTAACACCCTTGCAAGAGCATAAAGTGATTTCCACCTCACCTCTGAAATTGCCCCCCTCCTCTTTGCTGCCCAACACTGTGTAACAGGCACCATTCACTTTACCTTTGAGAGGTAGAGTATTAATTACTTATACAACTTTCTGCAAATTTAAAAGTTATATGCAAAAGACGAAGTGCCACAAAATTGCAAAGATCCACGTGGGAGCACTAAATAGCCTCAGACAGGCGGCCATTTTATGAAAGATTACGGAGTGCCTCCATTTTGTGTGGCTTTTGGAGGGTGGTGTGAGTTCTCTGGGATGCTGCCAGAGCATTGGCACCACTTTCCCTAAGCCAGGAGCCTGGCAGTTTTTCTACTCATGGAACAGAGCTGAGTTGCCACAAAATTAAGAAGATACACTTGGGGACACCAAATATTCCATTTTTGAAAGCTGCCCCCTTTTCAAAGCCAGCTAAACCTGATGCAATAGCAGTTTTGCACAGGTGTGTGTATAGGGTGGGTGTGAGAGAGAAATCAATGAAGTGTGTTTTTTCTCTGCTTACTATTTGTTTCTCCACCTCTTGACACCCTTATGCATGGTCTCCCAAATCCCCCCCATGTTACTGCAAAACATACAGGTGTGTACTTTTCTCTCTCTCGTCTATTAAGGAACATTCTCTCACCTTATCTTTGATATCTATGCTACTATTTCTGCAACTTTAACTTAAGAGAAAATGTGCTAGGCTAAAATTATCTGTACTGTGACATAACAGTTGCAGCAATATGTTAAAGGTACTTATTTCAGACCTTGTGCAATATCAATGTATCACGATGTTTAGACTTATCGCGATCTTGAGAATCGCTCCCAGCTGTACTTGCAGCCCTTTTAATTTCTGGCTTGTGTTCATGTAGGATGCTCATTTCAGTCTGTCAGTCTCCATGCCTTTTTCACATAGCAGAACCACATCTATTATCTAATACATGACAGGTATTCTTCCCAAGATACTTAACACGGTTTCCAGTCCATTATTGCTGTTCTCTTGTTTACACAGTGCTATGCTATCTCAGTCATTCACAAATCCTAAAAGCACCTCTAGTGGTGGAACACAAAATCACATAAATACTTCATTGAACAACAAGATAAAGCATCTACACATCACTAGTTTTGTCAGGGCAGGATGCTGGAGGACAAAATCTGAGGAAAAAATGAATAAAGTCCCCAGCCAAGTATGGGGCTGCTTACCTGACTTTGGGAAGGTGGTTGTGGTGGGGCTATGGAATGCTGCCAGAGCTCTCCTGGCTGTCAGTAAACGCTTGCCGAGCTTTGGGAATGCTCCAGGAACTTGCCAGAGTGAGGGACCCCAAAAAGCCTCCATGCTCAGTGCAGGATTGACAGGAATGACAGCTGTTCCTCTACACAGGATGCCAGCCAAGGTGACAAAAAATTAAGAAGATCCACTTGGGGGGTGGTAAATAGCGGACTCACAAAGCCACCATTTTGTGAAAGATCAGAGAGTGCCTCCATTTTGTCTGGCTTTTGGAGAGGATGGTGCAAGGGCTCTGGGTTATGCTAGAGCCCTGGCACTGCCTTACATAAGCCGGAAACCTAAGAAGTGCTTGCCCATATTTGGGAAGGAGGGAAGGACTCTAGGACCAAGGGGTGACAGCAGTAAGATCTATAATAGAGAAAATCCCCTTGAGGGCGCTAAGCATTGGGAGCAGAAAAATAGAATCATAGAACTGTAGAGTTGGAAGGGACCCTGAGGGTCATCCAGTCCAACCCCCTGCAAAGCAGGAATATGCAGCTGTCCCATATGGGGATCAATTGTGCAACTGTGGCATTATCAGCACCACACTCTAACCAACTGAGCTATGCAAAGTCCACCCATCTTATTTGTCTTTGGTTGGGCAGCACAAGTGCTCTTTTCCCAAAGACACCTGTTGCAATCACAGTTCTGCACAGGTAGGTGTATGGGGAGAAGTATAAATAAATGAAGACTGAGTTTCCTCATCTCCCCATTTCTTTATTTATTCCCCCACATGACCTAACACCCTTGCAAGAGCATAAAGTGATTTCCACCTCACCTCTGAAATTGCCCCCCTCCTCTTTGCTGCCCAACACTGTGTAACAGGCACCATTCACTTTACCTTTGAGAGGTAGAGTATTAATTACTTATACAACTTTCTGCAAATTTAAAAGTTATATGCAAAAGACGAAGCGCCACAAAATTGCAAAGATCCACGTGGGAGCACTAAATAGCCTCAGACAGGCGGCCATTTTATGAAAGATTACGGAGTGCCTCCATTTTGTGTGGCTTTTGGAGGGTGGTGTGAGGGCTCTGGGATGCTGCCACAGCCTTGGCACCGCCTTCCCTATGACAGAAGCACAGTAAGGGCTTGCCCATCTCTGGGAAGAAGGGAAAGGCTCTAGGACCATACCAGAGTCCTGGAAATTCCTGCCCAGAGCCAGAGTGGTACCAGCAATAAGACCCAAAATAGGGAGGATCCCCTTGAGGGCACGAAAAATTGGCCTCAAATGATTACCAATGTCTTTGGGAGGGCAGCGTGAGCACTCTGGGATGCTACCGCTTTCCCAAATGCAATAGCAGTTTTGTACAGGAGGGGAGATAAGTAAATGGGGAGTGGGTTTACTCCATTCCCCTTTTATTTATTCATTTCTGGGAGGCAAGGTGTTAATCACTTCCTGCTCTTCCAAGGGTGTTGAATAAATGAAATGTTGAGTGGAGTGGGTTTCGCAATACGTGAAAAGTACCGTATTTTTCGGACTATTGGACGCACCGGTCCATAGGACGCACCTAGATTGGGGGGGGGAAATAAAGGCAAAAAAAATTTATCCCCCCCCCCAGGCGCGGGGCTGGGGCGGGGAAGCCCGAGCTTCCCCCTCCCCCAGAACGGGACCCAGAGCCATGCTTTGGCATGGCTCTGGGAACTTGCGGGGCTGGGGGAGGAGGAAGCCTTCCGCCAACCTCCAAACCATGTCGGGAGACAGCGGGATGGCGCGCTGCGCCTCTCCCGCTGTCCCCCGAGCTTGTGGGGCTGGCGGTGGGGCTCTCCTGAAGCCGGGAGGTTGTGGGGATGGTGGGGGGGGGAGAAGCAGGCTTGCTTCTCCCTCCCCCAGCCTCCCGATCAGGTCGGGGAAAAGCGGGATAGCGGAGCGCCGCCATCCCGCTTTCCCCCGACCTGATCTGGAGGTTGTGGGGATGTGGGGGGGGAGAAGCAGGCTTGCTTCTCCCTCCCCCAGCCTCCCGATCAGGTCGGGGAAAAGCGGGATAGCGGAGCGCCGCCATCCCGCTTTTCCACGACCTGATCTGGAGGTTGTGGGGATGTGGGGGGGGGGAGAAGCAGGCTTGCTTCTCCCTCCCCCAGCCTCCCAATCAGGTCGGGGAAAAGCGGGATAGCGGAGCGCCGCCATCCCGCTTTTCCACGACCTGATCTGGAGGTTGTGGGGCTGGTGGGGGGGAGAAGCAGGCTTGCTTCTCCCTCCCCCAGCCTCCCGATCAGGTCGGGGAAAAGCGGGATAGCGGAGCGCCGCCATCCCGCTTTCCCCCGACCTGATCTGGAGGTTGTGGGGCTGGTGGGGGGGAGAAGCAGGCTTGCTTCTCCCTCCCCCAGCCTCCCGATCAGGTCGGGGAAAAGCGGGATAGCGGAGCGCCGCCATCCCGCTTTCCCCCGACCTGATCTGGAGGTTGTGGGGCTGGTGGGGGGGAGAAGCAGGCTTGCTTCTCCCTCCCCCAGCCTCCCGATCAGGTCGGGGAAAAGCGGGATAGCGGAGCGCCGCCATCCCGCTTTTCCACGACCTGATCTGGAGGTTGTGGGGCTGGTGGGGGGGAGAAGCAGGCTTGCTTCTCCCCCCGCCAGCCTCCCGATCAGGTCGGGGAAAAGCGGGATAGCGGAGCGCCGCCATCCCGCTTTTCCACGACCTGATCTGGAGGTTGTGGGGATGGTGGGGGGGAGAAGCAGGCTTGCTTCTCCCCCCGCCAGCCTCCAGATCAGGTCGGGGAATAGCGGGGTGGCGGCTCTGCGCCTCCCCGCTGTCCCCAGCTTTTGGGTGCAGGCTGCTGCCCGCAAGCCTTGCGAGCCCGCGGGACATCCCGCCGGGCTTGCAAGACTTGGGATAGCTTCCTGAAGCCTGGAGAGCGAGAGGGGTCGGTGCGCACGGACCCCTCTCGCTCTCCAGGCTTCAGCAAAAGCCTGCATTCGCACCATAGGACGCACACACATTTCCCCTTCATTTTTGGAGGGGAAAAAGTGCGTCCTATAGTGCGAAAAATACGGTAAGTAAAAATAAATCAGTTTTCTGTCACTAAGTAGCAGCAGTTGCCAAGACATTACTCCGTTTGCCTCTATGTAGTGCAGACCTTATTCCAGACATTGTGCAATATCAGTATATCACAATGTTTAGCTGCTGATCTATCACGATGTTGAAAATCGTCCATCCCTAATTACAGCCCTTTTCCTTTCTGGCTGTGTTCATATAGGATGCTAATTTCAGTCTGTCAATCTCCCAGCAGAACCGCATATATGATCTAATACATACCGCCTTCTTCTCAAAACCCAGTAACCCCTTGCCCAGCTTTAGGAAGGAGAAAAAGGCTCTAATATTCTGCCCTGGACATATTCATTCCCCAAGCCAGGTGACTTGCTCTGCTGCAGTGCGGGATGAAGAGCCATGCGAGCAGTTTCTCTGCACAGGGCGCCAAGCCGACGTGGCAGTAAATTACAAGGATCCACTTGGGGGTGTCAAATAGCCCCGCACTAGTGCCATTTTATGAAGGATTATGCAGTGGATCCATTTTGTCTCGCTTTGGGAGGGTGGCCCTCCCTAAACTATAAGTGTGGCAGTTTTTCTGCAGTGAGCAGAGTAGAGGTGCTGCAAAAATGAGAAGATCCACTTGGGGGAGCCAAATATCAGCTTCAAGAGATTACCAAAGTCTATCTTGTCTTATCTTATATCTTATCTTATCTTATCTTATCTTATCTTATCTTATCTTATCTATCATCTATCTATCTATCTATCTTCTATCTATCTATCATCTATCATCTATCTATCTTATCTATCTTTAGGATGCTACCCCCTTTGCAAAGGCAGCTAAACCTGATGCAATTGCAGTTTTGCACAGGTGTGTGTATTTGAGGGGGGAAATAGAGGGAGAGTGGGTTTCCTACAGCTTTATGCAACAGCTATGCTACTAATTACTTTTACAACATTAAACCTTTACAAAGGGGTGTGATTCTATGATTCTATGATTCTATGAAACCAAAATGCTTGTTTGCAAAGCTATTGTACTACCAACCTTACTGTATGCTTGTGAAACATGGACCACTTATAAACGCCATCGCCAACGCCTCGAAAGATTCCATCAACAGTGTCTGCGAAATTTTTTACACATCACTTGGGAAGACAGGCAAACTAATGCCAGTGTACTGGAAGAAGCAAAGATCACCAGTGTTGAAGCAATGATGCTTCAACATCAACTTTGCTGGATTGGTCATGTTGTGCGGATGCCTGATTATCGTCTTCCAAAGCAACTACTCTATTCCTTTTTTTAAAAAATAAATTTTTATTGAAGTTTCACAAATTTTTAAACAAACACAAAAACACAATTAAACACCACACAAATAACAAGTATAATTTCACATCCTTATTTTTTAACATCTTTCCCTGACTTCCCCACACCTCCCCTTCTTATATTCCAATTCCAATAGTTAACTCAGCAAGTTCTTATCCCCAACCTTTACCTTGTTATTATTATATTTAATTCACCTTAATTATCTAATTTTAACTTAAAACCCTCAATTAAATCAACAGATACTCATTCTTTTAAACCTTTTTCTAAGGTCGACCCAAATTCCCTTCCACAACTTTCCCAATTTTTATAATTATTACAAAACAAAGTAAAAAGATAAAAAGATAACATATAATTATACACCCTTTGGGTTCCCAAACTCTCACCCCCCCTTTCCCAGTTTCGATCCCCAAAGAAAAATGTCCATCAGTCTATCAGCTCTCAGCCTGGAGACCTCACGGCCGAGGCCCTCAAATCTCTCTCAGTCCCTCTTTGCTGGTTTTTTTGGGTAGTCCTTTATATTGGACATCCAGTCTCGGAGAAGCTCCGACCCAATATGATCAATGGTTCCTCCTACCAGATCTCCATATTCAAAAATGGAGCCCGAATCTTGTTTCTTGTTCCTTTTAAGTCCAAGTGTTCCAGATGTCCCAAAAGCTCCAATTCTTGCCTCAATCAAATTTGTAATCCATAAGTCTTCAGGTCTCCCCCTGGGGAGATCCCTCCATTCTTCATTCTCCACTTCAAAACAAATTTTCATCATCCAGGTCATGTTTATCTTTATATCAATCTTAGCATGCCTCTGGCTCTCCTTTGTCATCTTCGGCAATTCCGCTCCTCCTTCAGACTCCTCTGAAACAGCACATATCTCTTCCTGTTCAGCTGCATAGGTCTCTTGAGTCAAGTCCTTAACAGATTCAGCAAGTTTGTTTACTCTTGATTCCAAAGTTGTAACATTTGTAGCCAAAGCTTGACTCTGGCCTTGTAACTTTTCCATGAGAAAAAACATTCTGTCCAGCTCAGCCTGTATTTTTCCACCTGCAGCCATTGTAATGTCTCAGAACCCCCTCTAGAGGGATTCAGGTTACTTAATATTCCTTCCAACTCCAACCCAACAGTCAAGTTAGTTTGTTACTAAAATTCTTTGTTTTCAACAGTTTAAAAATCCAATTGTAACAAAATATCCAGCAAAGATAGCAGAAGCCAGATTTTCTTTTCCTTTTCCAGCTTTGACAGCTAGTTTGACAGCTGTCAAACTCTTTGTATCTCCTCAACAGGCTCTCTCGCGGATCACCCCCGGGTCCCGGGGGGTTGCACTTCAGCTCTTAAATTCAGCTCAAATCCTTCAGCAAAATCACTTATACTGCCAAGTCGTGAAATTAATAACTTTTATCCAATAAAGAGAAAGGTGTTCTCTCGACCTTAGTTATCTAATTCTTGCTTTAGTTTGTCTACAAGACGGGGAGGCGGACTTCCTTTTAGCACCTCACCCGATCGTGCCTAATTCCACAGAAAAAAAGATTTTTAAGTCCAATTTCCATATTACTCACGGGTTGTTGCTTTTAAGAGTCCAATTGTTCAAAGGAAGAAGTCAGCACTCTCCGGTCATAGCATGCGGCTTCGCTCCGTGGGAGAAGCGGTCTACTCACAGCACCATGCCACTCCTCGTCTCCCGCTCCTGCAGCCTTTAAAAAGGCTCCTTCGTGGGTCGGGGGCGGAATTGGTGCCTGCCGAGTCACCAGGTCCACAGGCTAAAGCGCCTGTGGTTTCTGAGGGTCCCCGCGTCGCCGCCGCGGCAAGACCCGTCTTCCACGGAGCTGATTCCCTCCGGAACTCGGAAGGAATCCGCCATTACCCGTTCGCGCTAACCCGGAAGTCCCCGCAACTACTCTATTCCTAACTTAAAAATGAAAAGTGTAATGCTGGTGGTCAATAAAAGACGTTTAAAGATTCTCAAGGCAAATCTTTAAAAAAATGTAGTATAAACATTGACAACTGGGAAACACAGGCCTGTGAGCACTCCAGTTGGAGAACAGCCATTAACAAAGGTGTCATGGGCTTTGAAGATGCTCGAACTCAGGACGAAAGGAAGAAATGAGCTAAAATGAAGGCACGCTTGGCAAACCCTCACAGTGATCAACTCCCGTCTCAAAACCTATGTCCCCACTGTGGAAGAATGTGTGGATCCAGAATTGGCCTCCACAGTTACTCACAGACTCATTGTTAAGACCGTTTTCATGGAAGACAATCTTACTCAGCTACGATTGATTGCCTAAGAAGAAGTGGTGGTGGTAGGACAAATAAATAGAGAATGGGTGGGTTTCCTCTGTAGTCCATTCATTTATTTATTTACCCTGCACCACCTGACACCCAAACCTTCCTGGGGCCCTTGGAAGAGCAAGAAGCCATTTCCACCTCGCCTCCCCAATCGCGCCCCCATGTTGCTCCCCAACATACAGATGTGTCCTTGTGTTTCCCTCATGTCTATTAGTGAACATTCACTCACCTTACCTTTTATTGCTGTACTGCTAATTACTTCTAGAGTTTTAACTTTGGGGGAAAAGTGTTAATAAAAAATTATATGCACTATAGAATCACAGTTGTAGCAATATGTGAAAGATAAGGGAAAATCTATTGGTTTTATGCCACTAAGTACTAGCAGCTGCTATGACATTATTCCATTCGCCTCTACATAGCTCTATACTTATTTCAGACATTGTAATATATAAGTATATTAGAATGGTTAGCTGCTCGTATCCCACGATTTTGAGAACCAGACATTGCCCAGCCCTACTTGCAGTACTTTTAATTTCTGGCCTGTGTTCATTTCAGTCTGTCGATCTCCATGCCTTTTAAATGAGCAGATTCTCAACTATGATCTAATACAGGGCATGTAGGACCTTCTTTTCTTGTAGGGCATATTCCTTCTGAGACACTTAACACTGTTTGCAGTCCATTGCTGCTGTTCTTCTTCTTCTTCTTCTTCTTCTTCTTCTTCTTCTTCTTCTTCTTCTTCTACACAATGCTATATTATCTCATTCATTCAAAAATCCTAAATGCGCCACTGCTGGTGGAATCTCAAAATTGCAGAAATACTTCATGGTACAAATGGGTAAGCATATGTACATCATTGCTTTTGTCAGGGCTGGACATGGTAAACAAAATCCAAGGCAAAAATACAAAAAGCCAGTAATCCCAAAACTGGTTCCCCAGCAAGGTGGAGGGCTGCTTACCAGACTTTGGGAAGGTGATGTGTGGGTGTGCCCCGGGGTGTTGCCAGAGGCAGCCATTTTATGAAAGATTACAGGGTGCCTCCATTTTGTCTGGCTTTTGGAGGGCGGCGCAAAGGCTCTGGGATGCTGCCAGAGCCCTGCACTAAGCTGGAAGCCTGGCAGTTTTTGTGCATATGGAACAGAGCAGATGCAAAATTAAGAAGATCCATTGGGGGGCGGCAAACATCGGCTTCAAATCGTGATGTTTAGCTCCTGGTATATCATGATCTTGCATCGCCCAGCCATACTTGCAGCCCTTTTCCTTTTTGACATTTGTTCATGTTGGATGCTCATTTCAGTCTGTCAACCTCCATGCCTTTTCATGCAGCAGAACCGCATATATGATCTAATACACTGCATATAGGACCTGCTTTTATTGTAAAGTATATTCCTCCTGAGGCACTTACAGCTGTTTCCAGTCCATTTTTGCTGTTATCAATTTTGAACTATGCAATCCTATTTCAGCCACTCAAAAATCCTAAATGCACCGCCACTGTTGAATCCCTAGAATTAAATAAATACTTCCTTGAACAAAAAGGTAAGCATCTATACATAACTGGTTTTGTCAGAGCAGGATGCTGGTGGATAAAATCTAAGGCAAAAATGAATACAGCCAGTAACCCCTACAACTGGATTCCCAGAAAGGTGGAGCACTGCGTATCCCACTTTGGGAAGGGTAGTGGGGCAGCTCTGGGACATGAGAAGAACCCTCGCGCTTCGTTCCCAAAGCCCGGTAAGCACTTGCCCAGCTTTGGAAAGGAGGGAAGGGCTCTCGGAGCCCTAGACCTTAATTCCCGGACTCAGACGCTGTGCTCAGTGCAGGATTCAGATCAATGCAGCAGTCATGCCAGCAGTTTCTCTACACATGAAGCAGAGCTGAGATGGTGCAAGTTTAAGAAGATGCACTTGCGGCTGCCAAATAGTAGCCTCCCACAGACTGCTATTTTATGAAAGATCCCAGAGTGCCTCCATTTTGTCTGGCTTTGGGAGGGCGGAGTCAGCCCTCTGGTCTGTTGCCAGACTCCTTCCCTATGACAGAAGCACAGTAAGGGTTTTGGGTAGGAGGGAAGGGCTAAGGACCTTGCCAGAGCCCTGGAGATTTCTTTCCAGAGCCAGAGTGGTACCAGCAGTAAGACCCATAATAGAGAAGATTAATCACAGTTCCTTAAAAAAAATTTTTTTTGACAAAGCAATAATCATAAATAAATAAGAATCAAAATGAGCACCCCCAACCCCCAAGACCCTTCAATTATAACTATCCAACCTCCCAAAATTTCAACACCTCTTGTGATGGTTTGTCTCCTTTCTGTTTTAACAGTACAAATTCTACAAACACCTTCTATATCTCCTCAAAATCATTTCTCTTGCATATTCCCCATCTTACCTTAATGGCACATGTTAACTTATCATTAATAGCTATATCCCACACCCCTTTATACCATTCTTCCATTTTATATTCACCTTGCCCCTTCCATGTCCTAGCTATAATAATTTGTGCACCTGTCAATAAATTTGTGAGCAAGTCCTTCATAGCCTGCAAACCTCCCACCCCATCAGAAATTGATAATAATGCTACTTCTGGACTTTTGGTCAGCTTTAACCCAGTGATTTCTGTTATCTCCTTAAACACCCTCTTGAAAAAAAGAATGAAAATATTTACACCCCCACGACAAGTGAACATTATTCCTGGTTTCCTGGCATTCCCTCCAAAATATCACCGAACATTCCTTGTTTATTTGATTTAATCTGACTAGTGTTAAATACCATCTCCAAACTAATTCATAATCATTTTCTTTTATTCTTATAAAGAATAAGAAAAAAAGAAAAGAAAGAATTTTTTTAATTGCAGTTCTGGACAGGTGTGTGTATGGGGTGTGTAATAAATAAATGGAGCGTGGTTTTCCTTTGCTCTCCAATTATTTATTCCCCCACACACACCTCCAGATGCCATAGTCATCTATGAGGACCTGCTTTTCTTGGTAGGTATATTCCTTCCAATGCATTTAATACTGTTTCCAGTCTATTATTGCCATAGCGTCTTTACATAATGCTACACTGTTTCAGTTATTCAAAAACCAAAATGAACCTCTAGCGGTGGAACCAAGAAATGCATAAATACTTCATTGTACAAAAAGGTATATATACACATCACTGGCTTTGCAGCAACAGGACACTGCGGGGTACAACCTGCAGCTCCACTCAGATGAATGTGCCGGAGGATCTGGTATACAGGAAAAATATGTAAACTTAGAAAACCCCTGAACTGGGGCCACAGCAAGGTGGAGGGCTGCTTAATCAACTTCAGGAAGGTGGCACCATGGCTCTGGCAGTCTCCTTCCCAAAGCCATTAAGCGGATGCCCAACTTTCAGAAGGGAAGAAGGGCTTCAGAAGCTACCTTCCCCAAGTCAGGCGCCTTGCTCATTGAAAGATGCCAGCAGAGAAAGTTTATCTGCACAGGGTGCTAACCCAAAGCGGGGCAAAATTACGAAGTTCCACATGGGGGCACCAAATAGCTTCGCCAGACGGCCATTTTATGAAACATTACAGAGTGCCTCCATTTTGTATGGCTTTTGGGAGGGTGGTGCGAGAGCTCTGGGAATCTGCCAGAGCCCTGACACCACCTTCCCTAAGCCGGAAGCCTGGCTGTTTTTCTGGTGCCGCAGTTGGGACTCAAATATCAGCTTTGAAAGATTACCAATATTCATATATCTAGTCTATCTTTGGGATGCTGCCCCACCCCTGCCCCACAAAACCTGAAGCAATCACAGTTTTGCACAGGTGTGTGTATGGGGAGAGGGAGAAGTGAATGGAGAGAATGTTCCCACATCCCTCCCCACTAGCACCTCCTTACTCCCCTGAATGAGCAGGAAGTCGCCTCCCAAATCACTGTCCCCCCATGTTGCTGTCCAACCCTGCCCAACATACAGGTGTGTACCTGTGTCTCCCTCCTGTTTATTAGGAAACATTCTCTCACTTTACCTTTCACATATATGCCACTAATTACAACTTTGGATAAAATGTGTCAATCTAAAAACTATCTGCACTACTAAGTAACAATTGTAGTAATAAGTGAAAGATAAGTAACAATCTAGCAGTTTTATGCCACCAGCTACCAACAGTTGCAAAGACATTACTCTGTCTGCCCCTATGTAGTTCTGTCCTTATTTCAGGCATTTTACTATTTTGATATATATATATGTGTGTGTGTGTGTGTGTGTGTGTGTATATATATATATAGATAGATATAGATAGATATATATATAGATATAGATGCAGGTTTTGGTGTCTTCGGGTGTCTTCCCGTGTAAGAGTTGGGGTGTCTAGGCGACGTTTCGACGAGGTCTCACTCGTCATCTTCAGGCTGGTGTTTTCGGCTTCTTGTTACTGGAACAGTAACAAGTAACAAGAAGCCGAAAACACCAGCCTGAAGATGACGAGTGAGACCTCGTCGAAACGTCGCCTAGACACCCCAACTCTTACACGGGAAGACACCCGAAGACACCAAAACCTGCATTCCTGTACCCGTGAAAATCTACGAAAGCAAATAGATATAGATATATATATAGATATATATATATATATCACAATGTTTAGCTGCTCACATATCACGATGTTGAAAACCAGACATCGCTCAGCCGTACTTGCAACCCTTTTCCTTTCAGACCGCTGTTCATGTAAGATGCTCAATTCAGTCTGTCTACCTCCCTGCCTTTTCACAGAGCAGAACTTCATCGATGGTTTAATAAATATAAGACCTGTTTTTTCTTGTAGGGTATATTCTTCCCGAGATACTTAATGTTATTTTCATTCCATTATTGCTGTTCTTGTTCTTGGTTTGTTTGTTTTTTACACAGTGCTATACTATCTCAGTAATTGAAAACTCCTAAATGCACCTCTAGTGGTGGAAAAGCAGAAATGCATAGACACCTCATTGAAAAGAAGGGTAAATATATGTTCACCACTACTTTAGTAAGGGGGATAAAATTTGAGGGCAAAAAATGTGCAAAGCCAGTGATCCCCAGAACAGGGCTCCCAGCAAGGTGGAGGGCTGCTTTCCAGACTTTTTTTTTTTAAAAAAAGTAATATTTATTAGAGTTTCAAGCAATACAAAAAATAAAAAGAAAGAAAAGAAAGGGGAAAAAAGAATTCATCCCTTACAATCCCATTTTCAATAACTTCTTTCCGCGTCTTCCCCTCACCTCCCCTTCTTGTATTCCAAGTCCAAGTATTTGTCCAACAAGTTCTTATCTCTTATTTCTTAACTTTAATTTGTTATTATGTTTATTTATATTAAATTTTTAACCTTAATTCATTATTATATTTAATTCAATTTATATATCAACTTTTAACTTATTTACCTCAATCATTTATAAAAAACTTTTTCTAAGGACGACCCTAATTCCCTTCCACGAATTCCCCATTCTTATACTAATAGCAACACAAAGTTAAACACAGAATAAAAAAAAAATCAAGCCCCCTTTGGATTTCCAAACCCCACCCTCCCTTCCCCGGTTTCGATCCCAAAACCATAGTCCATTAGTCCATCTATTTATTAGCCTGGCAACCTCACGTCCGAGGCTCTCAAATCTCTCTCAGTCCCTTTCTGCCGGCTTCTTTGAAAGTCCCTTGTATTTAGCAGCCAGTCTCGAAGGGGCACTCTCTCTGTAATGTCCATACTCTTTCCAGCCAGGCCTCCTTGTTTAAAGGTGGAGCTCAAGTCCTGTTTCTTAAGTCCAAATGTCCCAAAAGCTCCAGCTTCCACCTTGATCAAATGTCCCAAAAGCTCCAGCTTCCACCTTAATAATCCCTAAATCTTCAGATCTCCACAAAAGATCTTTCCACTCCTCATTTCTAAGTTCAAACCAAATCTTCCTCTTCCAATCCTTATTTTCTTTTATATCCATCTTGACAGGCCTCTGGCGCTCATTTGCCTTCTGTAACCTTTCAGCCCCTCCTTTCTGCTCCTCCTGTTCGGCGTGTATCTCTTCCTCCTCTAGTTTCTTTTCTTGTTCAGCTGCCTGGGTTTTGCACGTCAAGTCCTTTTCCAGCTCAATAGATATATTTGCTGTTGACTTCAAATTTGTAGCACTTGTAGACGAAACATGACCTTGCTCGTACATCTTTCGCAGTTCTCCCATGAGAAAAACGACCTCATCCAAGTCAGCCAGTATTTTCCGACCTATTTCCATTGTAATGTCCGTGAACCCCCTCTAGAGGGATTCTGGTTATTTAGTGTTCCTTTCACTTCCAATCCAAAAGTCAGGTTAATTTGTTTCAGTCCTTCTTTAATTTCAACAACTTATAACAATATAACCGGCTAAACCAAAGCTTTCTGTTTTTTCCGACTTTGACAGCTAGTTTGACAGCTGTCAAAATCTTCTGTATCTCCTCAGCAGGCTCCTCTCGCGGATCACTCCCGGTCCTGGGAAGGGTGGAACTTAATCAAAAAATAATCTCTTATCCTCCAGCACAATAGCTTATACTTATAAATCTGTGGAATTAATAACTTTTATCCAAAAAGGAAAAAAAAGACTCATCTCTCGACCTTAGTTGTAAAATCCTTGCTTAAAAATGTTTACAATGGGAGGGGGAGACGGACTTCCTCTTTGCACCTCCCCCGCTCGTACCAAATTCACAAGGGAAAAATTTTCATCCAGTTTCCAAATTACGGGTTGTTGTTCTTGATTTTAAGTCCAAATCTTGATTTCTCTTGATTTTTAAGTCCAAATCTTCAAAGGAAGAAGTCAGCGCTCCCCGACGAATGGCATGCGGCTTCGCTCGGCAGGGGAAGCAGTAAACTCACAGCACCGCGCCGCTCCCCGTCCCGTTCCGCAGCCTTTAAAAAGGCTCCTTCACGGGTCGGGAGGGCGCTAACGGTGCCAGCCGAGTCACCAGGTCCACGGGCATCCGCGCCCATGGTTTTTAAGGGTCCCCGCGTCGCTGGCGCGGCAGAACCCGGCCCCTGTCGAACAGACTCCCTCTGGAGCTTGGAGGGAATCCGCCATTCGGCGATGGCGCCAACCCGGAAGTTTGGGCTGCTTTCCAGACTTTGGGAAGGTGGACGTGGGAGGGCGATCTGAGGTGCTTCCAGAGACCTCCTGCCTTCTTCCCAAAGCCCAGTAAGCACTTGTCCAGCTTTGGGAAGGAGGGAAGAGCTCTCGAATCCTGCCAGAGCCCTAGACATTAATTCCTGGAGCCAGGATCCTTGCTCTGCTGCAGTACAAAATTCAGAGAGGTGCTAGTGGTTTCTCCGCATAGGTGTCAAGCAGAGCTGGAACAAAATTACCAAGATCCACGGCCGAAGTATTGGGAAATTTTGGAACAAGAGGGTGACAGATTAAAATTGCAGAGCTTTGAAAAATTAAAAAACAGAGTACGAAATTGGCTCCATTATTATCAAATAATGGAGGCATATAATTTGGACAAAAAATTAGGCTTCCAGGTAGAAAAATCAAAATTGGAAACAGAATTGTTAGATCCTAAAGTTAAGAATTTGTCAAGAATGTATAACTTGCTGTTGAAATGGAATACTCAAGATGAAACGGTGAAATCTGCTATGATTAAATGGGCACAAGATGTTGGACATAATATTATGATGGCTGACTGGGAACAGTTATGGACCACTGGTATGACGTTTACGGCATGTAATGCCTTAAAAGAGAATTTAATGAAAATGATCTATAGGTGGTACATAACACCATTCAAGCTTGCAAAAATCTATCATCTGCCCGATAATAAATGTTGGAAATATAATGAAACTGAAGGCACATTCTTTCACCTTTGGTGGACATGCCCAAAGATTAAGGCATTCTGGGAGATGATCTATAATGAAATGAAAAAGGTATTTAAATATACCTTCCTGAAGAAACCAGAGGCTTTTCTCCTGGGCATGGTCAGCCAATTGGTGCCAAGGAAAGATAGGATTTTTTTTAATGTACGCCACAACAGCAGCAAGAATACTTATCGCAAAGCACTGGAAGACACAAGATCTACCCACCAGGGAAGAATGGCAGATGAAGCTGATGGACTACATGGAACTGGCAGAAATGACTGGCAGAATCTGAGACCAGGGAGAAGAGTCGGTGGAAGAAGATTGGAAAAAAATTAAAGTATATTTACAAAAACATTGCAAAATTAATGAATGTTAGAAGGATGCTGGAATGAAGTTATATGGTTTTAGCGGAAATGTAATAAAGAAATAAGTAAAAGCTGATTGATAATGGGCCAAAATAAAAAATTTAAGGTTAGACCGTTAAGATAAATTATAGAACAAAAATTGAGAAAGATGGAAAGAATTTGCTGAAACAATTAATTGAACTAGAATACAAAGAAGGGAGGTGCAGACAAAGGACTTTTGAATCAGCAAATAAATGTGGGAAACTGCTAGCTTGGCAGATGAAGAAAAGACAAAAACTCAATACTATTACCAATTTGGAAGTTGAAGGAAAAAACATTCAGAACCCAGTGGAAATTAGAAAATGCTTTCAGAGGTATTTTAAACAACTATATACACAAGGGCCTCAGAAAGAGTTCGATATAGACCAGTTTTTGAAAATAAACGGATTACAAAAAATCTCGCAAGAAAATAAGACAATGTTGAATTATAAAATTACAGAACAGGAGGTGGAAGGTACCATTCAGAATATGCAGTTGGGAAAATCTCCAGGGCCGGACGGCCTAACCTCAAAATACTATAGAACTCTGAAGGACTGGATAACTCAACCATTAAAGGAGGTTTGCTATGAAATTTTGGAGGGGGGGAAAAGCGCCTGAGTCGTGGAAAGAAGCGTATATAACACTTATACCGAAAACTGAGTCTGAAAAGACACAACTTAAGAATTACCGACCCATATCCCTGCTAAATGTGGATTATAAAATTTTTGCTGACATTTTGGTTAAGAGGTTAAAAAAGGTATTAAAGGAAGAGATACACAAGGACCAAGCTTGCTTTCTTCCAGGCAGACACTTGTCTGATAACACGAGGAATATAATTAACATTTTGGAGAAGTTGCAAGAGGATATCAATACTAAAGCAGTTTTAATTTTTGTGGACGCCGAGAAAGCTTTTGACAATATTTCTTGGAGCTTTATGAAGAAAAATCTTCAGGGGATGGGGGTCGGTCAAGGGTTTGAAAATGGTATAGGTGCAATTTATTCAGAACAAAAGGCCAAATTAATAGTTAACAACGTCGTAACAGAGGAATTTAAGATAGAGAAAGGGACACGACAAGGTTGCCCAATTTCCCCATTGCTTTTTATTTCCGTCCTGGAGGTTTTGTTAAACATGATAAGAGGGGACCATCTGATTAAAGGTATAACGGTCGGAGCTAAACAATACAAATTGAAAGCTTTTGCAGATGACCTGGTATTGACATTACAGGAGCCAGAATCTAGCACTAAAAGAGTATTAGAACTGATCCAGGAGTTTGGTCATGTGGCAGGATTTAAATTGAATAAATTAAAAACTAAAGTTCTTGAGAAAAATCTAACAATGACTGAAAGAGAGAGGTTTCAGAATGAGACAGGTTTAACAGTGGTCAAGAAGGTGAAATATTTGGGGATTAATATGACAGCTAAAAAAGGGAACTTATTTAAGGACAATTATGAAAAATGTTGGTCGGATATTAAAAAGGACTTAGAAATATGGTCAAATTTGAAGCTTTCCTTGTTGGGCCGAATTGCTGTTATTAAGATGAATGTATTGCCAAGAATGTTGTTTTTGTTTCAATCGTTACAAATTTTGGATAAAATGGACTGTTTCAAGAAGTGGCAGAGAGACATTTCAAAATTTGTCTGGCAGGGCAAGAAACCCAGAATAAAATTTAAAATACTAACTGATGCAAAAGAAAGAGGGGGATTTGCCCTGCCAGACCTTAAACTCTATTATGAATCAGCAGCTTTCTGCTGGTTGAAAGACTGGCTGCTTCTTGAGAACACAGACATTTTGGATTTAGAAGGTTTTAACAATGTTTTTGGGTGGCATGCATATTTGTGGTACGACAAGGTTAAAGCACATAAGGCATTTAAAAATCATATTGTCAGGAAAGCATTGTTCAATGTCTGGACACAATACAAAGACTTAATTGAAAATAAAACCCCAAGGTGGTTGTCACCAATGGAGGCAAAAGCTCAAAAAAGGCTCAATATGGAGGCCAAGTGGCCAAAATATTGGGAGATCCTAGAGCAAGAAGGAGACAAATTGAAATTGCAAAGTTTTGAGAAATTAAAAGATAGAGTGCGAGATTGGCTTCATTATTAGCAAATAAGAGAGGTATACAACTTAGATAAAAAAATTGGCTTCCAGGTGGAAAAATCAAAGTTGGAAACAGAATTGTTAGAACCCAATACTAAGATACTTTCAAGAATGTATAACTTGCTGTTAAAATGGAATACTCAGGATGAAACAGTAAAATCTGCTTTGATTAAATGGGCACAGGATGTTGGACATAACATTATGTTTGCTGACTGGGAACAGTTGTGGACCACAGGTATGAAATTTACGGCATGTAATGCCCTAAGAGAGAATATTATGAAAATGATATACAGGTGGTACATGACCCCAGTCAAGCTTGCAAAAATTTATCACTTGCCCGACAAAAAATGTTGGAAATGTAAAGAAACAGAAGGTACATTCTTTCACCTTTGGTGGACGTGCCCAAGGATTAAGGCGTTCTGGGAGGTGATATATAATGAAATGAAAATGTATTTAAATATACCTTCCTGAAGAAACCAGAGGCCTTTCTCCTGGGCATGGTCGGCCAATTGGTGCCAAAAAAGGATAGAACTTTCTTTATGTATGCAACAACAGCAGCAAGACTACTCATCGCGAAGTATTGGAAGACCCAGGAGCTACCCACACTGGAAGAATGGCAGATGAAAGTGATGGACTACATGGAACTGGCAGAAATGACTGGCAGAATTCGTGACCAGGGAGAAGAGTCGGTGGAGGAAGACTGGAAGAAATTTAAAGACTACTTGCAGAAGCACTGTAAAATTAAGGAATGTTAAAATGATGTCTGATTAAAAAGAAGTGGTATTGGTCAAAAGACTTTTAAGAAAATGTAAATGGGGATTGATAAAGGATAAATGCTAGAGGGTAAGGATCTGCTGAATTTAATATTTGAACTGGAATACAAAATGGGAGGTGTGAGGAGGTCAAGAAACTAGTGAATGAAGTATAAGAGATGAAAATATTAACCTATTTTTTGTTTTGCTTTTTTGGTTGTTCTTTTCTCTCTCCTTTTTTTCTTTCTTTCTTCTGCTAATTGTTGTTTACTGTGTATTTTTATGTTTTGTTCTTGTATGTTTTTACTCTTGAAGTTCTTCTTATGTTTAAATTTTGAAACTTCTTATTGTCTGTGAAACTTTAATAAACATTATTTTAAAAAAATACAAAGAAGGGAGGTGTGAGGAGGTCGATGAAACAAGCAAATGAAAGGTAAAGATAGGGAATATTGGATCTGTGCTTTAGTGTTATTGTTTCTTTTTGTTGTATTGTTGTATTGTTTTTCTTTTTATGTATTGTAATGTATGTCCTGCTAAATTTTTTGTTGTCTTTGTTGTAATTTTTAAACTTTTAATAAATATCATTTAAAAAAACAACAACAAAATTACCAAGATCCACTTGGGGGCACTAAATAGCGGCTTTCCAGAGGCGGCCATTTTACCAAAGATCACAAGAGTGCCTCCATTTCATTTGGCTTTTGGAGGGTGGTGCAAAGGCTCTGGGATGTCAGAGCCCTGGCACCGCCTTTCCAATGATGGAAGCACAGAAAGTGCTTCCCATCTTTGGGAAGGAGGGAAAGTCTTTAGGATCATGCCAGAACCCTGGATCTTCCTTCCCAGAGCCAGATGCCCTGCTAGGTGCAGGACTGAGTTGCTGTTGCACAGCTAAGATGCCACAAAATTGAGATGATCCACTCCCCTAAGCTGGAAGTCTGGCAGTTTTTCTGAACAGGGAGCAGAGCAGAGGTGTATTACCAAAGTCCGTCTGTCTCATTTATCTTTGGGATATTGCTGCCTTCCCAAAGCTGGCTAAACCTGATAAATTCACAATTTGCGCTGTATGTGCACTGGGGGTAGGGTGGGAATGAAAAAAAATGGAGAGTAGATTTCTTCCACTCTCCATTTGTTCATTCCTTCCCATCTGGTCCTCCCAACACCCTTGAAGGAATAGGAAGCCGCCTCCCAAATTGCAGCCCATGTTGCTGCCCAACTCTCCCCAACATACAGATTTGTGCCTATGACTTCCTCTTGTCTATTAAGGAGCATTCTCTAACCTTACCTGTGATAGAAATGTGCTAATCAAAAATTACTTGTACTAAAGAATCACAGTTGTAGCAGTATGTAAAACATAATTAAAAATCTATCAGTTTTATGCCACTAACTACTAGCAGTTACCAGGACATCGCCCGTTCGCCTCTACATACAATGTTTAGCTCCTGGTATATCACAATCTTGAGAACCACACATCACCCAGCCATACCTGCAACTCTTTTAATTTCTGGCCTGTGTTCATGTAGGATGCTCATTTCTGTTGGTCAGTTCCCTTGCCTTTTGACATAGCAGAACCGCATCTAAAATCTAATACCGGGCATGTAGGACCTGCTTTTCTTATAGGGTATATTCTTCCCGATATATTTCCTATTTCAACTCCATTATTGCTGTTCTCATTTTTACATAGTGCTATGCTATCTTATATTTCACTGAACAAAAAGGTAAAAATCTATAAATCAGTGGTTTTGTCAGGGCAGGACAGTGCGCTGAGGAATAAAGTCTGAGACAAAAGTGAGACACCCAAAACTTCCTGGGGCCCTTGAAAGAGCAAGAAGCCATTTCTGCTTTGCCTCCCCAATCATGTCTATTAGGGAACATTAACTCACCTTACCTTTGATTGCTGTGGTACTTATTACTTCTAGAGCTTTAACTTTGGAGAAAAAGTGTTAATAAAAAATTATACGTACTACAGAACCACAGTTATAGTAATATGCGAAAGGCAAGGAAAAATCTATTGGTACTAGCAGTTACCAGGTGATAAGCACAGAACTACGTACAGGTGAATGGAGTTATTTTGGACGCTGTGCGATAGTGGTATATTGCAATGTTTAGCTGTTGGTATACCATGATCTTGATAATCAGACATCGTCTAGTGCTAGGCTATTTGTCATTCTAAAACCCTAAATGACCTCTGGTGGTGGAACCCCAGAACTGCAGAGATACTTCATTGAACAAAAAAGTACCTATAGTCATTTGTTTGGTTCAGGGCAAGATCCTGGGGGGCAAAATCTGAGGCCCCACTCAGCTGAATGTGCCCCGCCCTACCACCTGCCATCATGGCTGAATAGTCAGGCTCCAAAGAAAATTAAGGTATGCTTTTTAAATGTTGTAAAACATTATTTACCAATAAATGAAATAAACCAAAGATAGAAAACTTACAGAAATACTGTTACAGCAAGTTGAAAGCAGCATACGTTTGGGCATTATCTCTGAACTTCTTGCTCAGTTTTCTTCTTTCAAAAAATACAATTTCCCCCATAAGCCTGCTAGGCTGGTTTATATGTATTCTTTTGCAGTAAGTTAGGTTAAGCAGGGATGCGGGTGGCACTGTGGGTTAAACCACAGAGCCTAGGACTTGCTGAGCAGAAGGTTGGCAGTTCGAATCCCCACGACGGGGTGAGCTCCCATTGCTCGGTCCCTGCTCCTGCCAACCTAGCAGTTCGAAAGCACGTCAAAGTGCAAGTAAATAAATAGGTACCGCTCCGGTGGGAAGGTAAACGGTGTTTCCATGCGCTGCTCTGGTTTGCCAGAAGCGGCTTAGTCATGCTGGCCACATGACCCGGAAGCTGTACACTGGCTCCCTCAGCCAATAAAGCGAGATGAGCTAGGTTAAGTATAGTTCCAGGTTAAGTACGGACCTCCGGAACGAATTAAGTACTTAACCCGAGGTACCACTGTATCCTAGCTAAAAAAGCAAACATGCATTTTCTGCATTCTTTGCCATTCTCTAAGGCACGCATGCAACTTGGCTATGCATCATGAAAGGGCTTAGTCTCCCTATGTAGGTATATATCACACCATTCAACTGTTTCTGATTCTCTCACTACATGGGCAAATTATAAGTGTGCAGTCAGCTAGTTTCCAGTGCTGGCATTTACCTGCCCACTGCACCAAAGTTACAGCATATCTTGACCTATTAAAAAAACTAAACAATGCAAAAAGTAGAATTTTACAGGCTAGGACCAGTTTATCCTCATTAGAGCAATTAAAAATATGCATTAGAAACATCATGAAAACATGCACTTTTCATATTACAGTAATAATATTTCAGACCAGTGGACCCAATGAAATTGGATTTGGCTTGTTCACTACTGCACAATTCTCCAGTTTGCAAATTGCAGTGCAAATATGCCTAGTTTCCTTTGAGCAAATATTAGGGGAGCAGGACAATACAGACAGATACAACCAGGCAAGATGTGCCACATTGAGAATTATGCAAACTTTTGCAACTCAGATTATATGCTTTCATATGAACATACATGGGCACGCACACGTACGGAATGTATTCGTGCATTCCAGAAAAGAAACATGTGTACACATCAGGTTACACTCACATCAAGGACAACAAATTAACTATTAGAAATAAAATTAACTATTAACAATTAACAAAATTAACAAATTAACTATTAGAAATAAAACAAAACTACTACCATAATCCTAAATGCAAGGGAGTACGTTTTGGATACATAAATACACGTATGTGACCACGGCTGCGCAGATGCTAGAAATGGAAAGTAGATAAAGTCCCTACCAGAGAAGAATGGCAGATTAAGTTGGTAGATTATGTTGAAATGGCTAAAATGACTGGAAGAATCAGAAAAGAGGAAGACCAAAATTTTAATAAGGAATGGGGAAAATTTATAATTTATTTTAAAAACCATTGTAAACAGCTAAAATCGTTGATAGGATTCAGAGTGGATAAAAAAAACAATGTTTTTTTTAAAAAATAAAATATCAGATTTTTTTATTTAAATCAGATATTTTTTAAATCAGATATTTTTTATTTAAATCAGATATTTTTTATTTAAATTGGATTTTTAAAATAAAATACTTTTGGAGGAAAAATCTTTCTAAATATAGTCTTTTATTTAAGTTACATCATAGTCCAAAGGCTATTCATCAGGAAATAAAAATTTGTTTAAGTTTTTCATGTGTGCTAAAACTCAGTCTAAGTTTTTTTTAATAGTTTAACCACATCAACAAACATGGATACACATGCTAAAATGTTATTTAGTTAAATAAATTGTTTTAATTGTTATTAAGGAAATGATTATTTTTCTCCTTCCAATAAAGTACAGCAGAATAGTTGTCCAAATATAAAGTTAACTTATTAAACTTCACAATAATTTCATAATTATTGTTCTATGTATTTCTAATAGTATAATCATATCAGTAATTTTTTATATAACTGTAAAAACTACTTTGAAAATTTATTATTCCAAAAATGAAACCTTCAGCTGGTTGTAAATATTAAGATTATACCAGCAAAAATGAATCTTTCTGTAAAAAATAAATAAAAACGATTTAAATCAAGTCTTACTGACTAGTGATTTAAATCAAATCCACCCTGGTAGGATTGGAATAACACATGTAGTTTAATGGTGAATTTTGGACACAATGTAGAGGTGAAAGATTTGGATTATCATAAAAGAAGCAGGAGGAAATGTTTAACAATAGGACCCAGAAAGTGGAGGAGTGAAGTCCAGGAGATTCTTTGGAATCTTATTTTTATGTTGTGTATTGGATATGTGATTGTAAAATGTTAATATGAAAAACCAGTTAAATATATTTTTTTTTAAAAAAAGGAATAGCTTTTGGATAGACATGCACAAGGTCACAAATTCAGCCTCCAGCAGCCGCTGCCAGTAAACAACACAGAGCTTAGACGAGCCAAGGTTATCAGAACACAGAGGAGGCTGCCTATTACATCTCTGCATGAGTTCCTGCTATGGTGTTCCTAACTTCCCTACATGAAGCCTTCTGGTGTGATGGGGAAGGAAGCAGGCAGCTCTGCCCTGGGTCTGCAAGGGGCATGGCTGAAGTAACCCCACCATTCTAGAACTTTAGACACTTGGTGAAGGGATGGCATCTTGAAAAAGCACTTGGATAACAAATTAAATTTCTTTGCCGAACTCTGTTCTTATTTCGTAGTTGTTTTTGGAATTGTTACATTTCTCTTTAGCTTTACATTAACAGTTTGACTGTGGTTTAATTCTGTGTGTGTGTGCCTTGTCACCTGTTTTATATTGGTCAGCAACTGATTTGCAGGGCGGCTAACAACCAATAATAAAAATGATTAGAATGAATACAACTTAAAACCAAGATTAAAATACAACATTAAAACATTAAAACAATTAAAATGCAGCCTCATCACAGGAGGACCCCTGGAAACAGAGAAACTCAGATATATAATAAGCTAGACACCAAATGGCTCCTTAAACCAATGTTACAGTCACCAAAAAGAAAAGTCACCAAAAAGTTGCCATTTCTAGGTGATGCAGCTTGAAAATCATATTTTTCAATGCAGCTTTTTGGTTCCTGAAATTCATTCCGATTGTGCAGTTAAAATATAAGGAACAGAATTCTACAGGATGTGTTGCTAGTGTGCATTCATGGCCCAAGGATCCCCAGGCACGCACATCCAGATGGTGGAGATGTCAGGCTCCATCCTGCCACGTCGGCATCTTCACTTGGTTGCAAGTGGCCAATAGCCAGGTGCAAAATGCACCTGGCGGATTTAAAATGCCTCCTGGAAAAATGTAAGAACATAGGAAGAGCTTGATGGATCAAGCCAATGGTCCATCTAGTTCAGTATCCTGTTCGCAAAGTGGCCAGATTCCTATCTACGGAACCCGCAAGCGGGATTTTGAGAACAAGATCAACTCTCCCCTCCTGCGGCTTTTGGCAACTGGTATTCAGAAGCATAGCTGCCTCCTACCAGTTCCCTTGCAGCAGATAGCCCTCTTCTCCTTCGTGAGTTTTGCTTAATCCTCTTTAAAAAAGCAGTTTAGGGCTGGGAACCATGATTGCCGCCTCCTGCGGGAAGCTGTTCCACAGTTTAACTCTGCGCTGTGTGAAGTAAAGACTTTCTTTTCTCTGCCTTCTCCCAAAAGTCAGCTTCGCTAGAGTTCTAGTGTTACGGGAGAAGGCAAAAAACCTTCCTCTTTCGCAGTGGTACCCAAACCTTTTTTAACAAGCTTCCAAATTGCCCGCCCTCCTTTAAAAATCAAATTGCCTCCCTGTGCGGCGTGTGCCGTAAGTTGGGAACCTTCTACCGCTACGCGAAGAGGATAAAACCTTCCTCTATCGAAGCGGTTCCCAAACTATTTTTGACCAAGCCCCGCCTAGGCATCTCTAAAATCCCACGACATTTAATTCTTATCGTACAAAAAGTGAAATCCTATTCACGTAGACGAAGCCTAAAATGCCATTAACTTGGTCTAAACAAGCTTCCAAATTGCCTCCCCCTTTAAAAATCTAATTGCCCCCTCCCTGCGGCGTGTGCCGTAAGTTGGGAACCGCGGCTCTACCCGCTTTCTCCATGCTGTGCATCATTTTATAAGCTGCTTTTAGTTGCTTTTAACACTGTAACATACTCCGGGACTTCGGGTTATAAGTATAATAATAAAAATAATAAAAATAAAAAATAAAAATTTCTATCAGGTCGCATCTTACTCTCTTTGAAGGTGGGATAAATTTTTAATTTTTTAAATTAAAAATTCAACGAACTCGTCTGACGCAGAAGCGCCAGAATACAGTATTGGCCGCCTGTTGCTTCTGGACATTAAAGTCCGAGTTCGGAAGAAGCGCTACAAGTCTATTACGGCGCGCTCCCGCGGAACCCTCCATCCCCAATCCATCCCGCCGCTCCTCACCGGGCTCCAAGTTATCATGCTGCCGTTCCGCGAATCCTCCATGATAGCCCACAGCTTTATCAGGAAGGGGGGCAGCTGCAGAATTGCGGGGGCTACGGGACCTGCAGTGACCCCCGCGGCAGCCGCGGCAGGAACAGCGGGCGCTTTCTGCATGGTAGCGAGAGAGAGGCTGCTCTTCCCCGAGCGGCGTGCAAGCAGAGGGAATACCTTTGCCGGCAAGAGAAATGAGTTCAACTTTGCATGAAGGGGGCGGGGCCTCGCACTCGGCCGCCCATTGGCCGCCCCTGGAGCGGAGGCGACACAAACTCGCACGCACGTGCAGGAAGAGCGGTCCGGCTATTCAGAAAAAGGCAGGTTTCGGAAGAAGGGGCGGCGCGTCAGCGGTGTGCCGCTTGCCGACGCTGGGGCCGCGAATGCGCTCTAAGCGAATCACTTAGCTTTCCTGACGTATACATGTATGCAGTCCTTTCACTTTCTCTTTCCATTTCACGTATGTATTTATTTCGAAGAATTTATACGCAAAAAAACCCCGACCTCAATGCATTTTACAAAATAATAATAAAGCAATTGGATTAACAACAAAAAAATAAAACTTTCAAACGTTAAAATAGCATATCTGAACAACCTGGACGTAGCCAAGAGGAGGAGCTGCCCTCCGCAAGTAAAACTACATACTTCTTTGACTGAGGTTCTGCTCCCCACAACATGAAGCCTGCCCCCCAACATAAATCCTGACAGCACCCATGCTAAACAATAAATACTTTTAGCAGGTGCCGAAAAGAGTATGCTGAAGGATATCAGCAGGCAGGGAGTTCCAGAGTGCAGGCGACACCGCACAGAAAGATCAATTCCTCGTAAACGCAGAAGGGATTTTGTGTGGCGCCTGTAATAGCGCTAGTTCTGCGGATCGAAGCAGTCAAGTGGACACGCATGCTGTAAGGCAATTTTATATATTATTTAATTAATATAACCATGCTGAACATCTGTGTGGAGGTGAAAAATGTTTTCCCCCACCCACTCTCCAGGAAAGATAGTGGTTCGCTTCCAAATCCAGTTCAAGTCCACTTCATATATCCTGGCTCCAGAGATCCATAAAGGGTAACATAAAAAAATACTGAAACCAACCAAAAATGTTTATATGAAACCCTTTATTGTAGGTTCTTCATTGTATGCACGATGAAACCACTTTCTTTCCTTTTGCTCTTTGCTTGGAAGGCTGGGAGTTTTGTTTCAGTTTAGTTGTGGGGTTTTTTTGTTGTTGTTTTTGTGTGGTGTGTGTGTGTGGTTTTTTGTTTGTTTGTCTTTTGCTTTTTTAAAGCTGCTGTTTTGCTCAGACCACCCCTGCCCATTTTCTGCCATAGTTGGGCAAAGGGCTCTGCCAGCCACTGCCTGCTGTCGAACCAGATTAATTCATTTATTTATTGCATTTATATATACAGTACCAGCTTTCCTCCAAGAACCAAAAGGTGGCATGCACATTCACACTTCAATGCCATAAAGCGACATCCAGTCATAATTGACCTGGGAGTAACAAGCTGCACAAGCAGCTTGCCCTTGCCATCTAAAGCCTGAAAACGAAACAAATGTAGGCGGCATACAGATATGCTAATGACATTGAATTGATCAACATAAGGCTGTTCCTTGCTCAGCAGCCAATCAGCTTGCAAAACATTTATTCTATTTAGTGCATTCCGAAAGCATTACATGTTCCAGATAGGCCAATGGCTTGGGTCCAGGGATCAGCTGGTTTTATGGCCTA
Source organism: Podarcis bocagei (assembly GCF_964188305.1). Taxonomy (NCBI): domain Eukaryota; kingdom Metazoa; phylum Chordata; class Lepidosauria; order Squamata; family Lacertidae; genus Podarcis; species Podarcis bocagei. The sequence continues at coordinate 22,331,487 of NC_138140.1, forward strand.
GACTTTGCCCCCTCTTGGCGTCTGTAGCTATCATATGGCTTCTTTGGAGCTTCAGGAAGAAAATGTTCGGGGAACAGTTCTGAAACCCTTCCCATGGTCTCAGCTTCTAACCAGCTCTTCCTCCTGTATCAAAGTAAGGGATATGTGAACTTATTTAATTGAATACTTAGTTAGCAAGGGGGAAGTTGCTTGGGCCGCAATCCTAGGCACGCTTACTTGAGTGTAAATTCTGGTTGGGCTTACTTCTCAGGAAGCATGCAAATTGCACATGTACAAGTGGGTCACATCTCTCAATGGGACCTGAGGTATGATGTGGGGAGGGTAAGGAGGGGAATTATTTCTGAAGCTGGTGACTTCTAAGACGGTCTTCTTTGCCATCCTGGTCCACCTCCAGGTTTTTTGGGCTACTTAGGGTGGGAGCAATAGTTCAGGACACCTGGAATACTCTAGATTAGGCAGAAATTGTGGCAAGGTTTCAATACTTCCTGAAGATTCACTTATTTAAACAAGATTTCCCTTGCTCATAAGATTAATAACACTGCTCTGTTTTATTATTTCTTGAAATTTAATTTAATGTTTTAGTGATGGATTCTCTGTTTTTGCTTATGTATTTCTTTGTATTTTTTATTATAACTTTGTGTATGTGTATATGTTCGCCTAAAATTTTCTCTTTTATGGGCTTTCTGTGTTTTAAGTAGACCACAGGGATTTTGTTTATCAAGCAGTATTTAAAGACTGGGAGCATCTTCTTCATAGTTTCCGGACGTCAAAAGTGTTTTGCAGTCTCTGCCACTGAAAAGAGACAAACAACAGAGCTATTATTAATAATGGCATGTCCTTCACCTTAAGCTCCTAGGATATGTTGCTTAGTGCTGCCATATGTCCTGACATTTTGAAAGAACTGCCAGAAAACAGCTCAAAGACTTTCGAGTCCCAATTGTCACTTTTTGAAATACAGTGGATACTCGGGCTGCAAATGTGATCCATGCGGGATGCACGTTCGCAACCCGCAGCGGTGCGTCTGCTCACGCGCGGGTTGCGATTCGGCACTTCTGCACATGCGCAAAGCGTGATTTAGCGCTACTGTGCATGTGCGACTGCTGAAACCTGGAAGTAACCCATTCCAGTACTTTTGGGTTTCGGCGGTCTGTAACCCGAAAAAACACGACCTGAAGTGTCTAAAACCCGAGGTATGACTGTATGGCAACCCTAGTGTTTCTGCATTAAAACACAATATTAAAAACAACTTAAAACAACTTAAAGTCATAAAAACAAGTTGGGTCTTAAAACACACATGCATACAATAGTGTTCTTGTATGCTGATGTCCTTGCATCTTGTTACTGGATGCTTAGCAACCCATGCTGAAAGACGGGTATGTTGTCCTATTATAAAGGTAGCAGGCCAGGATAATTCAACACGCTGAGTTAGGGAACAGCTTTCGTTCAAGGGTGAGCAACATGTCAGACATTAAGGCTGCAACTCTGTGAACACTTACTTGGGGATAAGGCCCAGTGAACAGGGTGGAATCTATACCTAGGGGTGCTATCATAGGACTGGCACTGTGGAAGTGTATTTGAGCAAGGGATCCATGCATGTTTGATTGATCCATAATAAAGTTCAGTGGTCCATGTGCTTGCTCACAAATGACACACAACTCAAAATATACTTAGGGTAGACTAGAATTTAATTTTCAGTTCTGTAACCAAGTCCCTTCACTGCTGTTCCTCCTCTGCAGCAGGGGAAGGCAGGTAGGCAATGTGCCCTCCAGGTGTTGTTGGACTCCAAATCCTGCCACCTCTAGCCAGCATGGCCAATGGGCAGGGATTGTGGGAGTTGCTATCCAGCAATATTTGGAAGGTGCTGTGTTGGCTACCTCAGCACTACAGCGATGGGAGTTTTTGATGGGAGATAGAGAAATGTTTTTTTCCACCCAGTGCATAGTTAAACATTCAAATTTAAATCATCATCATCATCATCATCCATGAAATTTGCTCCAAAAGGAGGCAGTGATGGCTACTAACCTAGATGGCTTTAACAGAGAAAATTCATGGAGGAGAGAGCGACTGATGGCAACTAGCCATAATGGCTATGTTCTGCCTCCACAATATTATTATTATTATTATTATTATTATTATTATTATTATTATTATTATTTTATACCCTGCCCATCTGGTTTCCCTAGCCACTCTGGGCAGCTCCCAACAGAATATTAAAAACACTATTAAACATCAATCATTAAAAACTTCCCTAAACAGGGTTGCCTTGAGGTGTCTTCTAAAATCAGATAGTTGTTCATTTCTTTGACATCTGATGGGAGAGGGTTCCACAGGGCGGGTGCCACTACTGAGAAGGCCCTCTGCCTGGTTCCCTGTAACATCACTTCTCGCAGTGAGGGAACCACCAGAAGGCTCCTGGAGCTGAACGATGGGGGTGGAGATGCTCCTTCAGGTATACTGGGCCGAGGCCATTTAGGGCTTTAAAGGGCACCAACACTTTGAATTACAGATAGGACACTTTGAATTGTGCTCAGAAACGCACTGGGAGCCAATGTAGGTCTTTCAGGACCGGTATTATATGGTCTCAGCGGCCACTCCCAGTCACCAGTCTCGCTGCCGCATTCTGGATTATTTGTAGTTTCCAGGTCACCTTTAAAGGTAGCCCCACATAGAGCACATTGCAGTAGTCCAAGTGGGAGATAACTAGAGCATGCACCACTCTGGCAAGACAGTCCACGGGCAGGTAGGGTCTCATCCTGTGTACCAGATGGAGCTGATAAACGGCTGCCCTGGATTGACCTCCATGGACAGCTGTGAGTCCAGAATGACTCCCAGGCTGTGCACCTGGTCCTTCAGGGGCACAGTTACCCCATTCAGGACCAGGGAGTCCTCCACACCTGCCCGTCCCCTGTCCCCCCAAAACAGAACTTCTGTCTTGTCAGGATTCAACCTCAATCCGTTAGCCACCATCCATCCTCCAGCTGCCTCCAGACACTCACACAGGACCTTCACCGCCTTCACTGGTTCCGATTTGAAAGGGAGGTAGAGTTGGGTGTCATCCACATACTAATGAACAACCCAGCCCAACCCCCCCTGTTGATCTCTCCCAGTGGCTTCTTATAGATGTTTAAAAGAATGGGGGAGGACAGAACCCTGAGGCACCCACAAGTGAGAGCCCAGGGATCTGAACACTCATCCCCCAACACCACTTTCTGGACACAGCCCTGGAGGAAGGAGCAGAACCACTGTATCCAGAACATGCACTCAGAAAACTGGGTCTTCCCAATAGGATGCCTGGTGTAAGCTTCCTAAAAATCACTGCAACCCTCCCCATCCCTGTTGATGTGTGTGCAGCATCTACTCTTGGGTTTTCTTCTTTTAATAGACTTGCAGCAGTTTCCTTTTAATTGAATATCTTTATTATTTACAAAAAATTACACTGGTCAAATACAAATAAAATAACACAATCTTTTCCTCTTTCAGCCATCTGGCCAGAGACCTAATGCTGACTCATGCTCATTTATACACTGACCCTTGTTGATCACATGCCCTTTATAAAGGCTCCTGTTGCTGGGTAGATTTTTCTGTTGCCTAGCAACCTGCTCAAGACCAATTCTCAAGTTCTTTCTAGAATATTCCAACATCCCTGCCCATATGACCTGGGTTGCTGTGCGTAAGAGAAACCTGGTGGACAAGCAGCAGCTAAGACAGGCCCATCTGCTTCATCCAACCAAGTCTCTGTTACACATGCCAGGTCAAATCCTCCATCCACAATCAGGTCGTGGATGGCAGTGGTCTTATGAATCATTGACCTGGCATTGCACAGCAGCACCTTAAGATCATGTGCTTGCTCACAAATGACACACAACCCTTAATGATTCCAGTATCCTTCCGGTCAAGACCAGACCTAGAGGCAGGGGTAGTCTTCAAACGACGACTAAACCTGCCTCCTCAGTAATGACATGGTCTGGTCTTAGCGTGACTCCTTCTCCTGTCCATGATCTCTGAAATCAGATGTCCCAGTGCATCCCCCCGCCACGATGGAACCTGCCCCAGCCATTCTGTTGGCTGGGGCCCACACCCAGGCAGCCCTGACCCCCTCTCCTTCAAAACAAAATACAAACTATACAATAAAACAGTAGAAACTATTTTTTTAAAAAAGCATTTATGCTACAACTAAACTAGTCCCCAGTCCCAACTACCGTAGATTCTGGCATATAAGACGACTTTTTAACCCCGGAAAATCCTCTAAAAAGTCAGGGGTCATCTTATACGCCGGGTATGGGTTTGCTGGGCAGCGGCAGCGGGCTCCATGCTGGGAGGACGCCGCCCAGTGATGCTAAGCCGGCTTCGCTGGGCAGCTTCCCCCCAGCGTGGCATGCCACCCGCCGCCCACTGATGCTGCGTATTAGGCAACTGGGCGTATAAGTTGACCCCTCAAATTGGCAATTTGGGGAGTCGTCTTATACGCCCTGTGGCCTAATATGCCGGAATCTATGGTAAACGTTTATCCCACCCACAACAGAGCAAAAAAAACAAAAACAAAAACAAAACCCAAAACATTTAAAACGCCACAGATTTAAAACTATTTAATTACATTGCAAAGCATTTTCGGTGGCAGCAATGTCCCAGTGGCCTCTCAGGAGCCTTTTAGCTGTTCTGGGTAAATGTGGGCCCCGTCCCCTAGGCCAGGTGGAAACGGGCCTTGCAGCAGGGAGCAGGTCTTCCTTCCAGCACTCACGTCAGCTTCTGAATACCAGTTGCTGGAAATCACCAGCGGGGAGAGTGCCCTTTTGGGCATCTGGCCTGTGGGAAGAGGATCCAGGTGGTCTCTTCTTAGATTCTTGTGGGCTTAGGTTCTTCTGTGTTTAATCAGAAGCCTTCTAAGCAAAGTGAGTAATGAAAACAGTAAGTTTCTTACTTACAAGGCTTCCAATGAAGTGGAGAGACAAATGACCTTGGAAGCATCTGGCAGTTGCTATCTGACTCCAACTTGTTTGGGATCATTTCTGAGGAGGAAATATATTCTTATCACAGCAGAATGATTTGGCCTTTGATTTGTTCCTCCACCGTGGGGTTTGTTTATCTATTTGGAGCATTTGTACCCTGCTCTTCATCCAAAATGGCTCCTGAAGTGGTTTGCATACAGTCAAAACAAGACAATTCCCACCCGAGGGCTTACAGTCTAAAAGAGCAGCACATACAAGGGGAAAGGGATGGGGGGGGGGAGAGAGAGAGAGAGAGAGAGAGAGACTGGACAATGATTACACATTAAAAATCATTTTCAAATCCATAGGGCCACTCAGGTCCTCCTCAGAGTGGAAGTCATTGGCCCATAGAGTCCAGCATCCTATTTTCACAATAGCAAAACATTTAGGATTCAGGCACAGGGGCTACTGCACCTGGCTCAACAACTGAAGAAAGCTCAATAACTTTGGCTAAAAAGGTGGCTGGTAGTCTCCTACATAAAAATAAATAACAGCAGGTTAACTTCAAATGTACCTCTGGTCTTGTTGCCTGTATCAGTAGCTAAAAATATGAAACCAGGCAACTGATGATTGTTGGGGGTTTTTAACCTTCATGCTATAGGCATGCAAACAAATGTTTTCGTTTCATTCCATATAATTATTTTTGCCAACAACAACAACAAAAATGTTAGCAGGCTTTAGTCATGTTTGGAATGGGCTACTGCTTTGAATTGGGCACTGAGAGTCTATCCCAGACTTCCCTAACTTGGTACCCTTCAGACGTTTTGGCAGGCTGATAAGTCCATCCAAAGGCAGGCAGGGCCAGAGTTTGGCTGCTGCCCAGGTGAAGGCCCCAACTTTGAAGCATTTAGAGCCTATCTGGGATCAAAGGAACCAAAGGGCTGTGGGACACGTTGGTAATGGAACCTGGGAAGACAATACAGACATTTTTTCCAGGTCCCCCATGAAGGGTGCTGGTGGTGGGTAGACTAGGAGACTGAAATCTGCATCCTAGCTGATACAATTAAATCAGCCCCTGCTCCACCATCAAAGAGAAAGAGTCCTTGAAGCTGTATGTCATCTTGACATTATCTGGCACTTAATTAAATGGACAGTAGTGGGGTGGATTACATGCCGAGAACATCACCTTCTCTTCATTCACCCACAAACACCATCTGTTGGAAAATAAAATCTGCAGATTTATATGGCCTTGTACCGGCTCCTGCCTTTCTTTCTTACGGAAAGACTGTCGCTTAGCAGCAGAAAACAGGAGTTGAGTGTGCAAGGTTCTAGGTTCAATGCCCCAATGTTTCCAGGTGGGCTGAGAAACAGGCCACGTCAGAAAGCCTGCAGAGGGCTGTCCATCAGCAAGGCCAGTACCAAACTGCTTGAACCTATGGCCTGACTCAGTATAAGCCAGTGTCCTCTGTTCCTTCTTCACTCGTGCTAAGATTTTATTTTTATTTCCTCCCTTTTTGAAGACCTCGACACCTGAACTGACCTTCCAAGAGCTGATATGTTGTCCTGTAAGCAAACATGGCACACTGCATTCTACCTCCACCTCCTTGTTCATGTCTTGGCTGAAGGTGCCACCAGAGTCTACTACCTGGGCATCCGTGAAGTGGACTGGAACTATGCTCCCTTGGGGAAGAACACCATCACAGGACAAAGCATAGCAAATGATATGTGAGCTTCATTTCTTGGTTTACTAGGTCCTGGCTTAATAACTTAGTTAACTCTAGCCACTTCAGAGTTTCATATAAAAAAAATGGAGGATAATACATTCTTGATATGTATCTGGTCTTGGTTGGTTTAATGGTTAATGCCACATTACCTAAGAAACAGGAGAATTACCAAGCTTCAGTAGTGTAACATACAAAATACCAGGATGTGATTTAACCCATGACTCTTCAGATGCTGGATACAGTTTCCATCATCTCTGACCGTTGGCCATGCTGGCTGGGGCTGATGGGAGCTGGAGTCCAAGATGTCTGGAAGGTCCCAGGTTGAGAAATAACCTGAAGGTGATGGGAAATCAGTCATGTATTGCAGCAATAATGAGACATCTGTAAGTTCTGCTCTGGTGGTTTATTGGCAATGCTGCCCCCCCCCACACACACACACATGCACAAGCAGAAATTTCTGTGTGTAGCACTGACGCCACTGCCATGGCATTTAAGAGCTGAGGGGGACAATATCTTCTGTCGAATGTTTGCCAGCAGATTGAGTTTCCCTGCTTGAAAAGTGGGTGCTGAAACTCCAAATTCAAAACAGTAATAAATAATTGCATTTATTCAAAATCTGATTAAAACTATTCAATTTAATTATTTCAACAAAACTGAATAACTTGATCCAGTGATACCAGCTTTTCAAAGTCTGATAGACATTTATAGCTGCAACACCCCCTTGCCATCCCCATGCTCCTCAGGGAACCCCCATCCTGGTATTGCTCACTTTGGGAGCCACTGGTCTAGCCCAAAAATAACCTTCCTGAATCCATCTGTGAAAATATTAAAGGAGATTAACACACACACCCCAAAAGCAATGTAATTCTGGATTTTTTTCAGTTCCCTTTTTTATACCGTATTTTTCGCCCTATAGGGCGCACTGGCCCATAGGGTGCACCTCATTTGGGGGGGGGGAATGAATAAAAAAAATAAATTCCCCCCCAGCCGCGGGGCTGCGTCGGGGGAAGCCCAAGCTTCCCCCAACCCCATCCCCCAGAACAGGCTGCTATCCGCAAGCCTTGCGAGCCCAGCAGCAACTCCCACCGGGCTTGCAAGGCTTGCGGACACCTGCGCGGGGCACCCTCCGGAGGGTGCCCCATGCTTCGGGCTGCAGGCTGCTGCCCGCAAGCCTTGCAAGCCCGCTGGAACTCCCTCCGGGCTCGCAAGGCTTGCGGATAGCTTCCTGAAGCCTGGAGAGCGAGAGGGGTCGGTACGCACCGACGCCTCTCACTCTCCAGGCTTCAGCGAAAGCCTGCATTCGCCCCATAGGATGCACACACATTTCCCCTTCATTTTTGGAGGGGAAAAGGTGCGTCCTATAGGGCGAAAAATACGGTATATAAAAAAATCAATTCAAGCATTTGCACAGCTGGTTCAAGGGGCACCCTGCTGGCTGGGAGTCCAACATCTGGAAGCGTGAACGAGTTGTACATGTCCAACCACTCTTCAGGTACATGTATGTTTTAGACAGCTTAGAGAATGGCTACACTTCTGAACATCGGTATACAGGACTTTTGGCTGGTGTAGGTTGTTATGCAAGGGACAGAGAGAAATTGTATCTACTAGAATTCAATTTTCTGTATCAGTAAAAGATACAAGAGATTGCCTTTCCCACGGGGGAGGGAGATGGTTTCACCTCTGTCCTCTCCCCACTTGTCTGGAATCATCATAAACTACCCCCCACCCTACCCTCTGCACCCAATATTCAAAATCTCCATAGTCTGACATTCATTCATTCATTTTATTTGTATCCTGCTTTTGCACACACACACACACACACACACACACACACACACACACACACACACACCATGCTAAAAATGGCTTGCAACAAAGAAACAGATGCATTTCGAACAAACACTGCAAAAACCAATAATATAGTAAAACAACAGCAAATATAATAACATATAAAAAAACCAAATTCTAATACTATACATATAACAAGATTCCTTAAACAGCATGCATCACCCGAAGCATAACAAGGTAGCTTTACACTTTCACCTTAGTCCTAATAAACACCCCTCCCATGATGTTGCTCACAGCCCATCTCCTGCAGCAGTTTCCAAGGGCAAAGGGTGGGGTAGCTGGAAACACCCCTCCCAAGATGCCGCTGTGCACATTAATGGCTGTGCACCTCTCACCTTCAAATAGAGATAAAAAGCACGTCACTGCTTGGCTGGACTTAGGACTCCCACTGGTTGCTTTAACTTTGATAAAAGGGACGTGGGTGGCGCTGTGGTCTAAACCACTGAGCCTAGGGCTTGCCAGTCAGAAGGTTGGCGGTTCGAATCCCTGTGACGGGGTGAGCTCCCGTTGCTCAGTCCCTGCTCCTGCCAACCTAGCAGTTCAAAAGCATGTCAAAGTGCAAGCAGATAAATAGGCACCACTCCAGTGGGAAGGTAAACAGCGTTTTCATGCGCTGCTCTGGTTTGCCAGAGGCGGCTTAGTCATGCCAGCCACATGACCCGGAAGCTGTCTGTGGACAAATGCCGGCTCCCTCAGCCAGCAAAGCGAGATGAGTGCCGCAACTCCAGAGTCAGCCACGACTGGACTTAACGGTCAGCGGTCCCTTTACCTTTACCTAGTAAACTGCCAGAGCAGAATTCTTGCCAAGGGGTATGTGACTGCTAATCTGATGTAGTAAAGCACAGCTGAGTTTCTTAAGCAGAACAAGAACATACTCAGGATTTATTAAACCAATGGTTTAGTTTCATTAATTGCACATTTATTTAAAACCCAATTAAAAGTTTTTAGTTTGAGTGATTCAACAAAACTGATAAACTTGATCCAGTGATGCCAACTTTTCAAAGTTTGATAGCCATTTCTACCTCCATTGCCTCCCTGCCAGCTCCTTGTCTCTTAGCGTCAACTAGGAATCCCGCCCCCCCCCACCGCCCCTGGGGAAGGTACCATCCAGTCTGGGAACTGCTGTACTAAACCCGTTTTTAAAAGTGGGTGGGATGTTTTTAATATACAGTGGTACCTCAGGTTACATACGCTTCAGGTTACAGACTCCACTAACCCAGAAATAGTACCTCGGGTTAAGAGCTTTGCTTCAGGATGAGAACAGAAATTGTGCTCTGGCGGCGCAGCAGCAACAGGAGGCCCCATTAGCTAAAGTGGTGCTTCAGGTTAAGAACAGTTTCAGGTTAAGTACGGACCTCCGGAACGAATTAAGTACTTAACCTGAGGTACCACTGAATTTTTTCCCCTCTTGGTTTTAATGTATCTATGTTGGTTTTTTTGGTTGGTTGAGTGTAAGCCACTCTGGGTTGCTCTGGGCAAGATAAAAGGTAAAGGGACCCCTGACCATTAGGTTCGGTCGTGGCCGACTCTGGGGTTGCGGTGCTCATCTCACTATTGGCCGAGGGAGCCGGTGTACAGCTTCCGAGTCATGTGGTCAGCATGACTAAGCCGCTTCTGGGGAACCAGAGCAGTGCACAGAAACACCGTTTACCTTCTCGCTGGAGCGGTACCTATTTATCTACTTGCACTTTGACGTGCTTTCAAACTGCTACGTTGGCAGGAGCTGGGACCGAGCAACGGGACCTCACCCCGTTACGGGGATTCGAACCACCGACCTTCTGATCAGCAAGCCCTAGGCTCAGTGGTTTAACTCACAGCACCACCCGCGTCCCAGGGCAAGATAAAGTGACTAATAATAAACAAATAAAACACACATTTTCTTCTCTCTGCCTTCCCTTAAAAACAACCAGCTGTGCATACAGATAGCAGGAGAGATGTATCAGCACATATGAAAATTGCTACCAATATTGTCATTGCTGTTCCCCCTTCCTTTTCAGGATAGCCTCTAGTTTTCTCCAGCCTGCCGAGAACAGAATTGGCAGCATCTACAGGAAATCTGTGTATAAGCAATACTTAGATGAAACGTACACATCAGAAATACCCAAACCCTCCTGGCTGGGATTCCTTGGGCCCATCATACGAGCCGAAGTGGGTGACACCATCATTGTACACCTGAAGAATTTTGGCAGGCGACCATTCACCATTCATCCTCATGGTGTCTTCTACAAGAAGGACTCAGAAGGTAAGTATTTTGATAAAGGGCAATATATAAATTGAATAAATAATAATAAACAAGTTTCCTCTCACCTCTGCTTTCGTGGATGTTTCTACATGAGTTGGCATGTTGCATATGATGCTTTTATTTATCTATATATTTATATATTGCATTTTTACTCCACCTTTTTTCCAGGGAGCTCAAGGTGTACATGGGATGCGATGACTGGCCCAAGGTGATCCAGTGAGCTTTTGGGCTGAGTGGGATTCGAGCCGTGGTCTCCGAGGTCCTAGTCAGACACTCTAACCACTGGCTCTCTAATCATTGGGTGATTTAAAAGCAATTCATAGTGGGGTGTTAAGTTTGAGAGGCTGCTGTCAAAATGGAAGCTCTTCAAGTATACTGTTATAGGTTAGAGTGTTAATGCTGTGAGCCCCTCCATCCCATGCTCAAATTGTATATAAAAAAGTAAAGGGGACCCCTGACCATTAGGTCCAGTCGTGACCGACTCTGGGGTTGTGGCGCTCATCTTGCTTTATTGGCCAAGGGAGCCAGCGTACAGCTTCCGGGTCATGTGGCCAACATGACTAAGCCGCTTCTGGCGAACCAGAGCAGCGCACGGAAACGCCGTTTACCTTTCCGCCGGAGTGGTACCTATTTATCTACTTGCACTTTGACGTGCTTTCGAACTGCTAGGTTGGCAGGAGCAGGGACCGAGCAACGGGAGCTCACTCCATCACGGGGATTCGAACCGCCAACCTTCTGATCGGCAAGCCCTAGGCTCTGTGGTTTAACCCACACTGCCACCCGCGTCCCCAGATTGTATATATGTGTAAAAACAAATATCCTATCAACACAGTCTATTTATCTTCATTCCAATGGAACTGAACCCTGGCTATGTACTGGCACCCCTGTAGTCTCTTGAAACTCAGAAGCTGGGGTTGTGTGCAACAGTACAATCCATGGAATATTAGGCTGCCGGTAGCTTCTAGCCATGATGGCTGTGCTCTGAATACCAGTTGCTGGAAATCGCCAAAGCGGAGGGTGCTCTTGCAATCGAATCCTGCTTGTGAGTTTCCCAGAAGAGGCGTCTGATCAGCCACTGTGAGAACAGGATGCTGGACTAAATGGGCCACGGGCCAGATCCAGCAGGCTCTTCTCAAGGCTAATGCAACTGTATTAAATGGAAATTGTACGGAATGTATACTGCAATTTCTCAATTTTTCCAGGATCCCTATACCCTGATGAGTCCTCTTCCCAAGACCTTAAGAAGGATGATGCCATCCCCCCGGGCAGGAACCACACATATACTTGGACTGTTCCTGAGGATCATGGTCCAACGGATGATGACCCAGCCTGTTTAACATGGATCTATCATTCTCATGTTGATGCAGCAAAAGACATTGCCACTGGCTTAATTGGGCCGCTGCTGATATGTAGAGAAGGTAAGGCTGCCCTTGGGAAAAGATTGCTTAATTTCATAGCTTATTTTTGAAATTATATCACAAACAGTGCAATAGGCCACAAGTACCTTTCCTGAATTGTTCCTCAGTTCAGGTTTAAATTGACTGAAACAAACTTCTAGACCATATTCAGCCTGGTAGTTTAAGTGAAAGAAAGAGGTCAGGGGTTGTAACATGCCATTTGCAGAACTGGAAATGAAAGAAGCAAGGCCCAAAGGCCTTGTTTTAGGATAAATATATATAATATGTTGTTTTATTTTCTTGTTTGGGTGCTATTGGTTTTTGAACTCATACAGAGGTGGCAAGATATCAGGGCTCGGCCACAGTTCCATTTGTCCTGCCACTTTCCTCCAGTTAGAGTGGCCATCACACTGGCTCTCAAATGAATGTGATTTAAATGTATGAAGTGGATTTGCACTAAATGGTGGCACTTGCTGCCTGGAGGAGGGACGCTGCTCACCACTGTGTGAAGCCAGCCCCACAGTCCTTCGCCAGACTTGCTTTGAGAGCAGAAGTGTGTTCCCTCAGGGCTAAGAGAGGTGGGTTTTCTTGAAAGTAGGAAGAAATCCAGCATGCTCCCCCTACAGGATCAGGCCTCCTGGCTCCTTCCATTCACTCCTATCTTCTCCTGGCCCAGGGACTCTGAAGAGCGTTTCTCAAAGGCGGCATGACGCGGACCTGGATTTCTTTCTGATGTTCAGCGTGGTTGATGAGAATGAGAGCTGGCACCTGGATCAAAACATTGCCTCCTTCTGCGGAGATCCAAGCACTGTTGATGAGGAAGACGAGGGGTTCAGGGAGAGCAACAAGATGCATGGTGGGTGCAGTTGGGCAGGACCTTTTCTTGACCTCTGTTTATATCCAGGTAGGGACAGCTGTAGCACACCCTCTCTGGATCAAATAAACTCAGAGATCATACAGAACAGAGATGTATTAACTTCAGGGCTGCCAAACACTGAAAGAATTATAACTGATTAAAATGACTGACTAACTGACTGATGGATTGTCTTCCCTTCACCCTAAGTTCCCAAGGCATGTTACAACATTGAAACAACACTGAAAACAGTTTGAAACAACTTACAATCATAAAAATAAAGTGACTCCTAAAAAATATACGCCTCAGGTGTCAGATAAAGAGGTGTGTCTTCAGCATCCTGAAGTGTGGAAGTTGTATAGTAAAGTGCCAGGGGAGCCTCTGTGAGGAGGGAGTCCTGCAGCTTACAAGGCCCCCTCCCCCTGGGATACCCCTCCCCAAGCCTCTGAGAGTGGAGGAATGTGTTAGTCACTTCTCGTGACTTGACAGTAGGGAACACAATACAAGGGTGGCAAGTGGGATCTCTCATCATCCTTAGCAACTATATCTCGTCCACAGGTTTGCCACTGGAGCACCAGTGAATGAACATCATGTGGACAGGCCATTCTGATAACCTTCCAACCTAGCCTCCTCAGCCACAGCTTTTGTTCTTTCACATGTACAACTTGCTCCCTCATATGGGTACTGCCATAGGGAAACTCATGCCTAATACTTTATGAAAGCAAATGTGAGTCTGGGAACGCTGTATTGGGAAACAACACAACCCAAGCCACTCAGTTATACAACTTCACAGGAATTACACAACCATTGGCGAGTCACAATGTGCCTCCAAACTGCAAAACAGAAGGAAAATGAAGCAAATCTATTAATATTGGGGCATTACAAAAAAAAAAGTAGGCAGAAGGTATTTAAATTCTGTGCACATTAACAGGATACATTGAACCTGTGGACCTCTGTCTTTGCTTTATTCAAACCTCTGCTGTTGTTTGAAGCCACCATTTTAAACTGCACTTCTCTCACCCTTACTTTATGCAAATCCAGGGTTGTGATGAGGCACTGTAAATTCTCCAGTTGCACAGTAACAGCCTTACATTTTTATGAATATAGGATGCTACATATATGTACACCCACACACTGATACGAAACCCCATTTTCATGTTAACATCTTGATCTCTATTTCTGCAGCAATTAATGGTTACGTGTTTGGGAACCTCCCTGAGATGACCATGTGTGCTGGGGATCATGTGTCATGGCATCTTTTTGGGATGGGCAATGAGATTGATATCCACACCGTCTTCTTCCATGGACAGACCCTGATTGTCCGGGGCCACAGGACTGACGTGGCCAGCCTCTTCCCAGCCACTTTTGTGGCAGCAGAAATGATCCCTCAACACATTGGGAAATGGCTGCTGAACTGCGCAGTCCATGATCACCTGCAAGGTAAGGAAGTCTCCCAGACTGAGTTCCCCTTGCAACTGTGATCACTAGTTCTTTGCTGAATTCCTTGCCCATGACAACAGAAAGTGGGTGAAATATACTCAGTCGAGTGTGAATTTCATGCTCTTTATTCAGCTCATAGTAGCGTTGAATGAAACTTTCCCCCAAAACTTCTAGCTATATATACATTATTTACACAATGGGCCCCGCGTGATTGGCTAATTCTGGGCTGCTCCTGTAGGCCAATTAGGTTGCGGATTCACTTCATCTAGAAGCCTGATTGGCTGCTCCTGCAGGCCAATCAGGTCGCTGATTCACTTCCACCTGGAGCTGGATTGGGTGGCTCCTGATCTAGGCCATGCAGTAGTTTTTGGGAATCATACCTCCAGGGATAATTGAGCAGAGAGGGCTCATCCACACTTACCTTTCGTTCTGTGTTTTCTGGGCAAAGGTCCACTCTTTAAAGCAGGCACTTTTTTTTTACTTTTTTACTTCTTTTGCCCTGACATATTTCCCAGTAAAACCCACTCTTTATCAGAGCGATCGGGTTTTCTGCAGATTTGCTGTTTGCTCTGATTCTTCGGTAAGGAGTGGGTTTTCCTGAGGAAAACGCAGGACAAAAAAAGGAGGGGGGGAGCTCGAACGCAGCACTTTAAAACATGGACCTTTATCTAGATAAGGTAAGTTTTAAGTGCTGTGTGGGTGTGGGAGCCAAGATAGGAATATATGTGTGATGCCAGCAATCACTAAGGGTACAAGGATGGATTTTCCATATGGGACAAAGCATGAAAGCTGCATATCTCTTACTACATATGAACGAATTGAGAAAAATTGGTCTCTATTAACTATGATTAAGTTAATCTAATACAAAAGAATATATGTAAACCAACCTATGGTGGGAAAAATTAGTAATGTTTTGGAACAGTAAGTTTAATGGTAGTGTTCCACCTAATGCTTCTTTTGACCTGCTGTAACATTATGAGTACAGCATGTTTGCATCTTGCACAGGGGTTATGTTCCAGGGGTGGTGTGTATATGCAAAAATATGTATGCTCGAACCACCCCCTTGGAATGGCCCCTCATGAACAATCTTACCTTCTGGAGCTGGTGCACCACATGGACATTGCCCCACAAGCAAGGCAGGGAGCATTTAAGCTTTCTGCTTTGCTAACTGTGTTCTAGGAGGCTCTTCTGAGGTCTTGTGGGTCCATCTGAGTTCCCACAAGGTTGCCCAAGCGTATCCCTGAGCCCAGCAGGCAAGTCTGAGAGGTTAGACGCTCTTTCTGCACTAGGAAAGCACAGCTCAAAAGGTGCTTTTAAGCTCTCTGCCTTGTATGCATTTAATTTGCACAGTTTCAGCCAGCCTGGGTTCAACCTTTTAACGATGAAATTGTGCATGTTGATCACTCTCAAGATGTGATCATACTGTATTTCTTTATGCTTCTTCCCTTGTGTATATAGACTATTAAAAAATGTGTTTTTTTAAAGTGAAATAGAGTTTGGAAGTTGAATCTGTGGTGGGGAACAGGATCTGACTGTTGGGCTGCTCCTGACCTCCCCTGCCTCCATCACTCTCAACCTGCAGGCTGTTTTGACAAGCAGGCCAGTCTGAGTGTGTTGTGCTCTGTTGTGCTTCCTACAGCTGGGATGGAGGCTCTCTATGAAGTCAGGAACTGCTCCTATCAGAATCCAGAGCCTGCCCTGAAAGGGAAACTTCGCAAATACTACATAGCGGCAAAGGAAGTTCAGTGGAATTACGGACCCTCAGGGTTAGACCTGGGCACTGGGGAAAGCCTGCTGCAGCCAAACAGGTAAGGGGGATTTTATTTGTGGATTTCCTGCTCTGCTTGAGAATGCATTTACACAGTGCTGAAAGGGGGTCCCCATCGCACAGGAGACTTTTCAACAGAGTAGCTAAACCTGCACTTTTCAAGGCGCTACAGTGTGGCACTTTGCCCCAAGAAACCAAAATATTTTTTGAACCAAGCTTCTTTGTAATGTGGTAGGTCAGGTTTTGAATTTGGGTACTCATACAGCAAATATATGAGACGCGAGTGGCGCTGTGGTCTAAACCACAGAGCCTAGGGCTTGCCGATAGTTCGAATCCCCACGACAGGGTGAGCTCCTGTTGCTCGATCCCTGATCCTGCCAACCTAGCAGTTTGAAAGCATGTCAAGTGCAGGTAGATAAATAGGTACTGCTCTGGTGGGAAGGTAAACAGCATTTCTGTGTGCTGCTCTGGTTCGCCAGAAGTGGCTTAGCCATGCTGGCCACATGACCCGGAAGCTGTACGCCGGCTCCCTCGGTCTATAGAGCGAGATGAGCACTGCAGCCCCAGAGTTGTCCACAACTGGACCTAATGGTCAGGGGTCCCCTTTACCTTTACAGCAAATATAAAGCAGCTTAAAAATGGTTAACCGTAGCAGTTGGTCCACCTGTGGTCTGTTTGATAACAAGGCAGAAATTTGTCGGCTAGTCCACCTCCCTCCTGTAGTTAGAAATAGCAGCAAGTGGATAGACACCTGGGCTCCTTTGGGAGGAAGGGCAGGGTAAAAGTCTAATAATAACTAAATAAAAATAATGGTGATAATACCCCAGACCCCTAATCATGGGAATTGTAGTCTTCTGCAGATCCCGAGAGCTCCCTATCCCTTTTAATTCCCTGTGTCCCAAGGTTGGGAGGTAGATCATCAAAACATTAGAAGAGCCTTTTGGATCAGGCCAGCAGCCCTTCTAGTCCAGCATACTATTCTGACCAGATGCCCCAAAGGGAAACCTGCAGGCAGGACCTGAGCACAAGATCACTTTCCTGTGGTTTCCAGCAACTGGGAATCAGGAGCATAGCAGCCTCCAGCTGAAAACACAGCATAGTTATCCTGGCTGGTAGTTATCAGTTGCCCTGTGTGAGGAAGTCCTTATCTGTCCTGAGTCTCCCAACATTCTCCTTCATTGTCAGCCAGTTCTAGTGTTAAATTGTGAGAAGAGGATAAAAACTTCTCTCTCTTCACTTTCCACAGGCCATGCATAATTTTATAATCTTCTATCATGTCACCTCTTACTTGGCCCAGGTGCTGCAACCTTTCTGCATTATAGACCTGGGTATAGTGTTTTTTTAATGAAATAAGGGGATGGATTATGCTTCCTTGGGAAACAGAACACTGGGTACATGTTTACAAAGCAACAGCTCTGTGTCCTTGGGGATAGTGGGGCTGCTCTGCAGTTGCTTTTTTGATGGTGTTTTAAGATTACTGAACAGTTGCACTTTCTCATCCCATCTGCCAGCTGCCCTTTATCTGGGCATAGCTGTCAACTTTTCCCTTTTCTTACGAGGAATCCTATTCAGAATAAGGGAATTTCACTTAAAAAAAGGAAAACATTGACAGCTATGTGTCTCGGTTTCTTCATTTAAAGCTAGGGGTTCTGGATGAGCCTCTCTACTCCAATCTTGATTTGGGTGAGAGCTACTTCTCTTAATTGTCTTACTTTTGGCTCACTTGGTACACACAGTGTTCTGTCAACACCACCCAAGGTCACCTTGATTTCAGCTAGTTATAAACAGCACGATCACATCTAACGTGCATTTAACTCGCACCATTTCAACCACACACAGCTGAAGGACCACTGGCTAAAATTCCACAATTTAAATGCAAGCAAGGCAGAGAGCTTTAAAGCTCTTTTAGCACCAGGTTTTCCCTTCACGAAGAGAGTTTTCAGCTCTCTGCCTTGCTTAGGCAGCCCCCACTGGTTCTTGCAAGATCTCACAGGGCCTGATTCAGCAGGCTTTTCTTATGTTCTTATGACATTATCCACCTCTGGCCTGAGCTGACTAGCAAAGGGGAAATGCTCCCTACTTCCTAGGAACCCGACTTTCATGGAGTCAAACTATTGGTTCATCTAACTTAGGGCTTAGCCACACCTCTGTTCGCCCAGCTGCTTTCCTCTGGAGAAACCCAGTCTTTAGCCCTAAATCAGAACAAACAGTACTCGGGTTTTCTGTGGTTTGCCTTTTGTTCCAATTTAGTGCTGAAGAACAGATTTTCAAGGGGAAAGCAGCAGAGCAAAGGCAAAACCTCTTGGACCTGTGGCTAGAAAGTGCAGGACAAGCAGAAAATAACAAAACAACAACAACAACAACAACAACAACAACAACAACAACAACAACAACAACAACAACAACAACAACAACAACAATTTATTATATGTACCCCGCCCATCTGGCTGGGCTACCCCAGCCACTCTGGGCGGCTTCCCAAAAATATATATTAAAATACTCTAATACATCAAACATTAAAAGCTTCCCTGAACAGGGCTGCCTTCAGATGTCTTCTAAAAGTCTGGTAGTTGTTGTTCTCTTTGACATCTGGTGGGAGGGCGTTCCACAGGGAGGGCGCCACTACCGAGAAGGCCCTCTGCCTGGTTCCCTGTAACTTGGCTTCTCGCAGTGAGGGAACCGCCAGAAGGCCCTCAGTGCTGGACCTCAGTGTCCAGGTAGAATGATGGGCGTGGAGACGCTCCTTCAGGTATACAGGACCGAGGCCATTTAGGGCTTTAAAGGTCAACACCAACACTTTGAATTGTGCTCGGAAACGTACTGGGAGCCAATGTAGGTCTTTTAAGACCGGTGTTATGTGGTCTCGGCGGCTGCTCCCAGTCACCAGTCTAGCTGCCGCATTCTGGATTAGTTGTAGTTTCCAGGTCACCTTCAAAGGTAGCCCCACGTACAGCGCATTGCAGTAGTCCAAGCGGGAGATAACCAGAGCATGCACCACTCTGGCGAGGCAGTCCGCAGGCAGATAGGGTCTCAGCCTGCGTACCAGATGGAGCTGGTAAACAGCTGCCCTGGACACAGATTTGACCTGTGCCTCCATGGACAGCTGTGAGTCCAGAATGACTCCCAGGCTGCACACCTGGTCCTTCAGGGGCACAGTTACCCCATTCAGGACCAGGGAGTCTTCCACACCTGCCTACACCCTGTCCCCCAAAACAGTACTTCTGTCTTGTCAGGATTCAACCTCAATCTGTTAGCCGCCATCCAACCTCCAACCACCTCCAGGCACTCACACAGGACCTTCACCGCCTTCACTGGTTCTGATTTGAAAGAGAGGTAGAGCTGGGTATCATCTGCATACTGATGAACACCCAGTCCAAACCCCCTGATGATCTCTCCCAGCGGCTTCATATAGATATTAAAAAGCATGGGGGAGAGGACAGAACCCTGAGGCACCCCACAAGTGAGAGCCATGGGGTCTGAACACTCATCCCCCACCACCACTTTCTGAACACGGCCCAGGAGGAAGGAGCGAAACCACTGTATGACAGTGCCCCCAGCTCCCAGCCCCTCAAGACGGTCCAGAAGGATGTTATGGTCGATGGTATCAAACGCCGCTGAGACTCATGCTTTCTAGGCAAGGAACAAGCAGAAGTGTGGAAGAGACCTCAGTGTGGTCTACATTGATTGGCAGGAGAGGCTTTCTATCATCTCAGACATGAGTTTTCCCCTGGCTCACCTGGAGATGCCAACTGAACCTGGGACTTTCTGTTTGCTAAGGAGATGCTCTGCTACTGAGCCTCTCTGGCCCTTCTCCCCAAAGGCAATTAGCTGGACTTTTTCTCACCCACCTGCACTATCAGCCTTTATATGTGACACATAAACATCCTTTCCACCTCCCTAAAAAGACAGCGTTAACGATGAAAACAGTCTTCTTTTGCCAAGTCTTGCATAGTTCAGCATCAAAGCTACTGTGGATCTTGGCTGATGCAGCTGGATTTGCAGAAGCAACAACAAAAGCTGCAAAATCTAAAGATTTGGTTGTTGTTGCATCCTGGAATCACATGTTTGCTTCTTTGTGTTTAGTTCTTCAGAGCAGTTTTTCAAGCAGAATTCCACTAGGATTGGGGGAACATATTGGAAGGTCCAATACACTGAATACATGGATGGAACTTTTCAGGTGGAGAAGGGGCGGACAAAAGAAGAAAAGCATCTCGGAATACTTGGTAATACATCAAAATTAACTTTCCTGCCCAGCCAGATATATGGGCTATGACTTGTTACATTTTGAGAGGCACGGTGGGAAGTTTTATCTATTTATCTGGAAGATTTGTAACTCACTCTTTCTGTCTTAACAGAGACACTCAATGCTGCTCACATCAACTATAAATATTTTATGATCTGGGAAACAGGGATAGTCATTCAAAAGCCAGTGCAGTGTTACAAAAACCTAAAAACAAGAGCAGTCCCAAAAATGAAATGCCTACTAGGAAAAAAATGGTATTCACAAGGCAGTGGAAAACCACCAAGGAGGAATCAGTCTACCCTCCCTAGGCAGGCAGAGTCCCACAATCTGGGTACAATCAATGAGGGGCTCCCATATTTTGTTGCAAACAAAATCAAATTTTTCTGTGTACATGATTGACTATCAATACACACTGTTTTTTTTAATCTTAGATTTTTCAAATGCATCCTGCTGGTTCCTGTCCACACAGCAATAGATAGTTTCTGATACAATGTTTTCTGGCCATTACCCCCAGTCATTATTCTCCTGTCTTCTACTACCTTTGCCTGTTCTGGGCATGCATGGAGGTATTTCTGTACCTGTCCACAAACACATTTTTAAAAGTTTTTCTTTTTTTAACCAGAAATGTGCAAGTGCAAAACAGCAAATGTTACCAGCTCCTAGTTACCATGATTCACTATGGGCAAAATGTAGGTGGTAATGGCTACTAAGATGGTTTTAAAAGAAGATTAGACAAACTCACGGAGGAGAGTACTACTAGCCATGTCTACTAGCCATGATGACTATGCTCTGCCTCCATGGCCAGATACAGTGAATGCTTCTGCGTCCATTGCTGGAAGCCGCAGGAGGGAAGAGTACTCTTGCCCCAGGTTCTGCTTGTGGTTTTCCCAAAAGAGACTTCTGGTTGATCACTGTGAGAACAGGATGCTGGACTAGGTGGGCTGTTGGCCTGATCCAGTGGGCTCTGCTTATGTTCTTATGGAGGCCTGTGCTAATTTGGGACACACGTTTCCTTTTTTGCTTTTAAATATAGAACAGGGGTCAGCAAGGTTTATTTTGCCTGGGCTGGATCGGTCCCGGGAAGATCCCTCTGTGGGTCGGATTGCACATGCGCCCGCGATTTTTTGCATCTGCGTAGATGCGATTTCCGGTGCCGCAGAAGCAAGTCCCCACCCCACGCTGCGCCGGTTTAGCACAGCATGCGAGCGGGTGGCTCGGTTTGGGGGCGGCTTGTGGGCCAGTCAAATGACCTCTGTGGGCTGCTTCCGGCCCATGGGCCTTCGGTTGCTGACCCCTGATATAGAGCTCTTGCACAATACTGATATTTAGCTATGCCAGAATTCTCATAAATAGGTGCTTTCTGCATGCAGTGTTCAGTGGACATAAGGCATGCTCATGCTGTTTGAAAACAAAATGGCTCACTGAGGGGGCAAACTTACAGACCATCTTTAGTTGTGATTCTTGCATTGCAGGGGGTTGGACTAGGTCCCTTCCAGCTCTACAATTCTATGACCTATGATTCCTGTCTTTCTCCCTGCAGGACCAGTGATCAAAGCTGAAGTCGGAGATACTATCCAGGTTACGTTTGCAAACAAAGCCTCTTGGCCTTTTAGCATTCAGCCCCATGGTGCATTTTATGAAAAGGAATGGGAAGGAACTGCTTACCAGGATGGTTAGTTCTTACATGCACATTTTCATTTTAGCAACAGCTGTATAAAAACTGTGCTCTTCACTTGCTTAGCAAGACCAGGATAAATCGCTTGGGGTGAAGAAGTAGAGGTTGTTTTCAGTTATTTCAGAAAGGGCAGGTTTCACAATGCTTTTAATGCTAGAGCTCCCTATGAGAAAGGGTTGCAGTGTTGGAACTTTCCAGTTTGGAGTGAGGTCTAATTAAGACCTCCTTTTGTGCCACATATTTTAGGATCAGGTCTCTGCTTTAAAGCTCCATGTCCGACACTTTCCTCCCTCTGGTGCTTTCCCCACAAAAACCCGCTCTTTACTGCTGAATCGGAACAAACAGCCATTTGGATTTTCCACGGGGTTCTGTTTGCTCCGATTCAGCATCAAAGAGCAGGTCTTTCTGTGGAAAGCTGCAGAGCAAATTTTTTTGAAAGTGCTTGGACACTGATTTTTAAAGTTGGACACCTGTCTGGAAAGCGTGAGGCTTGATAAGTGTGGATGAGCCTTAAGAGATGGCATGATAGAAATCTGCATAATTGTGCATGGCATTTCGGAGAAAGTGGATGGAGAAAAGTTGACACATAGGGCTTATCCATGCTCCCACTTGTCCCATGTGTAGAAAGTATGAGCCCGAGTGGTTTTCCTCTTGTCCTGTGCTTTCTAGGCATGGGGCCGAGCCACCTGCAATGTGTCACTGCCAGAGGAATTATGATTCTGAATAACAGTTGCTGGGAATCAGGTGAGGAATCCTTTTTCAGCTAGAGGGATGATTTCTCATATGGACAAGTTTCCAAGGGACCTGGCTCAAAATGGGAAGAAGCCCAGGAGCAGAATCTAAGCTCAAGGGCAGTCCTCTCCCCTCCTGCGGTTTCCAGCAGCTGGCATTCAGAAGCATTGGAGGCAGGGCATGGCTATCCAGCCTAGTAGCCATCAATAGCTCCCTTGCCCATTTTTGCCTCCAGCCCCACCCACCACTGATATGTGGCCCCTGGAAACCTGCCTGGAAGAAAATGCAGTCCTCAAGCTGAAAAAGATTCCCCACTTGCTGGGGGAGAGAGCAAGGCCCACTCAGAGCATGGGGTCTGGGAGCACGAGGGTTTCTCTTTCTCCACCCCACCCTTCCAGTTGTAGGGCGGCTCCAAGGCTTTGGATAGACACAAACTGAACCCCGAATAAGATGCAATTGTACTGTGTTATTGTTGCAAGCCATGCTGACAGCTTGGTTATGAAGTGGGGGAAACGAGCCAAACCACAAAAATTAAGAAGACACAATGCCACGAAAAGGTAGACAAAACAACAACTCGAATTGTCAAGGGATTAGAGAACTCTTCCTAAGCATAGGTGTTAAAGTTTCTGAGGCCTCTGAGGGTAAGGCAGGTGGGGAGATAGTGGAGGTACAGTGGTACCTCAGGATGCGAACCGGATCCGTTCTGAAGCCCCGTTTGCATCCTGAAGCAAACGCAACCCGCGCCCGCGCATCTGCATGTGCGCGGGTCACGTTTCGCCACTTCCGCGCATGGGCGTCACGTCATTTTGACCATCTGCGCATGCACATGCGGCGAAACCCGGATGTAACGCGCTCCGTTACTTCCGGGTTGCCACGGAGCGCAACCCAAAAATACTTAACTTGAAGCACATTTATCCTGAGGTATGACTGTATATAGAATGATGGATGGTATGGAAAATGTAGCTTGAGAAATGAGTGTCTGCCTATCATAATTCTTAGACTCAGGAGATTGCTGAACAGCACTGGTCAGTAAGATCCAGAATTACAAGAGAAAACATTTCTACCCAAACATGAAATTAACCCCCTCACAGCACTGTCTCTCACCAACTTGGCACCCTCCAGTTCCCATCAGCCTTGGCCATCTTTGTGGGGACTCATGGGAACTGGAGTCCCACAGTATTTGCAGAACACTTAGCAGGTTTCCCCCGGTTAATGCTATCTCTCCCCAGCTGCTATAAACGGCTTTAAAATTTCATTTATTTTTTGCTTTTATATCCCACCTTTTCCTCCAAAGAGCCTGAGGTATGGTGTGCATGGTCTCCCCATCATCATCAAATCCCCACAACTGTGAGGTAGGTTTGACCAAGAGGCAGTGACTGACCCAAGGTCACCCAGCGAGCTTCATGCCCAAGTGGGGATTTGAACCCTGGTCTCTCCAACACTCTAACCACTACACCATGACTAGCTCTAATGATACAAGGAGTTGCATAACCCTTCTTGCTTTTCAAAGGCTTATCTAGGAACGGAGCTGCTGTGAAGCCTCTGGGGAGCTTTGTGTACCACTGGATGGTCCCTCAACATGTTGGGCCGACAGCCACCGACCCTCCTTGTCTGACCTGGATGTATTCTTCTGCAGCAGATCCAGTCAGAGACACCAATTCTGGCTTAGTGGGGCCCTTGCTTATATGTCGGCCTGGGACTCTTGATGAACATAATAAGCAGGTATGCTTTGTTGCTTTGCCGTTGTGCCATTGACCAGTATCAGCAGAAGGGACTGGAGATGGGTAATTGTTTGAGACTCAACCTACATTAGTACTCCCATGAGACCACCATCAAAACTGCCAGCCCTACAGGGTCTGAATTCCCTGGCTCCCTACTTGATTGACAGTGGCTTGTGGTTAGGTGGGTAGACTTGGAACACGATGGCGATTATTTTATTGCTTATATCTCGCCTATCCTCTCCTGAGTCCAGGGCAATTAATAGCAAAGTTACAGCATTAAACACAAAGCAAAAAGTTTTACTTATTTACTTACTTATTTATAAGTACAGTGGAACCTCGGTTTTCAAGTGTCTCAGAAGTCGAACGTTTCAACTTTCGAACTCCGAAAACCTGGAAGTAACTGCTTCGGCTTTTGCACGATTTTTGGAAGCTGAACATGCCACGTGGCTTCTGTTTTGAGCTTCCCTATTGTATTGAGGCTTCTGTACTGAGTGGTTTTTGAACATTTTGGAAGTCGAACAGTCTTCTGGAATGGTTTACGTTTGAAAACTGAGGTTCCACTGTATATTTGTATGCCGTTTTGTCATTAAAAAATCTAAGCCATTTACAGCAATAAAACCATACAATAAAACCATTAAAAAGTTAAAAAACAGATAACAAATAACTATTGTGGTAGGACGTGTTATTAACTGCCAGCATAGGCCTGGCAGAATAGAAAAGATTTCAGCAGAAATTTAAAAGTTGACAAAGAAGGCATGAATCCCCAGTGGCAGGGAGTTCCAATGACACTCAAGGCTTAGTTTCTCACTGTTGTCAAATGAGCCTCACCAACTCGGGGAATGACCAGCAATGCTCTTGCGACTATAACCAACAATGATTAGTGCATGAGAATAGGTATTTTTCAAAAGCCTGACATCCTGTGTGTTGTTGCTATCCTAGAAAGGTGTTGAGAAGGAGTTTTATCTCTTGTTTGGTGTGTTTGATGAAAATCTAAGTTGGTATCTGGATGCAAATCTGAAGTACTTCTTGAGAAAGGACCATCCTTTTCAAGATCAAGACCATCCTTTTCAAGATCAAGACTTCAAGGAATCCAACAGGATGCACGGTATGTCATCACTCCCAATCTTAGGGAATGAAGACACAGTTGAACATTGGATTACCTAGAAATTAATCGGAGCACCTATCTGAAATATCTACTCTGAGCTATCACCTCAGAAAGGATGTTATAGAGTTGGGAAAGGTTCAGAAAGGGGCAACCAAAATGATTAAGGGGGTGGAGCAACCCCTCTGTAATCAGAGGTTGCAACATTTGGGACTTCAGCTTAGAGAAAAGGCATGTAAGAGACAACATGGTAGAAGTTTGTAAGCAATCCATGGCATGGAGAAAGTGGATAGAGGAAAGTCCCCCCCCCCATAACTCCAGAATGCATGGGCATCCAGTAAAGCTGAATGTAGGAAGATTAAGGACAGATTAAAGAGAGGACTTCTCTCAGTGCATAGCTGAACTGCAGAACTTGCTTCCAGAAGAGCCAAGGATGGGTCACTAACCTATAGGTTTAGACAAATTCATAGAGCAGAGGACTACTGATGGCTACAAACCTATAGTACTGTTTTTGGGGGACAGGGGGAGGGCAGGTGTGGAGGACTCCTGGGTCCTGAATGGGGTAACTGTGCCCCTGAAGGACCAGGTGTGCAGCCTGGGAGTCATTTTGGACTCACAGCTATCCATGGAGGCACAGGTCAACTCTGTGTCCAGGGCAGCTGTCTACCAGCTCCATCTGGTACGCAGGTTGAGACCCTACCTGCCCGCAGACTGTCTCACCAGAGTGGTGCGTGCTCTAGTTATCTCCCTCTTGGATTACTGCAATGCGCTCTGTATGGGGTTACCTTTGAAGGTGACCCAGAAACTACAACTAATCCAGAATGCGGCAGGGAGTGGCCACTGAGACTATGTAACACTGGTCCTGAGAGACCTACATTGGCTCCCAGTGCGTTTCTGAGCACAATTCAAAGTGTTGGTGCTGCTGTTTAAAGCCATAAATGGCCTCGGCCCAGTATACCTGAAGGAGCATCTCCACCCCCATTGTTCAGCCCAGACACTGAGGTCCAGCTCCGAGGGCCTTCTGGCGGTTCCCTCACTGAGAAAAGTGAGGTTACAGGGAACCAGGCAGAAGGCCTTTTCTTTTCTTTTCTTTTCTTTTTTTTTTTTTGCATTTTAAAAAAGTTTTATTGGTATTCCCATATATATACATAATATCCGTATTTAGTACATCTCATACTTTTGGACTTCCTTCCGCGTCCTTGACATTCATTCGTATTTGTTTCTTTGTAACGCATTCCACTCTTTCATACTGCCATTAATGCCACCCTTCATACGTTGTTTCCAATAAGCAATACTTATTAGTGCTTTACAATGCCTCTTTAAATCCTGCAAGCGTTGTATTTACTAAACATTTATTCTCCAGATAATCCGCAAATTTTCCCCAGTCATCTATAAATTTTTGATCCTTAATATATCTGATTTTCCCTGTTAATTTATCTAACTCCGCATATTCCGTCAATTTTAATCTCCACTCTACTATCGATGGGCCTTCTTCCTGCTTCCACTTCTGCGCTACCACGATTCTGGCTGCTGTTACCGCATACTGGAAGATTTTACAGTCTTTTCTCTTAATGTCTTTCCCCACCATACCTAATAGAAAAGCCTCGGGCTTCTTTACGAAGGTATAGCTTAATATCTTTTTGATTTCGTTATATACTTCGTCCCAGAAGCTTTTAATCTTCCCGCATTCCCACCATAAGTGATAGAACGTCCCTTCTTTCTGTCTGCATTTCCAACATTTGTTATCTGTTTTAAACATCTTAGCTAGTTTTACGGGTGTCATATACCATCTATATAACATTTTTAACATATTCTCCCTTAGTAACACACATGCCGTAAATTTTATATTCACTCTCCACAATTTTTCCCAATTCTCTAATTGAATGTCATAGCC
Source organism: Podarcis bocagei (assembly GCF_964188305.1). Classification (NCBI taxonomy): domain Eukaryota; kingdom Metazoa; phylum Chordata; class Lepidosauria; order Squamata; family Lacertidae; genus Podarcis; species Podarcis bocagei. The sequence continues at coordinate 22,359,051 of NC_138140.1, forward strand.
GAGGTCCTTTGCCCACCGAGTCATCACCGTTTTAGCTTTCTCATCTTTCATGTTCCATTCTAACAGTATTTTGTACATATTTGACAGATTTTTCCGATCACCATTTATTATCTCCCTCTGAAATTTCGATGCCTTCTCTTCATAACCCCTCTCTTTCACCTCTTTTTTAAAGATTTCATTTATCTGAAAGTAGCTCAACCAATCGTATGTATAGATTTTTACCTGATCGTATGATTTTACTTTCCACTTCCCTCCTTCCTTCACTACCAATTCTTCATACCAGGCAGAGGGCCTTTTCAGTAGTGCCACCCACCCTGTGGAATGCCTTCCCATCAGATGTCAAGGAAATAAACAACTATGTGACTTTTATAAGACATCTGAAGGCAGCCCTGCTTAGGGAAGTTTTAAATGTCTGCTGTTTTATCGTGTTTTTAATATTCTGTTGGGAGCTTCCCAGAGTGACTGGGGAAACCCAGCTAGATGGGCAGCTTATAAATAATAAACTGTTATGATTTTCTTCCAGTAGCACCTTAAACAGAAGTTGCCAGATCCTTCTATATAGTGGGAAGGTGGGGAGGGGTATACCCACTATATAGAAGGATCTGGCAACTTCTGTTTCAGTGTATCTGAAGAAGTGTGCATGCACACGAAAGCTCATACCAAGAACTAACTTAGTTGGTCTTTAAGGTGCTACTAGAAGGAATTTTTTTTATTATTTTGACTATGGCAGACCAACACGGCTACCTATCTGTAACTGAAACTGTTATGATATTATTATTACAAGCCATGATGGCCTTGCTCTGCGTTAACAAGTTGGAGGCAGCAATGCTTATCAATGCCAGTTGCTGCAAACCACAGGAGGGGAAAGTGTAGCTCTTGCGCAGCTTGCTGGTTTCCCATTGGGGCATCTTGTTGGTCACAATGAGAACAGGATGCTGGATTTGATGGGGCCCCTTTGGCCTGATCCAGCAGGCTCTTACAATGTTCTTATTTATTTCATTTATTTCTTTTGTAAAATTTGTACTCTACTTGGTTGCAAAAAAAAAAAAGCCTCCCCAAATTCAAAGCAGTATATGAAAAGGTATGGTCTATGCATGAATCAAATAAATAAATGTCTCCTTTTTTGTTTATTTTCCTTTGGGGTTCCCCCCTCCCTTAAAGCCATTAATGGGTTCCTGTTCAGCAACATGCCTCTCCTAGATGTCTGCAGGGAAGAAACTGTCTCCTGGCATCTCTTGGGCTTTGGCAGTGAAGCCGACGTCCATGGCGCAACCTTCCAGGGAAATACGGTCTTGATGAATGGGATGAGGCGAGATGGAGCCAGTCTCTTCCCTCACACATTTGCCACAGCCCTCATGCAGCCAGATAGCGAAGGTAAATGCCTCAACCCATTTGCAACCTTTCTTTCTCAAGGGAGACATAAGTCATGCCCAAACCATATATTTTATGCATGCTTAAAAGCACAAGGTTTCCCTGAAAAAATCCTGGGAACTATAGTTTGTCAAGGGTCTTGGGGAATTACAGCTCTGTGAGGCATGGGCTACATTTTGCAGGATGCTGTGGGGGGGGGAGTGTGTGCTTCCAGTGCATGGTGTGGAGCAGTGTAGTCAGTTTAGAAGCAAGTAAACATTTTCAGTCTAATCATAACCTTTACTGTCCAAGGAAAGACAGTTACGCAAGCTTTCAATAAAGGCCATGTACAGACACTGACCTTGGATATGCAAGATCTCCTAAATCCCTGGAGATGAATTTTTCAGGGTCTTGTTTTGCTTTCAAGATTGAGGCACAGTGTGGTAGAATCACAGAATTGTAGAGCAGAGTGCAATTGAATTAGAACCTGGGAGACCAGGGTTCAACTTTCCACCCAGCAATGAAGCTTAGTGGGCTCTCTTGAATCACACCCTCCTTCTCAGCCTAACCTACCTCACAGAATCGTTGTGAGGATAAAATGAGGGTTCATTAGTTAGACCCATGGCTTGATATGATAGAACACAAGTCTGTCCTGAAAATGCAAACCCAAGGGGGGGAGGTGACATGAATGAAGTTTATAAAAATTATGCCTGGCAAAGAGAAAGTGGATAGAGAAAAGTTGCTCTACCTCTCTCATGACACTAGAATTTGTGGACATCCAATGAAGCCAAATGTTGGAAGATTAAGAAAGATGAAAGGAAGTCCTTCGCAAAGCAGACAGTTAATAATAATATTATAATAATTTATTATTTATACCCCACCCATCTGACTGGGTTGAACTGTGGAACTCCCTGTGGTGGACTACAAAGCCCATCAGCCACAGCCAACACAGCCATATGGCACTGGGGGGGGGCATTCCTGTGTTGGCTGAGGCTGGTGGGAGTTTTGATTGAAAACATCTGGAGGGACCTGCCTGCAACCATCTTGCACATCTCTGTTTATGCTGCCCGCTAGGGACTTTTGAAGTATACTGTCAGACTAGCAACCACTACCAGTCTGGGATGAGAGGACGTTACTCAGTTCAGCAGTGTGGGAAGAACACACTGTTTCCAGACCAGCAATATGAGCAAGTGAGGACCCTCTACGTCATGGCAGAAGAAGTGGAGTGGGACTATGCTCTGGATCGCCGTTGGGCACTGGAAAGATATAACAGCTCTGTGGAGGAGAGGTAACTGGTCTGCTTCAGAAAGGAGCAGGAGGACTAGATAGTCCATTGGCCTGATCCAGCAGGCTTTTCTTCTGTTCTTCTGGCTCCTCTCCACGCCAAGTTGGCTGAGTTAACTTTTATTTGCTTGCTTTACAGTATGGATTTGTATGCCACCTTTCAAAACAAAAGTTTCCATAAGAGGGCTTATAGTCAGTGTCATAATATTAAAAACAAAACAAAAACACAAATACCTGCAATTTTATAAAGAGACAGCATAAGACAGTTACTAGTCCATACCCACAAAATAATGTTACAGTTCAAAAACAGAGAGCTTAAAAACCCAGCTTGTCCTTTTAACCCAAAGGAGCAATGAGGTTGTCAGACCCCAGAACTTTCCTGAAGTTCCCAGGTTTGCTCAGCCATTACCAGGTGGGGGGAGGGGGGTGGCTTGAATCTCCAGGTGGACAAGTCCACCTGAAAATATTATTATTATTATTATTATTATTATTATTATTATTATTATTATTATTGCTGTGAGTGCAGCTTGCAAGCTTCAGCCTAGTAAAGGTAAAGGGACCCCTGACCATTAGGTCCAGTCGTGACTGACTCTGGAGTTGCGGCGCTCATCTCGCTTTATTGGCCGAGGGAGCCGGTGTACAGCTTCCGGGTCATGTGGCCAGCATGACTAAGCCGCTTCTGGCGAACCAGAGCAGCGCACGGAAACACTGCTTTCGAACTGCTAGGTTGGCAGGAGCTGGGACTGAGCAACAGGAGCTCACCCCATCGAACCGCCGACCTTCTGATTGGCAAGCCCTAGGCTCTGTGGTTTAACCCACAGAGCCACCCACGTCCCTTATTTGCATGGGTTGGGGTAGGGGAGCCTGATGCCTGGTCCTGCAAGAGCATCTCTCCCCTCCCCTCCAGGGGCTTCAGAAGTATTGCTGCCTATCTTATAAATATTATAGTTATTGCTGCACACAAAAGGGATGGCGTGCCCTCTGGCCTTTTAACATGCTTACTAGCTCTTGCCCTGCTATTGCTCCCCAGAAGCACTATATGGAAGACAGAAGGTTTTTGAGGCTTTAAATGTGCGGATTGCAGCAATATGCCTAAGGAAAGAGGTGGGGAACCTAAGGCTGGAGGGAAAAGGAGGCCCTCTCTGGACCTCTGCAGCCAGGGCTCCAACCACCCCCTCAGTGGCGCACACACCTGAGTGCTTTTGCCTGAGTGTCCTTCAACAGAATGCCTCCCACTTGCCGGAAAAGAGGCTGGGAAGACATGTGGGTGGGTAAAAGCTTCCGACTTCTGCACAGCTAGAACGCAGCTGATTTCAGAAAGATAACAGCAACATCCATTTTCAGGGCTGTCTTAAGCATATCCGGCCGTGGTGCAAAGATCCCTCCGGCGCCCCACCCCGCATTTTCCAGAGTTGTCGACCTTTTCCCAAGCCTCTGCAGGGATTTCTCTCCTCCTCAGGGGCTTGGGAAGGAAGCTGCATGTCCGCCAGCCATATAGTTGGCAGGGTGCAGCTTCCATCCTAAGCCTCTGCGGGGGTCGCTCTCCTCCTGCGGGGGCTTGGGAAGAAAGCTGCACACCTGCCAGCCATGTGGTTGACAGGGCGCAGCTGGCGGGTGTGCAGGAGGGAAAGGGGAGGCCACCGGCAAAGCCGCGCAGCGTCCCCACTCGCTGGAGCGCCCCTGAGAAGCTAGCGCCCTGGCGCAACGTGCCAGTAATCCCAATGGTAAAGATGGCTCTGGCCATTTTAGCTCTAGCCACATCCACTTTTGCCTCTCTGGCCCTGCTGATCCCTGAGATGTGGCCCCTTGAAAGCTGCTCATGTTGGAATGCAGCCCTGAAATCCCTGGCTGGAGGGATCTCATGAAACCATTCCACCACCAACACCAAGGGCATGCACCAGGATATTATCACTTTTAGTTCCCCTGCTAGTTCATAGCTGACCTGTACCCAGGTCCCCCTATGCTAAGCCTTTTCCAGGCATCTCCCGAAGCCTTTCATCTCAGCGGGTTTCACATCTCCAGAAACCAGATTCCCTAGAGCCATGACCTGCCCGGCACAGACAAGATGTGTGTTATTGTTTTATTAATGCCAACAGAGCATCATTAACGCACAAAGGAACTTCAGCATTCACAGGTATAGTGACGTGTTTCTGAGTGGCAAGAACGGACTCCTTGGCTCCCGGTACAAAAAAGCAGTGTACAGGGAATACACGAATGGGACGTTCAAGACCCCAAAGAGCAGGACGGATGGCGAGGAACACCTAGGGATCCTGGGTAAGGAGAAGGATTGTACACAAAGTAGGTGCTGCTCCTCTCACTTCTCCAGGAGTTAGTGATGGCCACCAAATTAAATGGGTTTAAAAGATGGCCCACTGACCTGATCCAGCAGGATCTTCTTTTGTTCCTGTGTTCCATTCGAGCAAGTCAGGGGCTTAACCTGCAAGCAAGTTTGTTAGATAGCACAATCAGAAACAGGCCTTTGGCTACAGGGGTCTTTTTTACTTATTTTTGCTTTTACTTTTTTTTACTTCCATAGAAAAGGGTGAATATAAATTAAATGCATGGGGGGGGGGTGCGCCAGTTGTCACTTTGATGAAAACAGCATTGCATGGACGCTGAAAAAAAAATGTGCACAAAAATCCCACAATGAACACCCGTCCAGATGACCTGGTCTACACGTGCAGCAGAGTTAGATGTTTGAAAGCTAGAGACAGTAGAGTGCACTGCACTGTTTCAGACAGCAGGTGGGGGTATAACTTATGAATCAGCCCCTTTGTAAAAACATTCTCTGCAAATGAATTTTAATGCAGCAGGGTGTTAAAGGACTCTTTTGTTTTTCACAGCAATAGGCTAACTCAGCTATACCGCTGGAAATTGTTTCTAGATTTACCAGTTTTCTAATTAACAAGTGGTGGGTTTTTTATGGTTTGGTTTAGTTTGATACTCTAGGAGAGTGTTCAAAAAATAGGATGCCTTGTGGTCTGAGGTGGTACATTGCATTCCCCGGCCTCAGAACCCTGCCATTCTGTTAACACATCATATGTCTGCATGTGTAAACCAAGCCCGGTCACTGCTCTTTTTCCAGCTGGAGCTCACCGAAACCCAGTTCTGGCACCTCTTAGGTGGGTGCCATTGCCATTCTAAGAGAACAAGGAGGGTGTTCGTGGTGAGTTCTGGCACCTCTTTTTCTAGAAAAACAGCACTGGAGGCATAAGGGTTTGTTATTCTGACTGGTGTGTAATTGGAATGCGGAGTTAAAGTAAATTATCAAATCATCAATTCTAGCACGCAGGGGACCGCCTCTCCTGGTATGCCCCGCAGAGGATCTTAAGGTCCACAAATTACAACATTTTGGAGGTGCCAAGTCACAAGGTGGTTAGATTGGTCTCAACTAGGGCCAGGGCCTTTTCAGTACTGGCCCCAACTTGGTGGAACGCTGTGTCACAAGAGACTAGGGCCATGCGGGACCTGCCATCTTTCCACAGGGCATGCAAGACAGAGCTGTTCCACCTGGCCTTTGGTTTGGACTCAGTCTGACCCTTATGTTTCCCTCCCCCTTATGGTTTTGGTCTATGGGCTATCATTAAAATGAGGCTGCTTTTTAAATTGTACCTTAACCTGTATTTTAAATTGGTCCCCCCTTATGTTTTTATTGTAATTTTACTGGTGTTAGCTGCCCTGAGCCTGGCTCTGGCTGGGGAGGCCAGGGTATAAATAATTTATTTATTTATTTTAATTATTATTATTATTATTATTATTTGAACAATTGGCATTATTAATTGTATTATGATTTGGTATTATAAATTGGTATTGACAACGAGGCTTTTATTGGGTTATTGTAACTGAAAACTAATAAAAATTATTACATAAAAAAGAAAAAAAATATAGCACTGGGCCTGATGTACCTTGGACTTCAAATTATCATCATAATAGACTCCCATTATAAATGTAAGAACTGAGGATGTCTAGGCACTTGAGGGTCTTCTCCCCCATTGTAATGCCTCTCCAGATGTAGGTGGGAGTCTCTCTGTGGCAACATTCACAACGCACATTTAAAGCAGTATCTGAGCACCATGCCACTTTAAACAGTCACGACAGCCCCCCCCCCCAATATTCTGGGAGCTGTAGTTTGTTAAGGGTGATTAACATTGGTAGGAAGCCCCTGTTTCCCTCCCAGAGGTACAATTCCCAGTGTGGTTTGATAATGCAGCTCCCATAATTCTTTTGGGGAAGCCACTGACTATTTAAAATGGTACAGTGGTGCCTCGCAAGACAAAAAGAATCCGTTCTGTGATTCTCTTCGTCTAGCGGTTTTTTCATCTTGCGAAGCAAGCCCATTGAAGGATTAGCGGATTAGCGCTATTAGTGGCTTTTGGCGGCTTATCTGCTGATAGGATCAGCTGATAAGCGGCTTAGCGGCTTAGAAAAAGGGGGGAGGGAAAAAACCAACAGGAACTCGCAAGACATTGTCGTCTTGCGAAGCAAGCCCATAGGAAATTCGTTTTGCGAAGCACCTCCAAAACGGAAAACTCTTTCGTCTAGCGAGTTTTCCGTCTTGCGAGGCATTCGTCTTGCGGGGCACCACTGTGTAATAGAACTTTAATGGCATGATGTCAATGTGGACTGTATCTCTGGAGTGCTGTGTTCTTTTGATAAGTTTTTCTGTTTTCCCTTCTCCATGGCTCTTCAGTATACTGTGGGTAGCGATGGAAATTTATTATGTGCTCCTTATTATGGGCTGTTCTGTCCATGCCCACTCTTTTCTGCCCATGCCTTTCCCGCTCTCATGGGAAAATAGCTGGGTCAGTATAAATAACTACCGCAGCTTAGTCACAGTGCAAGCCATCAGAAGAGATGGGTCTGACGATAATTGCAGGGGAGCACAGCTGTACTAGGCACAAAACAAATCTGGGGCCCAGACTCTCAGCTTTTCTATTTCCTTCTTCTTTTTAAAAACGGTTTTATTAACGTTATTATTGCAATTCATTGCCATAGCTATTATATATGAAGCATTCTTGTTTTCTAAGAAGAAAAAAGAAAACAAATTAACTAGAAAAGGTGGGGGGCGGAGAGAACATGAGATGTGGAAGGCGGAAGGGATAATATAACAAAAAATTCTATGGGGCAATTAATAAAAGGGAAAATGTCATCATTTACATTGTCATCCAGAAATGTAAGAACTTCGCAATACATTTTGTTTTCTTAATTATTTCAGATTGCATTTTTCTTTTCTTTCTTCGGTTTTTTTGGTAATTGGTTTTTCAATTTCAATTAACAAAATATAGCCATACTAGGAAAAGGAGGCTTAGTAGATGTACAGAAAAGAAAGCTAAATAGCAGCTGATGGTTGTATTTTTAAACATTCCAAGAAAGACAATCAAATGAAAGTATCTCTCAATAAGTTTCCTTGAGTCTGTCGAGAGTGAAAACCATGTTTGATTGCCTTAACAAAGCCAATAAAAGGATATATAGAAAGCGTTAGTCCTCCCATCGCACTGGATCAATATTCCTTTTGTGAAATGTTTGTCCATAAGCATGAAGTCCCATACTTGCAAACTTCAGCCTTCAAAAAGATTTGCATTTAAAGTTTTCCAGATCTTTATGATCACTAATCTAATTGCCAATAATAAATGGAGGATGAGGTTCTTATTGGTTATGTTCTTAATCTGAGGAGTAAAATAAGTGCTGCATGTTTCTTATACATAAGTTTTATCATTACGATATTTTGCCAGGTTTTCCTTGGCTAATTAGTTGTAGCAGGGGGATCTTTGTTTCCCCATTTCTGCAGCTTTCCTTTCCTTTTGTAAAAGCCTCTTCCCCTTGAAGAATGAGAATTCTGAAGCAAGATATTCAGGCACCACTCTAACCAGTTCATTCAGGAGAAGTGAGCCTCCTCCTGCCTTTCAGTGTTTTAGCTAATTAAAATTGTTTGCAAAGATGATACATGGGTGTGTAGCAAGGTTTTTTTTTGGGGGGGCAGGCCTTTTTTGGGGGTGACAGAACCTCAGTTAGCTAAGCATTTTTATTTATTTTTATTGATTGGGGGGACAACTATCCCTCGCTGCACCCCCGGCTATGCCCATGTAAAGGTAAAGGGGCCCCTGACCGTTAAGTACAGTCGCAGACGACTCTGGGCTTGCGGCGCTCATCTCACTTTAGTGGCTGAGGGAGCCGGCGTACAGCTTCCGGGTCATGTGGCCAGCATGACTAAGCCGCTTCTAGTGAACCAGAGCAGCGTACGGAAATGCCGTTTACCTTCCTGCTGGGGTGGTACCTATTTATCTACTTGCACTTTGACATGCTTTCGAACTGCTAGGTTGGCATGTATAGTAGGCTAAATCAAACACACTCAGGTAAAAGCAGGGAGGGTTGTGCAGAACTGAGAGACGTGGCCTGCATTGAGGCCTGGAGAGTTGCTTTCTCCCAAAGCAGCAGGTTAAAATAGTGCTTGCATATTTCACTTCAGAACTCTCATTACTTAGTGAGTGGGGACTTACTTTGGGAAGCAAGCAAGTGGGGGGTGGGTCTGGGTCCTAAATTCACTCTGAACCTAGTATAGCAGTGCCCCCTGCACGTCTTGGCGGGCTTGAGTAGATCCACTTCTTCCAATAGCTTGGACTGTGGAAACATTGAGATCATTCTTTGTACTGACCCAGCAATAGCCACAGCTATTGCATGAGCACATGCACATCACTGTATCAGCACTGTTCTGCCACCCACGTATTGCTTTCAATGCACTGCTTTCAAGTGTACATCTTTTTATGTTGTTCTCATCCATTCCCAGTCACTGTCCCAACAGCGTTTGTTCCCTAAAGCATCTCCTTGCCTCTAGGTCCGTTCATCTGGGCAGAAGTGGGAGACATCCTCAATATTGTGTTCAAGAACAACGCCACACGGCCTTACTCCCTTCATGCTCATGGAATCCTGGAGAAGAACAGCAACAAAGGCTCGGAAGCAGCAATGCCTGGTGAGTCTTAGCCCTCTGCTGTGAGTTGCCTTGTCTAGACCCCTGTGTCATGTATAGCGGCCAAGCTTCTTATTAACTTTCCCCTGCAGTGCTCACATAGACCACCTGGAGTCCATCCTCAGGCACCTGTATGGTTAGAGGCTGGGTGGGCTCCCTATTATTTTGCACAGTCTGGGACCCATACCAATAGACTCGAGTGACAAGAAAGGAGATTCCGATGAAACATCAGGAAGAACTTTCTGATAGCAAGAGCTGTTCGACTGTGGAATGGACTCCATTGGAAGGTGGTAGACTCTCCTTCCTTGGAAGTTTTTGGTTTTTTTGTTTTGTTTTTTTTGCTCCTGAGCTTTCCCCGTAAAAACCTTCTCTTTAAAGCTCAATGGAAGCAAATGGCAACCCAAAGAAAACCCAAATAGCCATTTCCTCCCATTAAAGGAGCCAGTTCGCTCCTTTAGACAGCGGCATATCATGGAGAAAGCTCCAGAGGGAAAGGAAGGGTGTGTGCTCAGATACAGAGCTTTAAAGTGTAGGCCTGTGCCTGGGAAGAGCAGGGCAAAAGGTAATTGTGGGTAAGCCCCTGATTTTCAATAAGAAACATTTCATAATTGGATATCTAAATGACTTAATTGTAAGATATGTTTAGAAACCTGATACAAGTTTTAATCTTCTTCTAGTCTATTGTTATTTTAACTTTTCAAAAATTTTAAATTATTGTTAATTTTCCACATTGGTAATTGTATTATCTTTTTTTTTGCAAACCCTTTAGAGGTTTTTTTTAAAAAATATAATTAAGTGCTGTATAGTATAAGGGACATGGGTGGTGCTGTGGTCTAAACCACTAGGGCTTGCTGATCAGAAGGTTGGCGGTTCGAATCCCCGTGACAGGGTGAGTTCCTGTTGTTCGGTCCCAGCTCCTGCCAACCTAGCAGTTTGAAAGCACGTCAACGTGCAAGTAGATAAATAGGTACCGCTCTGGCGGGAAGGTAAACGGCGTTTCCATGCGCTGCTCTGGTTTCGCCAGAAGCGGCTTAGTCATGCTGGCCACATGACCTGGAAAAGCTGTCTGTGGGCAAACACCGTCTCCCTCGGCCAGTAAAGCGAGATGAGCGCCGCAACCCCAGAGTCGTTCACAACTGGACCTAATGGTCAGGGGTCCCTTTACCTTTACCTTTACAGTATGAATATTATGAAATAAATAAGTCTCTGAGATTCCAACAGAAGTAGAAAGGTGTCAATTTCTCTCTAATAATAATAATAATAATAATAATAATAATAATAATAATAATAATAATAAATTTGTGTCTGTGTCTGTCTCTGTCTCAGGTGAAATTGTCACCTATCGGTGGGATGTTCCTGAAAGATCTGGCCCAGGACCTAATGATTCTGCCTGTGTCTCTTGGATCTACTATTCCAGTGTGGATCCTGTAAAGGTTTGCAGTTTTTCTCTAGCTTTTGTGAGAGGATTATACCACCATGCAAAGGAGCTCCCCACCAGGATGTTTATTCATAATAAGATAAAAAAAATCCTTCCAGTAGCACCTTAAAGACCAACTAAGTTAGTTCTTGGTATGAGCTTTCGTGTGCATGCACACTTCTTCAGATGCTACTGGAAGGAATTTTTTTATTTTGACTATGGCAGACCAACACGGCTACCTATCTGTAACTATTCATACTAAGCTTACACTTTGCAAGCAAAGACCTGTGCTCACTGTACAGGTTTCAGGGACAAGGCTGAAGAGAAGGAGGAATGGTGAAGGTCACCCCCCCCCTTCTCCTGTAGCTCCCAGAGAAGAGGATGGCAGTCTCGAATTACAGCAGGGCTGTGAGGAAAACAACAACTTAGAGAGAGGAAAACAGAAGAGTTGTAAGGTGTTAGGAGATGGAGGAGGGGAGGCAAAACAGTTAGCTGACACGTCACTGGACCGCATAACCAACCCTTCTCCCAAAACGCGACATTCGTTAAGGGTGCAGCACAAAGGGCACAGAGACAGTTGACCATGGATGGACGCCATAGAGGCAGGTGTTGTTGCTAGAAGGGAAGGAGGGAGGAGCTCGGTGCGAGCAATGCTATATCATTGAGGAATGACTGGATTCTTCGTCTTTCACTGTGATGACTCAAAAAAAATCTTAAGAAATAACTTTCTTGTTTCCTCCCTGCTTCTTGGTGCCATTGGGAGAGGGAGAGAATTCCTCACTCCTGGCAATAGGGTTGCCATATTTCAAAAACTAAAAACCAGGACACCCCAAAGCTGTTAAGCTTTTGTTTTACAAAAACACCAGAAAAAAAGAGAAAAAAGACAACGTGCCACCTTTCAGAAATCACTCCCAGGTGCCAATTCCACCTTTGAAATCCCAGTAACGTCTGGGAAAATCCAGACATATGGCAGTTTGGGAAACCCTGGTTTATAGAAATCCTTGGTTGTAGCCCGTAGAATGTACAGTGGTACCTCAGGATGCAAACAGGATCCGTTCCGGAGCCCCATTCGCATCCTGAACGGAACGCAAGGCGCACCTGCGTGCCTGCGCATGCGTGGGTCGCGTTTCATTGCTTCCGCGCATGCGTGTGACGTCATTTTGAGCGTCTGCACATGTGCGAGCGGTGAAACCCAGAAGTAGCGCACTCCATTACTTCCAGGTTGCCGCGGAGCGCAACACGAATGCGCTCAACCCGAAGCGCATTCAACTCGAGGTATGACTGTACTTTGGAGGAGAATTATTTTGGTTCCAGAAGCTGCCCCAGCTAACAGGAGTCTATAAGTAAAACTGCTAGGATAACCTTCCTAACTTTTCTCTGCCCTTTTACCCCCAGGATGTGTTCAGTGGTCTCATTGGCCCCCTAAAGGTCTGCCGTAAAGGGGCGCTGGATTTAGATGGGAGAAGGAAAGGTGTCAACAAGGAGTTTGCACTCCTCTTCTTGATTTTTGATGAAAATCAGTCCTGGTACCTGGAGGAGAATGTGCAAAAGTATGCCCAAGGGGACTGGGTTCATTCCCACCGAGAGGATGAAGAGTTTCTGGAGAGCAACAAAATGCACGGTGACTTTGTGTTATTACTTTTTCGTCCTGCATGGCTGCCTGCCTTTGCCCTGGATTGCAAAGTGTTGCCTAGAATTGTCTGTATTAAAAAAACAACACCTGGGCCATCTATTTCCCACTGGTACCATCTTTTCAAAAGTAATGTTCATAATTATTTATTTGGGTTTCTCACTGGAAAGGCTATGGGGGTAGGGAAAAGAAAGGGACCTCTCTACCGCCTTTCAACCAAGGTATTATGTGTTTTCAGAACCCACCTTATTCTGATGACTGTAATCTGTGTTAACTGGTTTTAGTATTTCATTTTAAACTTTAGCAAACTGTCTTGGGACCTGCTGGTGAAGGGCAAGTAATAAATAAATGATAACAGCAGCAATAACTATAATATTTATAAGATAGGCAGCAATACTTCTGAAGCCCCTGGTCTTGCAGGACCAGGAATCGGGCTCCCCTACCCCAACCCATGCAAATAAGAGACCAATAAGGGATGCGGGTGGCGCTGTGGGTTAAACCAGAGAGCCTAGGGCTTGCCGATCGGACGGTCGGCAGTTCGAATCCCCGCAACGGGGTGAGCTCCCATTGCTCGGTCCCAGCTCCTGCCAACTTAGCAGTTCGAAAGCATGTCAAAGTGCAAGTAGATAAATAGATACCGCTCCGGCGGGAACGTAAACGGCGTTTCCGTGCGCTGCTCTGGTTTGCCAGAAGCGGCTTAGTCATGCTGGCCACATGACCCGGAAGCTGTACGCCGGCTCCCTCGGCCAATAAAGTGAGCGCCACAACCCCAGAGTCAGTCACGACTGGACCTAACAGTCAGGGGTCCCTTGCAACCTTGCCACCGCTCCTGGACCTGTTCTGGGGTCGGGGGAAGCTCAGGCTTCCCCTGCCCCAGCTCCGTGGCTAAAAAGGAGAAGCCTGAAGCCCCCGGAGCGCAGCGCGAACTGCCACTGCACTCCAGGGGTTTCAGGCAGCTATGTGCAAGCCTTCGGAGCACAGCTCTGCGCTCCAAAGGCTTGCGGATAGCCACCTGAAGCCTGAAGCACCCGCAGCACAGCGCGAACTGCCGCTGCACTCAGGGGGCTTCAGGCAGCTATCCGCAAGCCTTCAGAGAGCAGGGGGAGTTCTCGCGGCTGCCTGAAGCCTGGAGAGCACACCGATCCCTCTTGCTCTCCAGGCTTCGCTTTGCTGGAGAGGCGCTGCAAAGTTTTCCCTCTCTGCACAGCGCCCCTTCAGCGAAGCGGGAGGAGAAATGGAAGGGGCTCTGTTTCTCCTGCCGCTTCGCTGAAGGGGCGCTGAGCAGAGAGGGGGAGAATTTCCCCCCCTGTTTTCTCCCTCCTATGGTCGGGTGCGTCCTATGGTCCGGTGAATCCTATAGACAGAAAAATATGGTGAATGGGCAAGGAGCGGATCTGAGGGAAGCCCACTGTTGGCTCCATCTGCTCTGCCATCTGGCACAGCCCATGTCCCAGCCTGCATCCTCATTAGCCAAAGCCAAGTACAGGCTAGGATACAGTTCCTGATAGGCGGAAGGGGCTTAAGCCCCCACTGCCTATCAGGAAGGGGACCGCTGTTCCAGTTCCCTCATGGGGAGCCGGGTGAAGCCTCTGCCATCTTGCAATGCTTCCTCACCAAAAGGGGTAAGCGGACTTGTGTTCAAATTCTGCTTGCATTCAGTTGGGCACTGTGGGAAGAGGATGCTGGAGTAGGTGAATCGTTGGCCTGGTCCAGCAGGCTCTTCTGATGTTCAGAGGGTAGAGGGGGAGGCCCACAGCACTATGGTGTGATGAGGTTGGCCACACCAACTACCTGTTGTGTTGGGGAAGCTGGGCAGAGAACTCAGGAGAATGTTTTGTGTAAGGTTCAGTTCCACTTTGAGCCCTCACCCAATGTTTCAAGAGTCGAGAAGGTGTTGCTTAGCACCCTGTACTCAGGACCATTAAACACACCTTCTGAAGAGGGAGGGCTAAGGAAGGATCTCAGACTTCACAGGGGAGCTCCCTTTTATTGGAAAAGTGCAGCAGCACAGACTTCAGAACCTGCCACTTTCAGCCATTAGCTTTTCTCTCTAATTGTTGCTAAGTTGTGAAAGAAAAAAGCCTGCTGTGTAGCAATTTGCACATGATTAGTTCCTGGAAGTAATCCGTGAAAGACTGAGAAGTTGCTAGGATTTGACTTTTGGCTGTACCTTAGATGCCCTTTCTAAGTTAGAATCCACTGATAATGTTAATGAAACCAGACCAACTCAACCCCAAAACTCTGAACCCTGCCACTAGGGAGAGCAGGGGTGTTGCAGGAAGGACACACAGGAGCAAAGCACCTGAGATGACATCTGTAAAGAAGAGAGGGAAAGTCGATGTGGCATAGTGGTCAAGAGTATTGGATTAAAACCGTGGAGACTGGGGTTCTAGTCCCCACTCGGCCATGAAGCTCACTGGGTGACCTTGGGCCAGTCACTGTCTATCAGCCTACCCTACCTCACAGGGTTGTTGTGGGGATAGGAAAGGAAGACATAAACCCATGTATACCACATTGAGCTTCTTGGAAGAAAGGTGGGATATAAATGTAATATAATGTAGCTACATTATGGGATGCGGGTGGCACTGTGAGTTAAACCACAGAGCCTAGCGCTTGCTGATCAGAAGGTTGGCGGTTCAAATCCCCGCGACGGGGTGAGCTCCCGTTGCTCAGTCCCTGCTCCTGCCAACCTAGCAGTTTGAAAGCACGTCAAAGTGCAAGTAGATAAATAGGTACCGCTCCGGCGGGAAGGTAAACAGCGTTTCCATTTGCTGCTCTGGTTCGTCAGAAGTGGCTTAGTCATGCTGGCCACATGACCCAGAAGCTGTACACCAGCTCCCTCGGCCGATAAAGAGAGATGAGCGCCGCAACCCCAGAGTCGGCCACGACTGGACCTAGTGGCAGGGACGCGGACTTAGAAAAAATATTGGGGGGGGCCCGGGAAAGCTCATGAATAATAAATAAGCTCATGAATATGCAAATAAAGTGGCTCCGGCCCTAAATAGGGCAAGCCACGCCCCCCCAGCCAGCCGATTGGCTGGCTGGGAGGTGTGGCCAGTCGGGATTCCCCTGTTCTTGCGGGATTTCCGGCAGTGCCTTGGCAGTGGCGGTGGTGCTGCGAAGCAGCGAGGCAGGAGCCCCCACCCCCGGGGATTCCCTAATCTCGCGGGGGACGGCCGGGGCTCTCCGATTAGGGCGCGCGGCTGGCTGGCTGGCGAAGGAGCAGGTGGGGAGGAGGCGGGGGACGGCGGCGGCGCTCTGCTGGAAGGGCGCGCGCCCGAGATTATTGGGGGGGCTGAGCCCCCCCAAAAAATTTTTTGAGGGAGCTCGAGCCCCCTCAAGCCCCATGGAGTCGGCGCCTATGCCTAGTGGTCAGGGGTCCCTTTACCTTTACCTAGCTACATTATGGGGAAAGGCAACTAAAACCATTACCGGAGTTGCTAGACAACCTTTCCTAGGGAAGGTTCCTCTTTATTCCCAGATAGTGTGGTCAACCAGATCCCATTGTATGTGGGGGGGGGGGATACCCCACCCACAGAAGCATCCCAAGAGATTGTAACAGTTCCTGGTGTCTCAGAAGAGAGGATCTTAGATCAAATATTTCAGCCTTCCCCAACCTAGTAGCCCCCATAACTGTTTTGGACTACAATTCCCACCAGCCCCAGTCAATAACTGTACCCCTGTGGGTATAAGATGGACAAAAAATGTAAGTTATTAGGATTTTCTGACTTTTAGGCTTCAAGGTGAGTTGCTACCGTCTTTATGGATAGCAGCTCTGTGCCATTACAAGGCGTGTAACCTGCCAAAATCAACTTTCCCCATGTTTCTGCTTGTATAAACCCATGGAAAACCAACAGTGCCCCCTAGCAGCAGTTTGCAATATTTCATGTTCTATCAATAAGCAGACCTTTTCTTCCTTCCTTCCTCCCGCTTAGCCATCAATGGTAAACTCTATGCAAACTTGCCTGGGTTGACAATGTACGAAGGAGACTGGGTGAACTGGTACCTGCTGGGAATGGGCCAGGAAATTGACATCCACACAGTTCATTTCCACGCTGAGACCTTCCTTTATCGGGTGAGCATTTGAAGCTGTTGCTTGAATAACCTTATGACGCTATGTAATGTCAGTCTGCTGCTACAAAGCAGAGCTTTCCCATGTAATGAATCCATGCAGTGCTCTGCCCGTATATGTAGAACTGTGGGGTCAGTGTCCTTCTCAGCTTCACCCCCTCCCACGAAGTTAACATGAAAAGTTTTTGTTTAATGAAAAAGCAAGAGGTGACATGACAGGCATTTATTAAATTATACAGGGCATGGAGGAAAAGTGGACAGAGAAAAGTTTTCATAACACCAGAATTCCTGGATGCCGAGTAAAGGTGAATGTTGGGAGATTCAGGAAAATCCTTGTTTATGCAGCACACAGACTGTGGAACTCACTCCCACAGTAGGCAGTGATGGCCACCAACCTGGAAGATGACTCCAGGGACGATTGGCCAAGTTAATGGAGGAGAGGGCTATCAATGGCTATTGACCACAGCGGCTGTGCTCTGCCTCCATAGTTCTGGAGGCAGCCATGCTTCTGAATACTGGATGCTGGAAATAAAGGAAGGGAGAGTGGCTCTTGTGCTCGGCTCCTCCTTGCAGGTTCCCCACAGTGGTTGGCCACTGTGAGAACAAGGTGCTGGACTAGATGGGCCATGGGCCTGATGCAGCTGTAGGCTCTTACGTTCTTATGACAATCCCTGTGTTGCTTCTAGAGGCAACTAATGAGATACTTACCTTTTTTATTTTTAAGCGGGGGGAACGACAACCTTTTTTATTTTATTTTTCAAATCCTACATTTATACCCCAAGGTGGCATACATTGTTCTCCCCCTCCTGATTTTATCCTCACAACAACCTTGTAGTGTAGGTTAGGCTGGGAGGCAATGACTGGCCCCCAAAGTCACACTCAGTGAGCTTAATGCCAAGTGGGGATTTGAACCCAAATAAATGCAGGTGGCGCTGTGGTCTAAACCACACAGCCTAGGGCTTGCTGATCAGAAGGTTGGCGGTTCGAATCCCCGCGACAGGGTGAGATCCCGTTGTTCGGTCCCAGCTCCTGCCAACCTAGCAGTTCGAAAGCACGTCAAAGTGCAAGTAGATAAATAGGTACCACTCTGGCGGGAAGGTAAATGGCATTTTTGTGCACTGCTCTGGTTCGCCAGAAGCGGCTTAGCTGGCCACATGACCCAGAAGCTGTCTGCGCACAAATGCCGGCTCCCTTGGCCAATATAGCAAGATGAGATAAGTTGAGTCGTCTGCAACTGAACTTAAAGGTCAGGGGTCCCTTTAAAGGTAAAGTGACCCTGACCATTAGGTCCAGTCATGGCCGACTCAGGGGTTGCAGCGCTCATCTCACTTTATTGGCCGAGGGAGCCGGCGTACAGCTTCCGGGTCACGTGGCCAGCATGACTAAGCCACTTCTGGCAAACCAGACCAATGCACGGAAACGGCGTTTACCTTCCCGCCGGAGCGGTACCTATTTATCTACTTGCACTTTGACATGCTTTCAAACTGCTAGGTTGGCAGGAGCAGGGACTGAACAACAGGAGCTCACCCCGTCGCGGGGATTCGAACCACCGACCTTCTGATCAGCAGGTCCTTGGCTCAGTGGTTTAACCCACAGCGCCACCTGCGTCCCAGGGGTCCCTTTACCTTTACCTAAAAATCAACAAGACTGCAGAATAAATGTACTTTAAAAAAACACACACACCAAAACAACTTACCTTATAGGTAGAAGTCACATGATTCGACTTTCCTGGCCCAGCAACCCAGCTCTTCTTGATGCAGGCAGTAGCTTTGCAGGGGCAGCCCTCCCTGTTCCAAAGTAATGTTTGCTCTCTGGGTTCTCCCCACATGACAGAGTGGCAAGACGTACAGAGCAGATGTGGCGGACCTCTTCCCCGGGACCTTTGAAGTGGTGGAGATGCTGGTTGGCAATCCTGGAACATGGCTGCTTCATTGCCATGTGGCCGATCACATCCATGCTGGAATGGAAACCCTCTTCACAGTCTTTCCTAAGCATGGTAAGGAGAGAGCAGGTTGGTTTTTATCAACATCATTATCATTATATCATTACCATTACCATTATTTTATTTAGAGCCTTTGTCACGGTTGTACCTAGGGGCTGGTTAGGTTGCCCCCACCAAGGGTGCAGGTCCGGGGTGGGGGGTGGGGAAGGACACACAAAAATTGAGCCTCTCCACTCTGGCACCGAGTGGCTAGAAACCCGCCTTGCCTGTCCATGCACTCAGACGGATGGACTGATGGAAGAACAGGAGGAGGAAAAGCAGAGCAGAGCCAAGGACGAAGTCACAAGAGGAGTGCAAAAGCACAGTTAAGCCATAGAAATCTCTCCCACAGGCGGCAGTTGATGCCAAGCAACCTAGATTGCCTTGAAAGATTATTAGACAAATTCGTGGAAGAGGAGAGGGCTATTGATGGCTATGCTCTGCCCTCTACAGTCGGAGGGAGGAAATGCTTCTGAAAACCAGTTGCTGGAACTCACAGGAGGGGAGGGTGCTCTTGGGGTTGAATCCTGCTTGCAGGTTTCCCACAGGCATCTGGTTGGCCACTATGTGAACAGGATGCCGGACTAGATGGGGCCATTGGCCTGATCCAGCAGGCTATTCTTGTGTTCTTAATATTAGAATGTGGTGCTACAGACACCCATTTTATCTGGCTTGAACACAGGGATCTCTTGTGCTTATTTGTTTTGTCTCATTTCTTACCCACCCTTCACCACTGGGTCAGAGGGTGGGTAAAATATGCACTTACAAAACAAATGAAACAGTTTGCAGCCCAAGAAGGAAGTGTAAAAACTATTTAAAACAATGTAAACATTTAAAAACAGTTCCCCCATAAAAATATTTCCAGTACAGTGTCCCAGTGCTTGGGAAGGGCCACAGTTTGGTGCTTAGAAGATCTTCTTTGAATGCAGAAGGTCCCAGATTCAGTCCCCAGCATCTCTAGGTAGGACTGGGAGTTGTCCCCTGCCTGAAACCTTAGAGATCTTTTCCCAGCAACTGTTACATTGGATGGACGTCATTCGTCTAAGTAGAACACAGCTTCCTATGCCATCCTTTTGTGCTTCCCATTAGCTTCCTACTAAATTGTGTACTTTCTTTTCAGATTCAGTGCTTCTGAAGACCAATTCCTATACAGGTATGGCTGTCATTGCATCTCAGGTTTATACCCCTTTTGAGCATTCTTGAATAAGGACAATTCCCGGTGTCAAGCCTAGCAAGGCACCCTTTTTGTCCACCATTATTCTCCTTTCATTCCTCAAGTTCACCCAATGGTCCAGTGCTGCTGGCTCCCTGCAAACCCCATGCACTGCACAGGGTTGATCAGGTTACCATTTGGGTTCCTTCCAATTCCATGATTCTGTGAGTGCAAACTGGGAGTCAGTGTTCTCTGTGTGCACTCTACCCAGCTCCCTTCTTCCATAACCATTGCAAATTATCTTGTCAGCTTTAACCATGGTTTGCTGTTACAGTGAGGGGGGGGAGTATTTGATCCCCTGCTAACTTTGCCTGTTTGGCCTCTGACGAAGAAATGACCAGTCCATAATTTTAATGGTAGGTTTATTGTAGGTGTGAGAGACAGAATAACATCAGGAAAGCCCCCAGAAACCAAGAAGACAAAAGTCAGAGATTGATGTGCAGGGGATCAAATACTTTCCCCCCGTCACTGTACATCTTCACTGACTCTGACTAGCTAATGCTAGGAAAATTCCCTCTTAGCCATGGTTTGCAAACTATGTTGAGACTTAAGATGGAATCCCATGGCAATCTGAGTTGCAGAGGTCTGGTTGTGGCCTGGATATATACTACAGGGATAGACCTGAGTGAAGCCAGGCCTGTTGCCACAACCTCTGTCTCACACACAGCCTCCTAACTGGCCCATTTGAAAGGGTTTGGGTGCCAAGCCACATGGCCAAGGGGGGGAGGTTCTAACATCCCCCAGTGGTCGTGCTGTGCCGAAGATGGCCCACACATTGGGCCGTGGCTGCACCAGGCTGCAAACTGCTGCTTCCCAGGTAAGCAGCCATTAACCTTGTCAGCTTTAGCCACAGTTTGCTATTACATCTTCACTGACTAACTGCATCTAATGCTAGGAAGATTCCCTCTTAGCCATGGTTTGCAAACAGTGTTCAAACTCTGGTTAAGATGGAAGCCCAGTTAGCCGTTGTGATGGCTGACATCTGTGGAAACATAACACCCCATGGAATTCAAATTGTAATACAATACAATAATTAATAAATAAATAATTTCCAGCGATCGAAGTGGTCAAGTGGGCTAAGGACTGGTTCCAAGTTGTTCCAAGTTCTTTGCATGGTACAAGTAACAGGTTGAACTTTTCCTGGTAATGAAAAAGATTCCTCTACTAGCCTTATTGCTCATCTAGCTATCTAACTGTGTGGAGGTTTTGCAGACTTAGTACCTGTTTTTCCTTGGAAAATGTGAATTTGCCCTTAAACTGAAAAGACA
This sequence comes from Podarcis bocagei, assembly GCF_964188305.1. Lineage (NCBI taxonomy): Eukaryota > Metazoa > Chordata > Lepidosauria > Squamata > Lacertidae > Podarcis > Podarcis bocagei. The sequence goes on from NC_138140.1 coordinate 22,380,229, forward strand.
GCAGAGTGGTTGTTTGCTGCTGTCATTCTGTACTGTTAACTTCCGTTAATGCAATCTCATTTCCTCCCCACCCGCCCACAAAAAGTGACCTTTCATCATCCATTTGTCCTCAGAGACACCTCCTGAAGATGAAGACAATGGCCATCACTTTGTTTTGTTCGGGTCAAAACTGGCACATAGCCAAGTAGAGGCGACCATTATTTTCCTTGCCGTCACCGGTGTCTTGCTGTTCCTCATTGCCTGCACCTTTCTGGGAGTGATAATTTACCTGCAGAGACAAAAGAGGCTGAGACGCAACAGGAGGTCCATACTAGACGAAGGGTTCAAGCTTATGTCTACAAAAAAGCACTAACATCTGGAGAAGAGTGGCGGAGGTTTTTGTGGCCTTTGAGCTGCGTGCAAGGAGGAAGTGCCTTGAAATGCCTTTTGCAAAATAAAAATGAAAATAAATCACTTTGGGAGCTATGTTTCAAAACCACCCGTGATGTTGTCCTCTTAGGGAAAATAAAAAAGGAAACATCTCCAAATGCCACCCAGTGCCTAATTTTCTACTTTTTATTCAGGACTCAAAGTAAGCCACAATAAGTTTAATCAGGCACATTTATACAATAATCCTGTAATCCTCCAGAACTTGGGGAGTCAGCTGACAAGCAAGGATCAATCCGGAGCAATTTTTCAAATTATAAGAAAGGAGATTGCGCTATACATCAGGAAGAGCTCTGCAGCAGCAGAACAGACACCCTTGGAAGGCATTGGACTCCCCTTCATTGGGTTTTTTAGAGAGAGGCTGGATGGCCATCTGTTTGGGACCCTTTAGCTGTGATTCCTGCATTGCAGTGGGTTGGACTACATGACCCTTGGAGTCCCATCCAACTCTATAATTCTATGATTCTGTGGATCAAAGCTCCTGGATCTGCAGCATTCCCTTGGTCTTTTTTTTGCTCAGGGAAGCCACCCATCCTGCTGCTCTCTCTCCTTCTGCTCCTATTTGGGTTTTTTCAGACAGTCTGCTGGGCTACTATCTGCTCCAGCAGGCCTAACTGACCTTATCAGCCAACTGAAGAGAAACAACATGTGTGGGGAGGAATCTTCCCAGGGAAGCATAGGGGAGGAGGGAGCAAATACTCCATGGGACTGTTTTCTCTATGGGACTGTTTTCTAACGGCAAATTCTTTTCCCTGCTTTGATCTGCTTCTATCTCCTCCCATCCCTTCATGAACAGAAAGTAAAAACAAGGAAATCATACAGTGTGACTTCTGTTTGTCTCTGCTGGGGAAAAAGAGGTGATTTTTCCTAATTGGCCATTGCAGTAAAATAGTCATGACTGCTAATTAAATGAAATGGAGGAATCAGTGTTTGATGGCTTGTGATTGTATAAACATTAGATGGGGCAAATGAGTGAAGGTACACATTAATTTGCTGTTCTAAGTAGCAGGAGGCTTGCAATTTGTAAGCTCTGTTCACCCCCATCCAGACAGGGCTTGAGGCAGAAAGTGGGCAGAATAGCAGCAGTGACTCTATGTGAAGTAGGCTACCTTCCAGCCACACAGAAGCCAGAAGCTTCCACACACACACACACACACACACACACATACACATACACACACCCCTCCATCCAAGCAAAGAAGAGGTATTAGCACAGCTGAGGCTGAGTGCCTCTTGGAACAGGCGCTCTGATCCCTGTTCTCTGTTCAGAGTCCTGAAAGTCTTGTTTCTTGGCTGCTTCCCCCCACTTCTTAACTTTATTTTTCAGTTTCCATATATATAACAATTCCCTTATACCACCACCCAACAAGAAACATCCCATGAATATGCAATGTACAGTCAAACATTATGTTTGCAATTAGTTTAAAATTGATTGCATCAGTTAGTTGTCTTCTACTCTCCATATTGATCCAGAGTTGAGTCCTGCTCATTATTTTCCTTTCCTTCAAGAGATTTCTTGCAGGATCTACATACTCTCATTGGCTTTGCCTTGCCAGAACTGATCCATCACTGGCAGCTGAGCTTGTGAATGGATCCCAACTTTGTATTCCAAGTGATGTGTAGAACTCTCCTCTACCTGTGATGCTGTTAGATATACCATTTCCCATTCAAACATGCAACAAGAAAATGTCGCAAAAGGGCTTGATCTTTCAGCAAAGAGGCAAGGGGCACCAAATTTTGGCACCGCACAGGGTGCCACTGAAATTTGAGACCCCCAGTTCCTCCACTGGTATCAGGCTATTATGTACTTATATCCTCCTCGAAAGGAATTGGGTCTTCAGGCACTGCTGCCATTTGTCAGAATGGACAAGATAGATAGAAACTTTATTTGCATTAGCCACTAGCCATAGTGATAAGATAAAATATACTGGGGATAGAGTTAAACAGTTGACTATACAAAATACGTTCTGGAGTTTTACATCAATACAAATGACAAAACTGATACATGATCCTTTAGCCACAGACCAAACATGTGAGCCAATAGGCTTTCTTTTGATTTTTTTTAAAAAATGCTGGGCAGTGACCTGTCAGGAGTAAGCATAGACCAATGTTATCAAATAGTATGGGAAATAGCCTTATTAGAAAAAACTAACCAACAAACTGAAACTGACACAAGGACAAATAGAAGAAGACGCCTTCACCCCTGTATGGTTACCCTTTATCACATACAGAACCCAACAAGACAACAAGAACCCGCCAACACCATGTGAATCAGCATGGCTAACCAGATCCAAACACACACACACACACACACACACACACACACACACACCACTCATACATGAAAACAAAGTTCACCACAGTCAATCACAAACAAACAACCACACCCTAGGCCAACCCCAACCCCTCTCACCACCAAAGGAATACAGGCAAATAGTAAAGAGAACCCACACAAGTGACGCTGACATAAAACCCCACACATACACTACGTGAAACAGAAGCCATGCCCCCCTCCACCTCTTTCCCCGCTTTTCTTCCTAATGTAACACTAATGTCTCAACAAATGTAACTGATCTGTAGAAAACGTAACTTGGGAAAAGAGACATTGCACATAATTTTGTAAACCAAGAAATCATATATATATATATATATATATATATATATATATATATATATATATATGCTTTCGTAGATTTTCACGGGTACAGGAATGCAGGTTTTGGTGTCTTCGGGTGTCTTCCCGTGTAAGAGTTGGGGTGTCTAGGCGAAGCCATCGAGATGTGAATCAGCATGGCTAACCATGGAAGCCATCGAGATAGAGAAACACCCTCACAACATGAACAAGCGTGACGACACGTCCCGCCTGCCAGACATCTGGAAATTAGCCCTCCCCACAAAAACCGACACCAGAACCAGAGACACACAGAACGCCATCTCCAATCAACCACACCAGACCCAAACCCAGACCCTCTCCACAGATAAAGTACAGACACCATCCAGTAGCCAAACCATAGTGGCACCTCCGGATGCTGCACCCCCCTGCAATCCCTACACAGATCTGGCTGGCACAGGGCACAAAACCACAGCTCGCCCCTATACACGAAGCCAAGCCAGAGCACAACTAAGTGCAGTACAGCCATCTTCTCAGAAAAACTCTTCACAAGCTCAAGAGGTCAAGACACGAAAGCTTTAGCAACTAATCCACACCTAATGACCCTCCTAAGTGGTACTCAGAATATCACTCAAGAAATCACTCAAGATATCCCTCAAGTAATTAAGGAACAAAAGAAGAAAAGGCACACTAACCTGGGAACTCCCTCTCTGCCCAGAACGTTGGAGGCTATACACCACACCCCCTCAACAGTATTTATAGGAACTCAAACACTGAGATCCTGCTCTGTTCTAGTAACAAGAAGCCGAAAGCACCAGCCTGAAGATGACGAGTGAGACCTCGTCGAAACGTCGCCTAGACACCCCAACTCTTACACGGGAAGACACCCGAAGACACCAAAACCTGCATATATATATATATATATATATATTAAAAATAGCTGAGCAATGTTAAAAAAATTAATCAAATATTAGATCTTATTCTAATTGTACCTGCTAAATGTTTTGCAGTTTTTGCTGTCACCTGGATATTTTGAGCTGTCAGAAGAAAAGACATAGTGGCAATGGTTGAGTAACCTGGTATAGTAGAGGGGTAATAACCTCACTCCTCAAATCTTTATAAAGAATATCATCTAGCAGTACATGAGCTACTGATTCAATACTGCCATCTCCACATGGACATAAATGCTTTTTCAGTGGAATTTTTTTAAACCGACCCTGCAGAACAGCGGAATGCAGTATGTTCAGTCTTGCATAAGTGAAAGCACATCTGTATTTTGGGACTGTTAAATTTTGCAAGTAGGGTGCCAATGTGTCAAGAAGACTAGGTGGGAAATAATCATACCATGGACAAAATTTCCTTTACCGTGGCCAAATTAATCTGTCATTCGATATATAAAGTGCTGTCTAATTAAATTATCTGCTTTGCAGAAGCCCAATGATAATAACTGTTGTGATGAACCAGAGGAGTAAAGCTTTTGGATGACAATTTTAGTCCAGTTGCTCTTGTGACAGTCTTGCAATACTAGAGGTAGTAGACCAGTGGGGGTTAAATTCAGCCAAAGCCAATAATTAAATGTCCTGTGCCAAATCTGTAATTCAACAAGTTCTCTGCACCGACTGCCAAGGAATTTGACGTGCATGAGTTTAGCCATGGACTTGCCCTGGTCTGGCCACCACAAACTCTTGTGTAAAAGAGAAATTTGTTTTGGAAAGTAGTTTGAAAGAAAATTTCAGTCAGGAACTGGAGCACAAAGGTCTTCTGTAGAAATAATTAATATAATGGTGTTTACTTGATGAGCACAGCACTGTGTACTGAAATGTTCCTAAGCATACATCTACACCATTTTCACATTCACACATCATTCAAAACCAGTATTAGAATAAATCCTTTTAGCATCTGATTAAATCCTCTTTGGTAATGGAGGGACAGCCTGGAGAGAGAGGGACCTGATCAGCTCATAAATATGGATCCGGATTCTGCAAGACAACATGGGAAACAGTCTATAACTGGCCGCTAATTCAGTTACCAGCCAAAGGAAGAAAAGGGGGGGGACTGGATGGTTTTGTTGCTATATAATTAAAATGTTTTTTTTGGGGGGGGTGGCTGGGGCAGAAGTTACGTACATAAATGATACAGAAAACCCTGTAAACATCAGCCTCACCATTTAATAAAGTCCTCTGGGTGCTGGAGTGGAAAGCCTTAGCCATTTGATAAAAATAGTTTTATCAAATGGATATTAGCATTTGATGGGCTCAATTATCCACATTTACTAGCTGGCCAGAGAATCGGTTCCACTGGATTTCCATTTTTCACAGAAGCAAGCAATTCATTATGCTGCAGGTGTCCTATGAACTGTATATACAAAACCAAAGGCTGGGTTGCTGAGTGCTTCTTTATACATGAAAGAGCTGCATTGGATGAGCAACCTTTATATCAACAAACAGGCCCCTTCATCTGCAGTCAAACATTCTGAATCCAGAAGTTCATTAGAGAAGCAAGGTTATCTCACCACAAGGTAAAATAGTGGAAGGGGGAACCAGAAATGACTTACACTCTGGCTCATCAGACCCATACTGACCTTCTCTGACACATCCCACTTTTTGGGGATTCTGGCGTCTCCATTGCTGCCATTAAACACACAGTAGAATCCTGACTGCTCCTACAAAGGAGTTTTCAGTTCCAGGAGTTTCTGTGGCAAGGCTCCCTCCATACACACATAGGCCCCCTGGGCCAATTTGAACCAACAAGACCATCATATACCTTAGCTGTATATTCCTGCATTGCAGGGAAATGACCCTTTGGGTGCTTTCCAACTCTACTATGATCTGAGAGCATTAAAAGTAGAGCAAAGGAGTGGGGGGGTTTGTTAAGTCAATGTTCTCTTCAAACAATGCAATTCTCACCATGTTATTATTACTTTAGATTTGATTATGGTATTCCACACTGAGAGTAGACCCACTAGGCTTAATGAAACCAAGTTAGTCACACCCAGTAACTTCAATGCATCTCCTCTGAGTAGGACTAGCGTCAAGTATCACCCTATTGTTTTTCAATTTATCTGTCATTTACTGCCCTGGGATTTCAATCAAGGGCCACAGCAGACTTAGAGGGTGTACACTACTGCAATACCTGTAAATTGTTACCTATCCCTTTCTGGTCAGAGAGAGATGGATGATATTGCTCACTACGGATTACTGGTATATGTTGTTGTGATAATTTAGATTTCCTGGGGTGGGCTGAAACAATTTTAAAATTACAATATAAAAATAAGTTGAAACAAATTGCTGTAACATGGTATGTTTAAGTTGTTGCATTGCAACCATTTGACTCTATTCTCTTGACTGTAATTTGCACGGAAATGTATTAATTGTTTTGGTGGATTTTTTTGTCTTGACTGTTGCTGAAGGATCTCCAGCTATTTAGTGTCTGTGGTGACACACAGCCTGTGCTTGACCATCTCTTTAGTTATGCAAAGGCCTATTCTCCCAACAAAAGTAAAACTGCTAAGTCAGGGATCACTAAACCTTTGGGGCCCATAGTCCCATTTGCAAACTGGAGAGCCAACGGTGGGCACCACACTCAACACACCTTGAGAGGGCATCTATGAGGTAAGACGGTCCCACAGATAAACAGTTGTTAAGGTTGCTAAGGACTTTGTATACTAATAGTAAAACTTTGAACTTGCTCCAGTAGCAAATCGACAACCAGAGCAGCACTCTGAGCAGGGGGTTATATGCCAACAAGGCCTAACTCCACTAAACAATCATGGTGCAGCATTTTGCACTAACTGCAGCTTCTAGATCAAGCACAAGTGAAAACTCCTATAGAGCGCATTGCAGTAATCCAGTCTTGCCATAACCAATGCATGAACTAGGGGGGTATTGGGTGATGACCAGTGGCGTTTAGCAAATGAATCTGACTGAGTGATTCATCGTCTACATCATGTCAATGCAGGATGTCACTCACTTTGGACATGTGCTGTGGATTTTGTTCAATTAACTATACCAGCTGTGATGTTTAAGTCACCTTTATTTCAGTCAAAGCAGCAGCCTCTGGGGAATGAATTCAGAAGGCCTCCAAGAGCAGGTTAAATTTTATAAGCTTCCAGATTAACACATCTAAGCACATGCACACTTTCTATGTCACGTAACAGGCAGAGGTTACAATTAGGCATCTACGCAATGGCCTTATCAGAATATCAAAAGGTAGTATAATAATAATAATAATAATAATAATAATAATAATAATAATAATAATAATAATATATCTCACCCTTCCCTGCCAAGACCAGGCTCAGGGCGGCTAACATCAAAATATATAATACATTAAAATATGAAATCAAACAATCGATTGAAATACAGCTTAAAACCAGAATAAAATCACAGGAACAGAGGAAGAACTAGGCCATAAACTTATCCATCAATGCCAGTAAATTCCTTCACACATCTTCATAGAAATCTTGGCTCTTTTTACAACACTGACTCCCGAACATCCTTCTAACACTTTCTTTTACTGCCCATACATCGTAGACTATCTGTCAATGTATGTATATACCGATCATTTCCCCACTACACTTGCATCAACTTTTCGAAGTCCTTTGGCCAAAGGAACTACCTATGGGTCTTGCTAGTGGTACTTTGCACCTTGGTGCATAAAAGAAGACACATCCTTGAGAAATGTAAGTTGTGTTTTCACTTACCAAACCAGCCACATAACACTGGAAATTAGAGGAAAGGCATTCCAGGAGCAAAAGCTGTTTCTTACAGGCAGCATCTCTCATTTCACACATTTATTAAATTTGTAGCTCTAGATTGCACCCAAGATTCCTGCTGTTGATCTTCATGGAGAAAGACTGCCCATGTAGGTTCCTGTAAATGCTTCTCTGACCTGGTGCCTCTGCCCTGCACCTCCCAAAATGCCGTATCTAGGTGCCCTTCTTTGTTGCCAGGGAATAGCTTGTTGATTTGTTGAGAAGCAAAAACAGTGCAATTGTATTGCATTTATGACCTTTCAAGGAACTGAATTGCTAAATTGCATTATATTTAATGGGAATCTTTGCCTTGGAAAAGCTCATTAGTGGCCTATTAGCCTTTGTACAACCTCTGTGCCTGCCTTCAGCACTAAACAAGGATACTTCACAGGAGACTTTTCCTCCTGCTAGACACAGCTACAGCTTCTCAAAGGAGCAGCTTCATAGATTTCAGTTTTCAGCAAGATTGATTTGGGCCTATGCTGTGCAACATTAACATCTAAAACTACAGATACAGTGGTACCTCTGGTTACGAACTTAATTCGTTCCAGAGGCCCGTTCTTAACGTGAAACTGTTCTTAACCTGAGGTACCACTTTAGCTAATGGGGCCTCTCGCTGCCACCGTGAGATTTCTGTTCTCATCCTGGGGCAAAGTTCTTAACCTGAGGTACTATTTCTGGGTTAGCAGAGTTTGTAACCTGAAGTGTTTGTAACCCAAGGTACCACTGTATATAAACATTCCAAACTCTTGTTGAACATGTCAGTGATCACAGTGCAAATAGACTCTGCAACAAGTAGAGATGATCCCAACAATTTTCCCCAGCTGGGGTGTGGGAAGGAACCCTAGTTACTGGAGGAGTGTGGTGGGGGGAGGACATTTTTAGTCCTGGAAGAGAACTATGCACATATACTCCACCCAATGTAAAAGCTGGTATAAAGCCATCACGGCCTAGAACCCTCGTACCTACGGGACCACCTCTCCTGATACGCCCCACGGAGGACCTTAAGGTCCATAAATAGCAACACCCTAGTGGTCCCGGGCCCTAAGAAAGTTAGATTAGCTTCAACCAGAGCCAGGGCCTTTTCAACACTGGCTCCGGCCTGGTGGAACGCTCTGTCTCATGAGACCAGGGCCCTGCAGGATCTGATTTCTTTCCGCAGGGCCTGTAAGACAGAGTTGTTCTGCCTGGCCTTTGGCTTAGAATCAGTTTGATGCTCTCCCCCTCTTTCTTTCTTTTTTTCTTTCTCCTCCTGTGATGAGGCTGCATTTTAATGTTTTAATGTTTTAACGTTGTATTTAACCTTGTTTTTTAAGTTGTATTTCAATCAACTTGTTTTTATTATTGGTTGTTAGCCGCCCTGAGCCTGGCCTTGGCTGGGGAGGGCAGGGTATAAATAAATTTTATTATTATTATTATTATTATTATTATTATTATTATTATTATTATTAACCTCTAACATCAGTATTGTATCTAGGAATACCCTGAGAATACACAGTCAGTTCTTCAAGGGGAATGCAACCCCTTCAAGGCAGGTAATATACCTACACCCAGAGCACCAGAACCAAGTGCAAAAACACACCCCCATCCTGTCTGAACAAGTGAGCCACCCGATGGCCTTGCTTGTCAAACAGGCAAGGAACTTGTTGTCCTCCAGATGTTGTTGGAATGCAATGCTCATCAGCTCCAGTCTGCGTGGCCAATAGAACCAGTTTTACATTGTGTGAAATTACAGTTCTCAAACCTGCATGCATCAATGTTGCTTGACTTGCAACTTTATCTGTAATTTTTGGAAACAGAAAAACCAAATTTATTTGCTTAAAACTCCTACAGACCCTTTGGCTTCCAGTTTCTTATTGTGTCAAAAATGCATTCTGTGATAAGGTTACCAGATTATTTTTTTTTCAATTAATCCAGGGACACTTTTCAACTTCAATTGATTTTGTATGGGGACTGATTTGTAAATCCAGGGACTGTCCCCGGGAAATGGGGACGTCTGGTAACCTTATTCTGTGAGAGCATACAATTTATTATCATCTGCTTTGACAACAGCCTGTGTGAATTCTCAGATGTCAAACAATGCTGGAAATTGTACTCAGTTTATAAAGGTTTTGTTGAGTTGCCTCAGAAATGTCCCGTATAAAGGACTCAAAAGTAATAAGGCAGAATCTGAGGGACAAGAGCAAATTTCACTTTCTGTCTCTTATAAAATTCATAATTCTGAACACAATTTCAAGCCAACATGCTGTAGTCATGATGGGTCCTTGTGTTGTCTTGCTATTTGTCTGGGATTTGAATATGGATGCATGGCTCTGGCAATTTTGGTTCTCTCTGTTTCACTCCCCCCCCCCAAATCTGAAATTCAGTTCTCTACATTTCTGCAGCAATTTGTGCTTTTTAAAAAATAATAATAATAATATCCTCATGAAAATGCTTCAACATTCTCCCAATGAACATATTTTTCCATGCAGTTTTGACTAATGGACATAGTTTCTGCAGACAATCTTCCCTAATATTATTTTGTATGTTGTTTTCACTAATATATTCAATTTTATGCACCTTCCCCTAATATACCCATTTTGTAAACATTGGTTGGTTGGAGAACTGTATCTTAAAATTGAAGATCAAGATAGGAAAAAGGATGCATGTGGGAAAGTGATTGGCTGTTGGGTCAGCAACTGGGAGAGGAGCGAGAAGATTAATTATTTTGCATAGGTGGAGCCTAAGGAGAAGCAGAGGTACCTCACCAACCCCATCCTTGGACCCCTGTGGAAACTTGAAGGAAAGGTTCATTTTTCAAAATCAAATGATAAATAAATAAAAATCTTAAAATAAGCCTGCAATCCTAAGCATGCTTGCTTCAAATTTAAACCCTCCTTCTCCAGCTGGTGTCCTCCAGATGTTTTGGGCTACAACTCCCATCAGCCATGGCCTTATATTGTCTGTCTGGCAGGGGCTGATGGGAGTTGTAGTCCAAAACAGGCACCAGGTTGCAGAAGGCTGGATCAGACAACCAAAATCAATAGGACTTCGGAGGAAATATGTTTAGGTCTGGAAGCATTAAGTATCTTTTTTCAGATTTTTGACATATGGGACAAAGCTCCCCTCCAACACTGAAAAACTTTGCCCTTTTTAATGCCCCCTCATAATATATTTTTTTTAATTTACTTTTAAATATTCTAAAATTACTTTATGTTAAAAATACTGTTATCAGTTTGGAGGGTCAATATGGATGATATCTTTGGGTCCAAACCTGTGATCCTGTGTATGTGCCATTAAGAGTCTATGAGAAGAAGCCTACTGAACCAGCAAAACCAGGTGTAGTTGGGACACCCCCCGCAAAAAACTTATGTATTAATAGGTGATGAAGAAAAGTTTTTTGTATGGGCCAAAAGCAGTTCCTTTTATTATTACTATCATTTATTAATTTTTTGTACCACCCTATCCCCTCAGGTCTCAGGACGGTTACAACATAGAATCACAATATAAGGTAAAGGTAAAGGGACCCCTGACCATTAGGTCCAGTCGTGGCTTACTCTGGGGTTGCGGCGCTCATCTCTCTTTATCAGCCGAGGGAGCTGGTGTACAGCTTCCAGGTCATGTGGCCAGCATGACTAAGCCGCTTCTGGCGAACCAGAGCAGTGCATGGAAATGCCATTTACCTTCCCGCCAGAGTAGTACCTATTTATCTACTTGCACTTTGATGTGCTTTCGAACTGCTAGGTTGGCAGGAGCTGGGACTGAGCAACAGGAGCTCACCCCGTCGCGAGGATTCGAACCGCCGACCTTCTGTTGGGCAAGCCCTAGGCTCTGTGGTTTAGACCGCAGCGCCACCTGTGTCCCAGAATCACAATATAAAAACTCACAAAAAATAATAAAATCAAAAACAACCCAATCCTTCCCTGTGTTGCCTTGTTTCTATGGGAAGAGGGTACTAAATACTCTCAACACTGATTGCTTTAGTTTCCCAAACAAGGTTTGTAGCTTCCCAAAGCACTGAGCAAAATCTACTCTGGAAGATTAACAAATGTGCGTGCACCTACTGAAAAACTTCTGTATTGCCTTTTTAATAGTTCATCAATAAAATATGAATGTAATTTTCTTATTAGGCAAGCACAGTATGAGGCTTGGAACTTAATATAGTAAATTTAATTCAGCAAAATTGCTAGCTGAGCAGCAAGCACTGAGTGTCATTCTATGTTCGATGGCTCTTCTGAAGTTGTGCATAAAGATATTCATCATAATTTGAGCATAGGAATGTAATTGGTGGAAATGAGCAACAGCTGACAGACCCCACAGTGAGGGTGTGACACAACAAATTTCTCCTGTTGGCTGCAACGCCCATGAATACTTCCAGGGTCAGTGCTGCAAACAAAGCAACATAAGCAAATGAACATGGCACAAAGAACGCAAATCACATTTCTTCCCCCCTCCCTTTTTATTAATGTTAAATGAGAACCATGTAGCACTAATACAACAAGAACTGACTGTGATATTGGTGCCAGCACCCATTGATGGGGTGGGGAGCAAATTGAAGCATCCAGAGATCACAAAATATGTAAGATGAAGAAACAGCCATTTAGAAGACTGAAGGAAGTAATTCACAAATTTTTAGGCTAGAGGTCAAAATGCTTAGATATAGTACCAGTCCATAATAGATGAAGAAAGGAGACCAAACAGCAGAGAAGGATGTTTTTGATTTCTCAATAGGGCTTATCCACACTTATATTTTGCACTGCTCTTTCCAGACAGAGGTCCACACTTTAACACTCAGGTCAAAGCATTTATTCCCCCCCTCTGAGCTTTCCCTCCAAAAACCTGGTCTTTAAAGCTGAATCAGAGCAAAAGTCACTTCTGGGTTTTCTGTGGATTGATGTTTGCTCTGATTGAGCTTTAAAGAGCAGGTTTCCACTGGGAAAGTTCAGGGCAAAAATGGATACTCTGACACAGAGCTTTAAATTGTGAACCATGCCTGGAGAGAGTGGAGAAAAGGTAAGCGTGGATAAGCCTTAATCTGTCTGTTCTGCTCCTTTTCTACAATTGCCAGCTGCCACACCTTGTTCCACCTTGTTCATCCTTTCAGGTGAAGTGGGAATGAGATCTCCAATGTTGGGCCAGTTCCAACCTAGTAGGTGGTGGTAGGTGAATAATTAGGTCATTGTATAACACATTTTGTAAGCTTTCTGGAAATGGCCCTGCTTGAAATGATACCTCACAAACTACAAGTATATAAAGGACAGAGGTTGATGACCAATTCTACTCCCCCCCCCCCCATATATATTATTTTATTTCATATTCGAATATTGAGGCACATGGTCACTCAGGGCCACTGGTATATGCAAATGTCTGGCTCAATTAAGAGCATACAGACCCTTTATTCTATATAGTCTTAATTGAGCCAGATACCTTTATTCTCAATAATGATGGAACTCATAGGTGGAGAATATATAGGTGGAGTAAATGGGAGATTTGTATGAGTTAAGACATTATTATTCCTTTGGAGCTGTGCTGTATGTTTGTACTTTTGTCCTACCTGGCTGTGGTGCTTTTTGGTTTTATTTTTTTTTATTCTTTGTTTCTTTTCTTTTTGCTATGTTTACGCCCCACGCCCCCCCATTAATAAAGCAATAACATTTTTAAAAGATAAAAAGAAACAAGAAACTGTGTTCTTTGTGCATTGGACAGAACTTGATGCTCAGAACTGCCATTGTGTACCTCTCAGAAATGATTTCCCAGAAAAGGCAGAACTTGCAGCCTGAACCATCAATCATAGCAAGCTCTGGGCTCTCTCCATGGATATTATGTAACTCACAAGCACTTTAGGTGAAAAAAATAAAAATAAAAATCAATGTTGCAATCCATGAAAGGCGTATTCCAGTAGACTTTTGTTTGCAACTTTCTCTTAAGAAATGGCAGCATGGTGACTATGGTTGTACTTTCATGAATTGCTAGATTAAAAAAATCACCTAAAGTTTTGAGGCCTTGTGTCCCAAATCCTATTTGGACATGGGAAGGTGGCAAACAGGACCTGAGAACAACAGCAATCTTGAATACTAGCAATCCAAATTATGAAGATTAAAGGTCTTCCAGGATTAGGCAATACAGCCCTACAGTGCTCTTAAGAGATGAGAAATAAGCACATAGTTTCTGACCTCTGAGTGTTGATGAGAAATTGGGGCTGGGACTGCAAGAAAATATGACCAAGTGAGGGTTTGGTTCTTTGTTTTTGTTTTTTCCTCCTTCAAACATAGCAAAGTTATATATGTACCTTGTTAGCAATATCCACTGCTTCCAACAAGTCCCATTCATCCTGCCATGCCACTCACCCCACAACTACCACTGAGTCCAGCCACCCAATGTTCCTCCTACTTTCTTGACCCTGGCCTTGCCAACGGAAACTCTTTCTATCAGTCATGAGGCTAAACACAACCTCCGTGTTCAAAGGATATTTGGTACAGCGGTGCAAATGTTTTCTGCATTCCCGCATCAGTGCCCTCATTAGAGCCCCCAAAAGAACGCTTTGGCCAACCACTGCAACAAAGGCAAAAAGCAAAAGCCAGGAAACTAGAATTAAACTGTGTCCCTTGCAATCTTGGTTTAGAGGGAATCCCACATATCAGAGTTTGCCAAGTCAGACATCAAAGTAAACTGTAGTTTGATTGAACAGGGGAAAAGGAATAAAATAGGAGAAGGAGTAATGGTGCTAGGTAATTTTAGATCCTGGACTTTATAGTCATGCTGTACAACTTCTTCTAGATTCTTGATATGTTAGAGCAGAAGGAGGGGTCCATCTTGGCAATCGTGATTTTCTTCTAAGAAATATTTTGATCATATGCAGGTTCACATTTCAAGCTCACTTAAATCACAGCACCAACAGAACTCTAGGAATGAAATGGAGTTTGTTTCTTCTACTTGGATGCTACACATGTTTGCTTTGCTATACAAAATGATAATATGCATATTTTAAGTAAAAACGATAAAGCCAGTAGCTGTCACCTTGAGCATGCCTGCCTGACAGTAACCCTGACAATAAACCAGGGGTAGCTAACCTGGGGCCTGCAGGTTGGATCCAAACTGCCAAACCACAAGAACGGGGGGTTGTTGGGTTGTTCTTGTTTTTACTATGCATTTTGTGTTTTTTATATTGTGGCTTTATGTTGTGAACTGCCCTGAGACCTGCAGGAATAGGGCAGTATACAAATTTAATAAATAGTAGTAGTAGTAAGGAATCCAGCAGCCCCCACAATAAGGCCAGCTCTTCTATGAGACAGAGTGAGGCAGCTGCCTCAGGTAGCAAATGGTGAGGACATGGACAAAGCTGTGTGCCACATTGCCCACACTGCAGTTTCTAAGCTGCCCTGCTGCCCTCCGGAAGATTGGAGGATGCTATCCTGCACCAGCATTCTGCCTGGCTGGCTTTTGTACATGAACTGTGGGAGGTGCTGCCTTATCCTTCACCTAAGGCAGCAACATGTATTTGGCCAGTCAGCCCCCACAGCTTTAAGACTCTCTCTAATGGGCACTTGGAACTTAGTGCTAAGTACCAGAGTGCTAATAAAACCTCCCTGCTCTTGGAAGACTGAAAGACAACATTGACAAGGGCACAGCCCAGCACTGGAGTTTGTGAGGGGTAGATATAAATGCTGTGTTTTACTTTGCACAGAACAATCTGTGTGAAGTAAAGACAGCATTTCCAGCACTGGAATGGGGAGCATTGGAAATGCTATTCTCCCATACCCTCCCAGTGTCCCTAATTTCCCGGGACAGTCCCAGATTTAAAGAGGTCATCCTGGTTTCTTATTTGATCCCAGAATGCCCTGTTTTTCCTTAGGACATCCCTGTTTTCACATCAGATAAATGTTGGGGGGTATAGACTTATGCAATCCCTGAGCCAAGAAAATAAGTTTGCAACCTTTAGAAGATATCAGAAGGCAGCCCTGTATAGGGAAGGTTTTTTTTAAAAAAATGTTTAATGTTTTTCTTATGTTTTTATATATTTTGCAAGCGGCTCAGAATGGCTGGGGCAACCATAATAAAATTATTTTTATTATTGAATAGGATGTCCCTATTTTCATCCAAGAAATGATGGAGGGTATGTACCGGTATTCTCTCTGTGTGACATGTGTGTACGTAAATGTTTTTGTGTGAGAGGTTGTATTTATGTGTATGAGATAAAGAGTGAAATGAGGACATGGCAAGAGAACACTGCCTGCCTGACCAGTAGTGTGTGTGTGTGTGTGTGTGTGTGTGTGTGGCCCATCCTCCACCAAGGCCTTCGTTAGAGTGACAGACCATCAATGCAGCCCTCGGGCTGAAAACAAGTTAACCACCCCTATTTGTTTGTTTGTTTGTTTGAAAAAAGAAAATAGAAAAGATGCTGCTGTAATCAGCGCCGACCCCAGTGGCCCCCTTGCTGACCCAAGAGGTGGCATTGGACCTGTTTCCCTTGGTTTCCCTTATTCACCACTCTTTGGGTGGTCATTTGCCCCCCTCCTAAATTGGGTGTTCTGTCTGTTAGCCTCAATATCCATTCCTAGATGTACCAACTCACCATGAGGGGAAGAGGTTGGGAGCACAGCGCCTACTCTCAAGCTTCCTAACCACAGTTTACAGAGCAGTCTTAATGGAAGGGCCCAACTCAACTCTGATCTAAGTATGGGGAAGGTTTGGACTTTCCTGTTGGATGCCTGGCACCTGGTGAAGACCATTTTATCCCAGCAAAGAAGTGTAAGAAAATTTTCTGGCTTGATTGTTCCTCTTGGCAGATGATGATGATGATGATGATGATGATGATGATGATGATGATTACTATTAACTTTAGAGGTAATTGTGTCTATAACCTGTGGGACCAAGTAAATCAATAAACTGAAGCACATGGCCTGCTCAAAGTGTCCTCAGCAATATGCTTCTGTGTGCCTACAAAATCTGCCCCCTCCAGTGTTTACCAAGGATAAAAAAAAACGATTTGGGCTTTTGGGTGGTAATGTTGAAGATTTCATGCCAAGTTGGCCCTGACCCTGAGCTTCCATTGCTTCCTCCGCCTAAGAGATGCCTAAGGAAAGTATCCGGCTGATGATGAGTCTGGCTGAGTCATTCAGACTTAAAAGGTGCCAGCATATGCCAAGGACAGATGTTTACCAGACACAAAATTCAATTGTTATCGAAATATGACCAAAAAACCCAAAAACAACCTTATGGCTGTGAGCACAGCAGAACCTTTAAAACAAAGTGGCCAGCTTCTTCAGCCTGAGACCACATTCGCTCCAGATATTGATTTATTTACAGTGTGATCACAACCTACGTAGATTTGACTTGCACAGTTTCAACCATATGCAGTTGAACCATCTTGGCTGTTAGTCCCGGCTGCCCACCCCTACTCCCACCCCACGACCTGGTCTGAGAAGGTGGGGCCCTGATTGACTCCAGCTATGAAAGCTGAGGCTGCTGAACAGACTCTTGGGTTGGAGTATTGTTTAGGGGGGTTGGGGTGGAGGTGAATTGTTGCTGGCTTTGATATTAATTTCTTGTATCTTTATTTTAGATCGTATTAGGGTTTCTGTGGAAATTGTTTAATTTGGTTGTGTACTTTTGATGTTTTATGTAATGTTTACGAATGCTTTTACTATGTTTGTAATGTGCTCTACCCCGCCCCACCCCCAGGAAAAACAGGTGCTGGAACTCACCATGAAGTTGTTGCAATACATTGCCGGTGATTTGGGACAGCCCTGAAAAGAAGCCAGTTTGACAACAGCCACATTCACCAACTGTGGAGGTGCTAAAAACTATGGCAAAGTCTCCCTAGCTGGTTTAGGGGTTGTCCCTGATCCTGGTGACTTCAAGGGTTTTGGTAAAGGCAATTTTCATGTATGTACGGAATCCTTGGAATGAACCCCTGCATAAGATGTGATGATATTTATTTATTTCTTGCATTTATAGCCCACCTTTTTCTGCAAGGAATTCAAGATGGTGCAGGTGGTTCTCTTGCTTGATCTCCATGACAATCCTGTGGTATAGGCAGCCACTGGCTCAAGGCCAGACTCAGTGAGCTTTCATGTGCTCAAGTGGGGAATTTGAACCCTGGTCCATTACTCTTGATATGTTGATCTGACACCTCTGCTCCTGCAGATGTGAAAACATGTCCAAGGTGGCTTTCTTTGTGGGTGCCAGTTGGTGCAAAATAATGGTTAAGCTTCCACAGCTGCTCCAATCCAATTCCGAGCTCCTCACAGCTGTGCTATGGTTAAAAATGAGAGAGAAGGGACTCCAGTTTGGCTCTCACCTTCAGAGTACATTCACAAAGAGTTGCCAAGGTGACTCAGGAACAAGTCACATCCCTCTTTTTCAAAGGGTTCATCAACATCCACACTGAGTGGATGTTCCCAAGGACTGCCTGACTCATGGAGAATGGCACAAAGCAAATCAGAGTGAGACCCTGCAAGTAGACCTTAAACAGCAGCCTTTGTGTGGGGGATATATTACCCAAGGTTGTTACATTTCTCTAGCAGGAACAACAAATGCTCAGCAATGCTCAGCCTTACAATGAGGGCTCATCCACACTTTTGTCTGACCACCCATATTTTGATCGTATTGCTCGGTTAATTTCCTTGAGTCCAACAGCTTTTCTTGTTCTTTCACGGCGGTGCCTTGCAAAATCCCACCTCACCCACTGAATTGGAGCTCCGTTAAGCAAAACTACTCTTCAGATTTCCCATGCATCTGCAAAGATCCACTTCTGTGGATTGGATCAGATTTTCACATGGAACGGCTATGGAACAATGAGGAAAAGCTTTCAGACAACACAAGCAAAATGCGGGGGGGGGGGGGGCTGGGCAGCCAAAGTGAGGATGAACTCAATGATCGGAACGAGTCAGATCGTTGGTCCGGCTAACTCAGCATTAACTGGCAGCAGGTTTTCAGGGTTTCAGAACATTCCCAGTCCTATCTGGAGCTGCTAGAGATGGAGTTGAAGACCTTCTGCATGCAAATGTGTTGTTCATTTAACTGAGCTCTGGCCTTTCCCAGAGCTCCCACTTAGAAGAGCTCTCATTTGACGAACTCAGAACACTTCAATATGGAAGGATACTACCTTTCATTAGAGCGATGGCTTTGAATTGAAGCCCTGTCGTTTACCTTTCTGAGCCTTGAAGATTGTCTTACTTGGAGTCACTGCTAATTAAACATAAACAGGAAGGACCTGCAAGACCATTGTATATGCACAGTGCCTTGTGAGCACTAGTTAATGCAACAACCCAGCTCTCCAACTAATCGGCAAACTTCCAAAATTGACCTCCCTCTAGGACTTTCCTATTCTGTTCTCTGCCAGTAAACACTTATATAAATGGGGAAGATTATGTAAGAATAAATTTATGGTGCAGTCACATTTAGAATGTTGTGCATTAGTTTGGTCTTAAAAGAATGTCATGGGGTTGAAAAAATTACAGAAATTGACAGCTTAAACAACACCCTTTACCACAATTCAGTCTCCCAGCTTTCCTGTTTGTGCTTTAATCCAGCTGCAGGGGGCTCTGAATTTCATTGAAACAGCCATACCGTCGGCAATGGGGGGGCAGGCTTCTGCATCCCCTCTGTGCCCGCTTTCATTTTGCCTCGGTAGTACAGGTAATAAGGTATCCAAGCTCTTCTGAGTCCCCAGTTCATCTCAAAATTGCCTTATATAAGTGTAGATACATTTTATTGCATTGTGAAATTCTTCTGAGATGCTTCATAGAATGCATTTCAAAAATTAAATGGACATCATACTAATAGATTTCAGTTGAAAGAGCCCATAGCTATTACTCATCAGAGGCATTTCTCATGTTCCAAGGTAGATAATTTCAACATTATTATTATTATACAAAAAAGCAATTATTGCAATAATGTTTGCTATCATATTTTTGTTAATAGGACTATTTATTCGACTAGCCTTGAATCAGGGATGAGGAGCCCATGACCTTCAAGACAGGATTGGACTCCAAGTTTCTATCAGCCCCAAAGAGCCTGGCCAAAGGTCAGAGACAGTAGGTCTTAGATGAGTCTTGGATGGTTGAAAATTCCCCACCCTTGCCTTAAGACAATAGCTGGTCAGGGTATTGGATTTCGGCAAAGGAGTATCAGTAGCCTGATATATACAGGCATTGTGGGAAGTAATTGCTAGACAATTGTTTCTTGATGCAGGTAAATGATCCCAAGAAGGCTAGCAGATGGCTGGAGGAAACGACTCATTCTTATTGTACCTTCTAGCAAGAGAGAAGGCTAAAGAAGTAGAGAATAGGTTTTTCAAGTGGGACACAGACAAAGAACAGTTTTGAAGGGCTCTGTAAGCTAACGCATACCCTCCAAGTGTCCTTAGTTTCCAGGGACAGTCCTGGAATTACAAAAGTCATCCAGCTTCTGATTTAGTCCTGGAATGTCCCTATTTCTCCCATCAGCACAAACCAGTGCCAACAATGCTTGCCCCAAGTGGTGGCAGCAGCTGTGGCAGCTGCAAGAGAGCATCCTTTCACCTCTCTATGGCCGCTTCATGGTCTCTCCATGGCTGCCGTTGCTGACCTCCTGTCTTGGACAGCTTGTAATGGCTACTGGAGGACGGGTGGAGGAGGAGGAGGAGGAGATGCTGCCACTGCCAGGCCCCAGCCCTGCATGACGTGTTTGCTGTGAGGGGCAGGCAGAGAGCTGGGCCATCCTGGGTGGGAAGAAAGGAGGAGCATAGAGGGGTGCAAGGAGTCTTGGGTTTTTTTAATAAATTGAGGGTTTGTTTGTTTGTTTTGTAAAGCTACAAAAGAATAAAATAGGGATTCAGAGGTTTTCTCAGGACAGTGGTGGGTGGGTGTGCTGTATCCCATTGACGTAGTGGTGGTAGAACTTGTCTGTCTTCTGATAGGAAATGCTCTACAGGACTGGGAACAAAAATGGGGTCTTGAGGAGTGTCCTTTGCAGGGGGAGTAAGAAATTTCCCTATTTTCCTCTGAGGAATGTTGGAGGGTATGCTGGCAGTATCAGGAAATATAGGGATTCTCAGGATAGATAAAAAGTCATTCATTCAGTGCAGAGTTAAACTACAGAACTTGCTTCCACGGGAGGTAGTGATTGCCACCAACTTGGATAGCTTTAAAAGAGGATTGGACAGATTCATGGAGAGGAGGACTACTGAAGGTTACTAGCCAGAGTGGCTGGGGCAACCCAGTCAGATAGGCGGCACAGAAATAATAAAATTGTTGTTGATTCTGTTGTTGTTGTTGCTGCTGCTGCTGCTGCTGCTGCTGCTGCTGCTACTGCTACTGCTATGCTCTGTCTCCAGAGGCAGCAATGCTTCTGAGTACCAGTTGCTGGAAACCATAGGAGTGGAAAGTGTTCCCCTTGGGTTTGAATTTGTTCATTTATGGCATTCATTCCTCCAAGAAGCTCAAGGTGGTATGTGTGGTCCAGCTCCTCTCCTTTTAATCCTCACAACAACCTGTGAAGTAGGTTAGGCTGAGTGATGGTGAGTGGCCCAAGGTCACCCAATGAGTTTCATAGTTGAGTATGGATTTGAACCCAGGTCACCCAGGTCCTGGTCCAGTGCTCTAACCACCACACCAATTATTGGAGAGAGAAACAACAGTGACCTTGGTGTGGTGTCTGCTATAGACCACCAAGCAAGAAACTACAAGGAGGAAGCAGCTGAAGCGAATGACTCATGGTTTCAGTTGTCTCTGTACTAATGCGCAGAGTATGGGAAACAAGCAAGATAAATGGGAGCTTTTAATACAAGATGGCAAATATGACCTAGTAGGCATTACTGAAACATGGGAGGGTAAGACTCATGACTGAAATCTGGGAATTGAGAGTACAACCTACTAAAAAAGAATAGACCAGACAGGAAGGAGGGAGGAGTAGCACTGTATGTAAAGGATGTGTACACATGTGAAGACATCCATGACATAAGCTGGAGCATGGAAAGCAGATTGAGAGTTTATGGGTAAAAACAACAGTGACCTTACTGTGGGTGTCTGCTATAGACCACCAAGCCAGACTGAAGACTTGGATAATGCTTTACTAGAGCAGATTACCAAACATTCCATGTTTGGAGATTTCCAACAGACTATAAAGCAAAAGAAAGTCAAATTATTTTAAATTATTTAGAATGGAGAGCCAGGTGTTCCCTGCAGAACATTGCTCAATCCTCATACCAAGCACTAAAGGGGAATCATAGAATGGTAGGGTTGGAAGGGATCCTGAGGGCAATCTAGTCCAACCCCCTGCAATGCAGGAATTTCAACTAGATCATATGTGGCAGACGGTCAACCAAGCTCTGCTTAAAAACCTACAAGGGAGCAGAGTCCACCACCACAGAAAAGCCAGGTGCTCGAGATAGCAAGAGGACCAGGACACACAATGGAGGTCATAGTATGGTACAGTGGTAGCAAGTACATTCCCTGTGTAGTTCTGTAATAAGATGGATTTCCTATTTGTGTGTGTGTGTGTGTGTGTGTGTGTGTGTGTACATATATAATGATGTCAAAAGGCAAGTACAGTGTAAAAACGGCAAAAGAACAAAATAATAATAACAAGAAAACAAAACCTATCTTTTTGTTGCAGGTTGGGAAGATAAAAATAAATGCAGAGGTTGATTAAGAGAATCAGAGGAAGCCAGACAAAAGAAGGAACAGCAGGTTCTAGAGAGCTCACAGCAAAACATAAAATAAATAAAAGCACATTGAGAGTATTTCTAAAAGGTGCCATATTTAGCTCACCCAAGGTTTTTGTGAAGCTGCTTATTCATATGCATTACACAAGTCTACCAGAAAGCAACAAAGCCCTCTGCTTCTGCTCTACTCTTCAAAACCTTCAGCTGATAGGGCAGTTTCCTAGCAGTAGCAATGTATCGAGCTTTTTTTTAAAAGGCACCTGTCCAAGGTAATATTGGTAGCATCTTTCCATCTTTGTGCAACCTCTAAACCATGGGTAAGCAAACTAAATTCCCGGGGGCCGGATCCGGCCCAATCGCCTTCTCAATCCGGCCCGCACACAGTCCAGGAATCAGCATGTTTTTACATGAGTAGAATGTGTCCTTTTATTTAGAATGCATCTCTGGGTTATTTGTGGGGAATAGGAATTCATTCATTCTCCCCTCCTAAATATTATCATCAATCTTTATTACAGTCCAGACAAATCATTACAAATCATTACAAAACAATACACAATTCACACAGCCTGCCTCCAGGTTAAACAAGCATTTTGTTTAGAATATAGGGCTCATTTGATCTTGCAACCACCGATAAAAACTTTGCCACTGCTAATGTTCTAAGATTTGTCTGGTCTTCCAGTAGGAACCTGACATAGTGAGCCTCTGATTTTCCTGGAAAAGGTACCAGCAAAGGTACCAGCACAATGCAACAAAATGTGTTTTATGGGATGGATGTCTTGAGCACACGAGCAAAGTCTGTCCTGGTAGGGAACTCCTCTCAACCTGCCATCCAACACTGCAGAGGGAAAGACATTTAGTCTGGCTTTGGTGAAAAGCCTTCGGTAGTTTGGTACTGTCAGGTTTTTAATGTAAGATGTTAACTTAAAGACATACCCATATTGAACTCCTACTGCCAGCGGACTACAGACTGCGTGTGATCGTGATCGCAAGTCACTGTGTGCATTATCCCATAATCTTTGCTTTAACATCTTTTGGGCCCTTCATAACCCAGGTAATACAGTTGGGGGGGAGACAGACCAATAGAGGTGGCTTTTTTAGCCATGGTTTTCTGCCATTTGCTGACAAATTCCTCATTGGTCAGGTGTTGGTACAAACCCTTCCCTAGATTAAACACTGAAATCCTGAGCCAATGTTTTAGGGCAGCCCACCACGCTCTAGCTGAAATTGGGCATTCACCAGCTTCTAACAGAAGTACGGAGTTGGGGATGCAGTTGGGTAGCTGCAGCAGAGATCGTAGAAATTTTGCCTGAAAGCCATCTAGCTTTGGCAGGTCCCCATTATGCCAGACATTTGCTGCATAAAGGAGTTGGGAAACGGGTTTTGCGTTGAAAACCCTTAAGGCTGCTGGAACATATTTGCTGCCCTTTGTGAAAACGAATCTGAGTATGGCTAGCTTTGTAATCTCCGCCTTTTGAAGGGAGGTTTGCCAGTGATGCTTCCAAGATCCTGTATGATGGAATGTGAGCCCTAGATGACTGAAGTATTTTATCTGTTCAAGGTTATGGCCATCCAGCACCCATTTAGACCGGGAGAAGCTTCTTTCGAAAACTAAAATTTTAGATTTTTCATAATTAATGGATAAACCATTTCCAGAACAGTAATCAGAAAATTTCCTCAGCAGGTAATTCAAACCCGATCTGGAACGTGAGATGATGGCCGCGTCATCAGCATATAACTACAAGGGGGTCCTTCTCATTCCTATTCTTGGAATGTGTCCATCTGGGTCCATTAAGTTCTCTTCTAGGTCATTTAAGAATAGACAAAACAATGTGGGGGCCAAAATGCAACCCTGTCTTACCCCCCCTAGTCATCTCGATGCTGTTCAATAGCTGTCCCTGTCGACCGCATCGGACCTGCAGTTTGGTTCCATTGTACAGGGCTTTTATAAGAAAGAGAAGTCGTTTGTCCTGCAAAATCAGACTTAATTTGGACCATAGCTGGGATCTAGGGATGGAGTCAAATGCTGATTTCAGATCCATGAAGGCCACGAAGAGTTTACCCTGTAGAGGCCTGGTATATTTCTCGGCTAGGAAGGACAGCATTAGACAGTGGTCTGTTGAATGGTTCTCACGAAAAGCTGCCTGGGCTTCAGATAGTATATTATGTTCATTTAGAAAAGTTGTCAGTTTGCTACTGAGGAAATGGGCATACAGCTTCCCAATTATTGAGAGCAGTCTAATTGGCCTATAATTGGAAGGTACATTTGGGTGGCCTCTCTTAAAGATTGGGACTACTAGAGCAGTGTTTCCCAACCTTTTTTGGGCAAAGGCACACTTGTTTGATGAAAAAAATCTCGAGGCACACCACCATTACAGCCCCGTGACGTCAGCGCGCAGCGTCACGCCGGGAGGGACGCACGAAAGTGTAAGTTTCAATTTTTTTCCCTCCCCCTTGCCGGGGAACCTCCAAGCTTTGGGGGTGGGGGGGAGGAGGCAGCAAAGCGAGGCAGGAAGGAGAGCGCGGCTTGGCTGGGTGAGCTTTGGCAGGGGCAGGGAATGAGAGCCGCGAGGCGGGCGCTGCGGACGGAGGCGCTGCCCGCCGAGCTCGCAGGCAGCCAGGCAGGCAGACGGCGAGAGCCCCGCGCTGGGCGGCCTCTCCTCGCCGCCGCCACCCCGCCTCTCGCTGCCCGACTCGCCCGCCTCCCTCCAGGCAACATCTCGCGGCACACCAGGCAACATCTCGCGGCACACTAGTGTGCCGCGGAACAGTGGTTGGGAAACACTGTACTAGAGCATGTTTCCAGCTATATGGTACCTTGCCCGAGTTATTTACTACCGTAAAAAGTGCTGCCAGAAGCGGAGCCCACCAGTGCTGGTTTGATGTAATCAACTCTGCTTGGATAAAGTCTTTCCCCGGAGCCTTTCCACTCTGCAGATTCCCAATTAATGTACAGTGGTACCCCGCAAGACGAACGCCTCGCAAGACGGAAAACCCGCTAGACGAAAGGGTTTTCCGTTTTGGAGGCGCTTCGCAAAACGAATTTCCCTATGGGCTTGCTTCGCAAGACGACAGCCCATAGGGAAATCTCCGGGACAGCGGGGAAGCGCAGCGCGTCTTCCCCACTGTCCTCGGACCTCCTCCCGCCGCCGGACATCGGAACGAAGCTCCGATGTCAGGCGGGGGGGAACGTCTCCTCCCGCCGCCGGACATCGGAACGAAGCTCCGATGTCCGGCGGGGGGGGGGGAACGTCTCCTCCCTCCAACGGACATCGGAACGAAGCTCCGATGTCCGGCGGGGGGGGAACGTCTCCTCCCTCCAACGGACATCGGAACGAAGCTCCGATGTCCGGCGGGGGGGGAACGTCTCCTCCCTCCAACGGACATCGGAACGAAGCTCCGATGTCCGGCGGGGGGGGGGAACGTCTCCTCCCTCCAACGGACATCGGAACGAAGCTCCGATGTCCGGCGGGGGGGGGACGTCTCCTCCTGCCGCCGGACATCGGAACGAAGCTCCGATGTCCGGCGGGGGGGGGAACGTCTCCTCCCTCCAACGGACATCGGAACGAAGCTCCGATGTCCGGCGGGGGGGAAAAGTCTCCTCCCTCCAACGGACATCGGAACGAAGCTCCGATGTCCGGCGGGGGGGGGAACGTCTCCTCCCTCCAACGGACATCGGAACGAAGCTCCGATGTCCGGCGGGGGGGGGGAACGTCTCCTCCCTCCCATGCATTCCTATGGGAAACCGTGCTTCGCAAGACGAAAAACTCGCAAGAAGAAAGAACTTGCGGAACGAATTAATTTCGTCTTGCGAGGCACCACTGTATGGACTTCCTCCACAGTAACTGGCCTCCAATTAGCCCTCCCAAATATAGTCCGCCTCCCCACAAGGTCTGAGGGATAGTGGACCGGCCCCCTGCTGAAAATGTTTGCTGACCCCTGCTCTAAACGCTCACAGTGCCCTCCATCTCCCTCTCCATGCCTTTTTGCAGTGCAATGCAGTAGCAACAACAAAAAGGTTACTGGAATTCTAGGATGTGTAAACAATAGAGTAGTACAGCAGACCCCAAACTTTTTTCCCCCATTCAAAATTTGTTTGGTAGACCACTTAATGTTTTTTTTCCGCTTGTCACAGCGATTGTAACGGTGCTGGATGTTTTTAATTGTATTCTTACCACATCTTTTATTTCTTGCACATTTTTAAAAATTAAATAATGTATTTTATTGTATTACAGTGTGAATTGTACAATACCATTTAAAACATTTATTTATTTATTTCACAAAATTTATATACTGCTTAATAATAATAATAATCCCCCACAGCCTCAAAATGATTTACAAAGGGAACGAAACAGTAAAATTATCAGTAAGAACAATACTTGAAAACATTCAAAAGATAAAATCAGCAATAAACTAAAAATGGATTATAACGCATATGAACATTCTACATGTCTGGACAGGTTTTTTGCAGGCACCAAAAAGAGTACAGTTGTTGTTCAGGGCTTTGTCTACTAAGATGTTCAGGGATTCGTACACTATTAGCAAAGGGCTGCATGATGGAATCAAGTGAATCAGTGAATCAAGATGCCCACTGGGTGGCAGTGATGAGGAAAAAGTGTGTGTGTGTGTGTGCACACGCGCACATGCATGTGCTCACTGTGTGCTCACTGTTGCATACTACAGTTGTTGTTGTTTAATTGTTTAGTCGTGTCCGACTCTTCGTGACTCCATGGACCAGAGTACGCCAGGCACTCCTGTCTTCCATTGCCTCTTGCAGTTTGGTCAAACTCATGCTGGTAGCTTCGAGAACATACTACAGTAGGCTTACCATATTTTGAAGAGCAAGAAAGATGACACATTTGCCAATTTCCAAAGGATGTTCATATTTCAGCACCAAACACGCTCCCCAAACAGTTTTTTATTAGTTGTGGAAGCCCATGGGATATTGGATTCAGAGGCTTTGCCCAAAATATCTCTTAACCACACAGTGTTATATTGAGGGAGCTTAGGCTAACACATCAGTTTGAACTTTTCATACTGAGGAGAACTGCAAATGCCACAGTGTGATGATGATGATGATGGTAATAATAATAAAAATACTTCATATTACAGTCCAATTTAGATTTTTACAACACAGTGTGTCAGAACAATACAAAATCTGCTTCTCTTCTTCCCCCACACTAAAGAAAAACAAGTTTTCCTCTTCACTCCCAATTCTCCCAAACGTACTCATCCACCCAAGTTCCGGTGGGCTGCATGGGGATGCAGCAAGTACCACACCCAGCATGAGCCACATCAGGGCATTGAAGCCCCGTACCCTGACTTCAAGATTGCTTTGTTCTCCCTGAGATTTAGGATGGATATGTCCTTTACAGGGGGCAGTCTTCTATTTAATGGGCTGCTGTATGTCAAGGTGTTCTCCAGCTGATGTTTACTTCAGGTCCAGTTTGTAGCAAAATCCATTGATGTACTGATGCTCTCCATCCTGTGCTCAGGTTGTGTACATGGGTCAATGAAACCATATATCCTAAAGACACTTCTGGCCTTCATTCCAAAGAAACCAAACCCCGGGTCAGCACTGGAACCCTTGGAGTCTATCACAGCTTAGCAATAGGAGTGCATGAGACATTGGTGTCAGTAGTGGGATTGTGCTTTGAACGTGGCCTGCATGGTGTCATATCACACTTTCAGGATTGATACATGTTACCATGGTTAGAGTATCAAAAAAGATACAGGCAGTTTATTCCATTTCCTTGAATGGCTAATTTCTGCATTGTATATATTTCACATGACATAAAAGCCACTTCTGTGGCAGAATATAGTACAAATCTAGTGTTCATTTCCATGTTATTTGCTTCCAGAAAAAGAAAAAAAAACCTTTTGCAAATAACATAGAAATGAGCACTAAATTTGCACTACATTTCTGGAAGTGGCTTTTACATTGTGCGAAAGCTCAGATATAATGTGGAAATCAACTGTTGAGGAAACCTGAGGAAAATTTAATAAACTGCCATGTTGATGCAGCCACAGATTCTTATGAAAGCCTAGATCCTCACAGTATGGAGTGGTCTGCTCAGTACCAATTTCCCTATTTGCCATTGCAAAATTTTAGAATATGCACAGCAACAGTGAGTGCTCCTGCAGCAACCAGGAACTTGTGCTATGCCAGACAACCCACTCAACTCACATTTGCCAGTCATAGAACTTCTGCCCAGAAGGAGTCATCTGCAAAGTGGCATGTCTCTTTCTCTCATAGAATGACGTCTACCCAAGTGCAGATGACTCATTCCAGGCAGAAGTTCTATTGTTCCCCTTCTGCCTCACTCTTCCTCCTCCTCCTTACCACCACCGTTGCCTGGACCAGAGGTTGCAATGGCAAAAGGGAGAAGCAGGTCCAATGGGCTATCTTCAGCTTCATCGTGCTGATCCTTGAGGCCAGTCCTAATTCTGTATACAATGGTAGGGCATAATGGTTCCAAAATCATTTGCACAGCACATAGTTAAACCACGGAGCTCACTCCCATAGGAGGCCGTAATGGCCATCAACCTGGATGGCTTTGAAAGAGTACAGGCAACAACCAATTTAGGCATATCCGAAAGATGCATGATTGTGCTCACATGCATGGCACCAAACCCGGAAGTTGCCCCAAAACGTCATAAAGGTGTCATGGAAGGGGCGGGTTTATGCACAATCTGTCAATGCACACAGCGTTCTGGAACAGAACCTCCAAGCAAAGTGAGGATTGCCTGTATTAGGTAAATTCATGGAGGAGAAGGCTATCAATAGCTATTAGCCACTGCAGCTATGCTCTCCCCTCCACATTTGGAGGCAGCTTTACCTGTTGCTGGAAACCACAGGAGGGGGGTGCTGTTGTACAGTGGTACCTCGGGTTACAAACACCTCGGATTACAAACACTTCGGGTTACAGACTCTGCTAACCTGGAAGTAGTACCTCGGGTTAAGAACTTTACCTCAGGATGAGAACAGAAATCTGGCAGCAGCGGCAGCGGGAGGCCCCATTAGCTAAAGTGATACCTCAGGTTAATAACGGTTTCAGGTTAAGAACGGACCTCTGGAACGAATTAAGTTCATAACCAGAGGTACCACTGTACTCTGATTGTGCTTGAGGGTTTCCCAGAAACATCTGGTTGGTCACCGTGACACTGGCTCACCTGATGTTCTTAAGTCATGGAGGTATCAGTGAGCTATTTTTCTTCTTTTCTTTCTTTTACATAAATAGGTTTTTTTAAAAAATTAATGTTTAGCCCAAACAAATACATGGTACACCCCTTCCCCCTACAACTCTCATAAAATGTCAGTGGTACAGATTGATGAATATTAATATCCTTCAATATTGCCATCTAAGTACGTAATACCAGAACATTTCTATGGCAATCTAGTGACAGTCTTTAAAGGCCAAAGCCTTTAGTGTTCAAAGCCCTGCATGACTTGCACTCCTAATACTTGAAAGGCTGCTCCTTTCCCTACAGACCCTCCTGGCTGTTAGGATGAGCATTGGGGGAGCCCTTGGTACTTCCTCCACCCTCAGCGGTTGGTGGGGGAAGCAGGAGAGGGCCTTCCCTGTGGTAGCCCCCTAATTTGTAGAACTCTTCATAGAGGCGTATCCGGCTTCTTAACTATGCAGCTTTTGGTGAGTGCTGAAGACACACTTTTTTATCCTAGGATTTGTGTTTTCAGAATTGTAAACTGTGATTTTGTATCTGTGCTTGTAAACTGGCAGGTAATTGATGATGCTCCTAATATGATATCCTGAGAAAATGAACAATTACAGCAGTCCCTTCTATGGCACACTGACAACCATATTTGCTGATTTGCTGGTGATAGCTTACTTACTTTGTATACATAATAGATGCCATGCGGAATAGAATGTGGTTAGTTTCACAAACCCTTTCATTGCTTTAGCATCACAAGTTATTTTTTTCTACTGTTGCTGGTCTCTGTACATTTTTATTTCATAAATCTAAATTTAATGCAGGCCAAGTTCTCTATATCTGAGCTTCAACTGGTCTTTTCATTTTGTTCTACAAATAACATTAATATAGATAACGGAGGCATATATAATCAAGAGAGTCAGTGTGGTGCAGTGGTTAGAGTGTTAGTCTACTCTAGGCCCTGGGAGAGACCAGGGTTCAAATCCCCCACTCAGCCATGAAACTCACTAGGTGACCTTGGGCCAGTCACTGCCTCTCAGCCAAACCTACCTCACTGGGATGCTGTGGGGATTAAATGAGGAGGGGGAGAACCATGCGTGCCACCTTGAGCTCCTTTTTCATATTTCAACTTTATTTGTCTTTAAGGCCTTCATTTATTCAACAGGTGACATTCATGGAGATATTTTATTTTTTTTAAACAGGGGAAAAAATATCTCAATAAACTATAGAAATGTTTTCACTGCTAATGTTTCAAAGGCATGACTTCTAGTGCTAGCTGAACGCTGCAGAATATCTACCAGATCAGTTAGGAGGGGAAATGTTCCAACTATTCTATAAATATTATGGCACCAACACACTAATTACCACCTGAGCTTTGACACAGGCCATTATAGCTAATAGCTGAACTGGCCCCTGTTCCACAGTCCAGCATTCTAACAGGCAGGCAGTTGTGTGGCTTTCCTCTGGGGTCCCTTTAATGAATTTCTGTTTTCATCCATTAATCACATTTTTGTAACGGAGCCCATCGGAACACAGTTTCTTGCTGCCTTGCTCTATGTCAGTTTCTAATTAATGCTTCTCTTGCATGATCACAAACTGCTTTTCCCCTACCCAAACAGGCTTTTCAGGTGGCAGAACAAATCAAACTCATGTTGCCCTCTCTTGCAGATGTTTAGGACAAATGCAACAGAAGCGATTTGCTTGGGAAAGAACGACTGCTTACCATTTTCGGTGGCACTGGTGATTATGGCCTGGTGCAGCTGCAGGCAGGGATGTCTTTAGCAGATGCGGTGCCGGGGTGCAAATATCCGCCCAGCACCACCAAATTACCACCGATAGTGTTGGGGTGGCCATAGCTGCGCACTGCCAGGCATGGGGGGGCGCAACTCTCCCCCATGCTGCTGCAGGAGAGCGATCCCTGCAGAGGCTTGGGAGGGAAGCTGCGCGCCTGCCAGCGTTATGGTTGGCGGGACGCAGCTGGCAGGCATGCAGGGAAAGGGGAGGCTGCTGGCAAAGCCGTGCAGCCCCCCACTTGCTGGGGTGCCCCTGAGAGGCCAGTGCCCTGGTGCGATGCACCACTAAGTTTCCGATGGATTTCTCATTAACAACTAGCAGAAAGATTTAAGTTGAATAAAAAGACTTTTGGTATAGAACAAAAAATACAGATTTTGAAATACAATTGTATACAGATGATGAACATATTGCTGAGAAAATGTATAAACTTTTGCGGAAATTTGAAATGCAAGAAGAACAAGTTAAAGAGTGCATGTTTAAATGGGAGGTGGGAAAGTTATAATATACAGATGGAACAGATGGAACAACCCATACGTGAACTAAAGGGTTAAATAAATTAAAATGCACATTATGTTATGATTTTAAAAATAATTTTTACAAAATGATGTATCATTGGTACTTAACTCCTGAGAAGTTATTTGGAATGCACAAAAATGTTTAAAATGTTTGTTGGAAGTGTCAAGAACATGAAGGGACATTTTATCACGCAGTTGCCAAGACCAAAAAATCCAAACTACAGTATTGTTACAAAAGCCCAAAAGCATTTGTCATACTTCTTATATTGCCTGTTGCACCAAGAGATAACTGCTCCATTTCACACAACCTCCAAGACAGCATACACATTCTTATGCCTTGGTTTTATTATTAGGATTTCCAACTTTACTGGGAAAAATTCAAGCTACAAGTACACTGAGCATAAATTTTAAAAAGGGATTATTATAAAATAATATTCATAAACAACAACTGCAAATATGTAAAAAAATGCAGGATCTGAGTGACATTTAACTCTCTCTCTCTCTCTCTCTCTCTCTCTCTCTCTCTCTCTCTCACACACACACACACACACACACATATTACCCACAGACTCCACTACTTAAATCTGAAATTGTTTCCCTGGTTGCTCTTATATTATCAGAGTATGCTTCTAAATTCAACCTCTTCAGTGCTATTGAGGCATTACTTTTCTGCAATTGTCAGGAACAGAGATTCCACAAAGCACTTTAGTGCATCGCAGCATTATCCAGACAAGACCCTCCTATAATATTTAATTTCAAATAAGTTCCATCAAGCAAGGATTCCTGGCAATTTCAATTACTGTAAATGTTTAGTGCCGTAAGTACATAAAACGGCCTATTTCGTATATCCAAAGAAGAAAAACTAGTTAATTAATACCATCTCCACACACAGTAACAGAAACACACGTTAAGTGGCAGTTAAGAGAGACTATTCAAGAGTCCATTCCTCAGTAATTTCCTGTCCAGAATTAGAAGGGGGGGTGGAATAAAAGGAGGTGAGTTATAGTTTCTGAAAAGCCTCAATAGTGCTGCCATAAAATTATAGTTCCCAAAAAGTCAATATCAGGAGGATGCGGCACAGTAAACTGTGGATTGCAGTGATTTGCAGGCACAATTATCTAACTGCCCTTTTAAGAGGGTGAGTGAGCAAAGCAGGGGTGAGTAAATCCAGCCTACCAATCAATGTTCTCTAGCTTATCCTAGACCCTGGCAGACCCTGGATTGAGTGCCTGTGGGTGGGTGTACATGCGTGCAAGAGTGTGGGGTTGCCACACCTACTTTGGGCCATACACATTGATGGCATGTGGCCCCTAGAGGGGTGGCCTCCCCCATCCCCTGCACTCAATTCCTAAGAAAAGACTGATTAGCTGGAAAGGCAAGAGTGAATTCTTTTATCCCCTGGCCCTTCCCAGCCCAGCAACAGGGCAAAGCTTCAGAGGTGTTATGTACTGAAGTTCTCACCCTGGGCCAGCAGGGGGATACTTTTAGATAGTTTTCACTCAGGTCCGCATATGCAAATAAGGAATTGAAAGTGAAGTTCAGTGATTGGATAGTTACAGAAAGTTGTTACTGTTGCTTTGTAGTTTAGCTCTATATAAGCAGGTTGGCTGAACCCTTCAGCCCAGTTCAGTTCTGGCCTGTAAATAAACAAGAGCTTTTTGAAGAATCGCTGTGTCGTCTGATATGTTCACCTACAACTTAACAAGAGGCACCCATGGTGCAGCTGCCTAACTGTTGCACATGCACACTGACTTCCCACCTTTTAGCCGCTCCCACCAGTGGTGTCAGTGTGCAAGACCGGGTGCTTTTGGTGGGTGTGGAAGGTGGGGAAAGAAGAAACCTGGAACACAGGGGTGGGGGTGGGGGGCTGGATGCAGCCCAGCCACTGTGAGGAGATGGGGCCAGGTGGGCAACTGGCTGTCTGGCTTGTTAGGCAGCAAACATTTTGTGGGGTCCCACAATACACTCCCTATAGAAAGGGCGGCAGCAATGGAAGCCAGATTGCCATTAACCTGGTGAGGACCACCACCTTTTATTTCTAGAAAAAGGCACAGGTGGGACAGGTTTATTTGACAAAACATAGAGGATCATGGACTGCTTTGAATATTCCATGAAGGAGTAAAAGAAGTTTAAGTGTTTGTTCTGACAGGAACTGGTGCTGTTATGACCAGTCTTTATGCCTATTTTGTGGGAATTTGAGGCCATAATCTGCATATTTTTCTAAAGGATATGAAGGGGTCAAGACTCACAGAGTTCCTGATTACTAGAGAAGGCACTGTGTCACATCATTTCCTTTGAGTTTGCTGACAGGAAAAAGACAAAAGGGTTAAATCCTTTCTACTTCCCTCTGCCTCAGAACTAAGCCTTCTTTTCCACCATGTTTCGGAGGCAGATGGATATCTGTCTGGTATCTGCTCAAGTGGAGACTTCATTTTTGAACTCCGCTATGTATTTTATAACCTAGAAGCAGTGCTTTTTTCTGGGCGGACACAGGGGTACGCATACCCCTAAACATTTTGTGAATCTAAGTTTTCACTTTAATGCTACAAGGGATGGTGTTTTTAAACTCTGCTAAATGTTCTGCTCACACACATCAGTGATAGGGAGGATGCATTGTAAAAAACGTAAAATAAATCCATCCAACATATTTTACATATATTTAAGCTTTAATTTTATTTCCACTATCTGGAAATTTCCACCATTTTGTATTTTATTGCTTTTTATTCCACAAGTTTTTATTTCTCTCTTTCTCTGGGCTCATCTGGACTTCCTTTTGTGCCGTGTTTCTAGGCACAGATATGAGGTTTAAAGCTCTTTGTCAGAGCGCTTCTAATTTGCCCTGGTGCTTTCCCCTCTGAAAACCCACTCTTTACCACTGAACCGGAGTGGATGGCAACCCACAGAAAACCCAGATTCAGCATTAAAGAGCAGGTTTTCCTGGGGAAAACAGCAGGGTAAAAAAATCACTTAGACATAGACTAGGAAAGCACAGGGCTGTG
Organism: Podarcis bocagei; assembly: GCF_964188305.1. NCBI lineage: Eukaryota > Metazoa > Chordata > Lepidosauria > Squamata > Lacertidae > Podarcis > Podarcis bocagei. The sequence goes on from NC_138140.1 coordinate 22,415,123, forward strand.
CTTAGAAAGTGTGGGGCGAAAAGTAAGTTTGGATGATACCCTGCTCTCTGTCACACACTGTTATGTACTGGGCTTGGATCCTAGAATAATAGGCAGGTAGGATCCTAGAATGCAACAACCTGATTGGCCTGCAGGAGCAGACCAATCAGACCCCAGGAGGTAGTTAATCAGCCTATTAGGCTGGTAGGATCCTTCACACACACATCTGATACATTCAATCATGGTTTCCAGTCTTTTGGGGCTCGGTGCACATCTGGAAGTCTAAGAAACTGTCACGGACACCATGACAGCGCAACACTTCCTGTCATGGTGGCACTTCCTGTTCTACCTCAAGCAGCAAAAGGGGGCATGTTGCTCCTGACAATAGTGTTTCATTATATTCACAAATGCTCCAGAAAACCAATCCCAAATCCAATCCCAAAGGTTTATACAGTGGCACCTCAGGTTACAGACGCTTCAGGTAATAGACTCCACTAACCCAGAAATAGTACCTTGCGTTAAGAACTTTACCTCAGGATGAGAACAGAAATCGTGCACCAGCGGCATGGTGGCAGCGGAAGGCCCCATTAGCTAAAGTGGTACCTCAGGTTAAGAACAGTTTCAGGTTAAGAACGGACCTCCGGAACGAAGGTTCTTAACCTCAGGTGCCACTGTACTAACTTGTGGACAACTTTAGAAGAACATTTTTTTTAACAGATATATGCTGTTATTAACTGCAGTGCATGTTTGGGAATACAAGGTTTCATAAGATATTTGGGGGGTCACTGGTGACATTTAAAGAATGAGAAAAAGAGAAAGAAAGTGGGTGCTGTTTCCGAGAAGTGACAATCTCGCTGTCATTTTGACATATAAGAAATACATGTAAGACTTAAGCTGACTTCAAGCCAAGGCTGTGGATAATTTAAAAAGCAGAACTCAGGAGGTCAGCCTGACCTTTCATGTCTATAGCCTTGTTTACCACAACAGAGTGAAAGATTACTGAGTGAAGGGGAACTGACCAAGTTCATCCAGAGGATATAAGAAGAGGCTGCTGGATGTGGCCATTGGCCCATCTAATCCAGCTCCTCTTCACTCCGTGGCCAACCAGTTACCTATTCAGGAAACCAACAAGTAGGATTTGAGCTCAAGAGCACTCCAAACTCCTGTGGTTTCTAGTAAGTGGTATTCAGAAGCATTGCTGTCTCCAGCTGCGACTAGAAGCCATCAATAGCCCTCCCCTCCATGAATTTGTCCAATAATATTTTAAAGTCGGTGGCCACCCCTTCCTCCTGTGGGAGCGAGTTCCATGGTTTTAACTATGTGCTGAATGAATAGTGTGGTAATAGGAGCACTCTATTTTGCCTTGTTCAGACCACACCTGGAGTAGTGTGGTTGGATGTCCACATGCCATGTATGTTTTAGTTGAGATTCCTGTATTGCAGGGGGTTGGACTAGATGGCCCTTGGGATCCCTTCCAATGCTACAATGCTATTATTCTAGGAAGTACTTTCTTTTATCTGCAGAGAAAGCTTCACAACTCAGCCTGGAAGTGAAGAGGGAATTCACACAACTAATCCCAGTACATGGGCCATTGCCCCTTACCTTTCTCCGTAAAAGTTTTCCTCCCTTTACACACACACTTCTGAGCCACTTCTTGCAGTACTTCCATCCTCCAGCCTGAAAGGAATGCTTCTGAAAGGAACGAACAAACAAGCTTTGTTGTGGCCACCTCCACTGGGTTCTAGTAGTTCTGGGTCCAATCCACAAACCTGTCCAGGAAGAGAGCACAGGGCAAGAGTTGAATGAGGCTGGAAGATTCCGGATTGATAACTTATTCCCTTAACTTACTCGCTCCCTCAGGAGGCAGTAACAACCACCAGCCTAGATGGCCTTAAAAGTGGATCAGATGCATTCACTGAGCAGAAGGCCATCAAAGGCAACTAGCCATGATGGCTATGATCTGTCTCCACAGTTGGAGGCAGCTATGCTTCTGAATATCAGTTGCTGGAAACCAAAGGAGGTAAGAGTGATCTTGTGTTCGAATCTTGCTTGATGGTTTCCCATAATGGGCATCTGGTTGGTCACGTGAGAACAGGATGCTGGACTAGATGGGTCACTGACCAGATCCAGCCGGCTCTTCTTATATTCTTATGAGTCTGTGGAACAACCTCCTGACCTAGTCTCCAGATGTCTCCATTTCCCATCTTCCCTGATCACTAGTCATGCTGGCTGCAACCAGAGTTCCAGACATCTGAAGGGCACCTGGTTGCAGAAGGCTGCTGTAGAGCTGGTGACAACTGAACCATACCCTGTCCCTTATGCTGCCCATATTTCTGCTTCAGCAAATCCTACAAAGGATCCTACATTTACGGTTTAGGGCAAAACTAGACCTGTCCAACTTCTATGTCTTTTTTCCTCTGTGCTGTGTTGAACTGTGTTTGCGTACATGTTTTAATTTGAAAAGGAAAATCAAAATCACCCTCCCACAAACCACTTTAGTTTCACAGTGAAAGATACAGTAAGTCCGTATCACCGTTTTTCTTCATGGTGGAAAAACATGTCAGAGGGACCTCATTTTCAAATCAACAATGAACAGGAAGAGAAAGAATTAAGAAAGCAATCAGAGAGTATTCTTAGTAGTCTTCTGATCTCATTGGTAGCCTCCAAGGCTGTTCTAAAACAGAAGCAGCAGAAGAATAAAAGCCACACAAAGGAAAATAAAGTCCGGAAAAGATGCAATGAATTCTATGCTACATCTCATCTGGTTTGGCCCATAGCAAAGTTATGACTGTATATGATGTATCTATTTATATCTGGTGGTTGTTTAGGCAACCTTTTAATACAGATCTGGTGGTTATACAAGCAATCTCTTCCAATATGTACCTATGGCTGGGGAGAGTAAAACAAAACAGAATGCAGCCCTAAAACAAGACTCATGTTTCCAGACCTCCTGGTTGCAGAACCCACAATAACTTGCTTATTTTAGTTTAATGGAGGCAGATTTAAGTCAAGGCTCAGCTGAATTTCCATATGTTTTCTTATTTGTGCCAATTCTAGCATTATTGGTAACAGAGAATCTTTCACTGAATAGGGTAGTCAGATTGCACTACGATTCTTTCCTCTTTTTTGGCTCAGAGATGAAATAATTGAAATAAGAATGGTAGAATGATGTTGGATAGAAACTAAGTGGTATTTTGCTGTAATGCTATAAGGGAATATGAGAAAATGGTTATTAATAGGTAAAAAAATAATAATGTTATAATATTTAAAAATTGAAGATTAAGATGAATGAAGAGGGGAGGGATTTGCTGAATTAACAATTGGAACTGGAATACAGAAAAGGAAGGCGTGAGGAGGTCCGGGAAATAAGCAAATGAAAAATATGTGATAGAAAGATTGAACTGTTTTTTAACTATTTTTTTTGTTTTTTTGTTTTTTCTTTTTATTCTGTAATTTTTTGAAAATCTTAATAAATATCTTACCAAAAAAAAAAGAAATAATTGAAATAAAACCACTGAGCCTAGGGCTTGCTGATTGGAAGGTCGGCAGTTCAAATCCCCGTGACAGGGTGAGCTCCCGTTGCTCGGTCCCTGCTCTTGCCAGCCTAGCAGTTCAAAAGCACGTCAAAGTGCAAGTAGATAAATAGGTACCGCTCTGGCGAAGGTAAGTGGCGTTTCCGTGCCCTGCTCTGGTTTTGCCAGAATCAGCTTAGTCATGCTGGCTACATGACCCAGAAAAACAGTATGTGGACAAACATCGGCTCCCTTGCCCAGTAAAGCGAGATGAGCACTGCAACCCCATAGTCGTTCACGACTGGACTTAACTGTCAGAGGTCCTTTACCTTTACCTTTTAAATCTAATAGCCATCAATAGCCTCTCCCCTCTGTCCCTCAGAGAATTTGTCCAATCCTTTTTTAAAGCCATCCAAATTAGTGGTCATCGCTGCCTCCTGTGGGAGAGAGTTCCATAGTTCATGCGCTATGTGAAGAAGCCCCCTTTTTTAATCTGTCATACATCTCCCAACATTCAGCTTCAAGGGATGTCCACAAGTTCTAGTGTTTTGAGAGGGGAATAAAAACTCTATTCACTTTCCCCATGCCATGCATCATTTTATAAACTTCTATCATGCCATCCCTTACTTTCCTCTTCTCTAAACTAAAATGCCCCAAATGCTGCAGTCTTTCTCCACAGGGAGTTGTTATTACACTGATAACCTTTAATGGAGGGATGGCTAACCAGTGGTCTTTGAGTCTGATCTGGATCCCCAAACTATTTCCAAGGACCCCAGAATTGCCAATATATTGGTGGCACCACGCACCACCCACCCAACAGAAATCATGAACCATTCTGCAGTTGCGGGGGGGGGGGGTGCAGATGTATTTATTTATTCATTTTATATCCCACCTTTTTCTCCAAGGAGCTTAAGGCATTGTGCATGGTTCTGTCCCCATCCTCATTTAATCCCTGCAACAACCCTCTGCGGTAGGTCAGGTTGAGAGCAGTGACTTGGCTCCCAAGGACAAGCCCCATGAGGTTCATGGCTGAGTGGGGATTTGAACCCTCTCCCAGGTCCTATCCCAATACTCTCTAGCCACCATTGGCCATATGGTTTGGGGGTGCAAGGATCAGCCGTGGCTTGTTAGGAGACATGAATGGCAAGCAGCATCACCACTGTTACTTCTGCATTCTTGAGCATTGGCAATTTCTCCTGTCAGCAGTTTGGAGACTGCTTCATAAAATCAGAGCAGACTAGAGTTGCACATGGTGCACTCAACAATTTCCAAAAACACTCTTCATAGCCCAGGTCAAAACTTGGGTCTAAGAGGTGCAGATCATCCTCCTGCCAGCATTGCAAGGAGCTGTACTTCTGGACAGGGCTAAGATTCCATGTACATGCCAAGTACTTATTTAAGAAAGACATTGGTCAATAAATTAATTATTCTGGAATCTGAGTGCACACCAATTATCCCCCCCCCCATGATATATACCTAATATATATTTAGAGAGAGAGTGACCATCCTCAGTTGTTTGGAGGCGGAATGGGGAAAAGAAGGTTGGAGGGAATGTTTTTATCTCAAATGAATGCAAAAGATGGAAGAGCAGAGGAAGCTTTCAAATAATTATAGGTACTTTTGAAAGTATCGGTCAAGCTAGCCTAATTATTTCATGTCAATTAATTCAGGCTCTTACAAATAGTGTCACAATTATTTGGGAATATTAGAAAACTAATTTGCAAAGCAAGCGTAGGCGACTGCTGAGTAATGATAACATCACTTGACTTTGACCCCTCTGTGGCACTTCACTCCCTCCCACTGTGACATGAACACACACACACACACCCCAGAGAATTTGCAATGAGGTCCTTTGACCTCCAAAAGGTCAGCCACCCCGGCTTTAAAGGGTCCTGGAAGATAACAGTAGCTGTGGAAGCAAACCCAAGGTTTGAAAGATGGGCACACCCCCAAGTTACTGCACATACATTTGTGAAATTTATAAAACCCTGGGCTTCTGAGTCTGTTTGGTCTCACATGGGGACATTGTGTATGGGTTCCAACTGTTATTTACCAATAACTGGAGCTTAGTTGGCTTGGAAGGATTGGACAGATATTTATGGACAGAGATTGGATAACTCAGATAGGACCTAGGAGCATGCCTCATACTAAATTAACCCACTGGTCCATTTAGTCTGATATCAGTACTGAGTCTCTGGCAGCTCTCAGGAGTTTCAGGCAGGGAACATTCTCAGACCTACCTGGAGATGCCACTGGGGATTGAACCTAGGACCTTCTGCATGCAAAGCAGGTGCTCTACCACTGAGCTACATCTCCTTCCCAATGAATGACCCTCCGTGTTGAAAGGCAGCCTGACTCTGAGTGACAGATGCTGAAGACAGCAAAAAGGAACAGCCAGGGCTTTGGACTTCATGCCCTCTTTCTGGGCTTCTCAGTGGATAGTATTCGGGTGATGAATGTTCCAGGCAAGCAGAGCTAGATGAGGTCTTGGCTCAAGCCAGCAGGTCCCTGCTACTGTACTCACAAGTTTGATGCAACAGCCTCCAAGGCAAATGGTGATCCATCTCGTCCAGAAATGAGCGTTAATTCCCCTGAGAGATGAAATGTGATATTTCAAGGCTCCCAGTCACTCAGCTAACATTCCAGGGCCTTTGCAACCCAAGAGTTGGGGAATCTGTCAGCTGGCACTTCACATGCACTAAGTAGATGGGTTCAAAATAATATTTTGTTTTGGGGCTTTTAAATACAACAACATTACTGCTTTGTGGTGCAAGGCATCTCATCACATCTGTTAACACTACGGTAATTTCAGAAAATCAACATGCTTACCAAGTTACAAATGAATGACTTTTTTGAGAGCCAGTGCATACCCTACAAGTGTCCTTGTTTTCTAGGGACACCCCTGATTTAGAGAAGGCATCCCAGTTTCTGATTTGATCCTGGAATGTTCCCTATTTCCACTAGAGAAATGTTGGAAGGTATGGAGTTATCTGACCCCCGAGCCATCTGAAGGCAATCCTATATAGGAAAGGGTTTTTTATGTTTTTATATATGTTGGAAGCTGCCCAGAGTGGCCAGGGCAATCTAGTAACATGGGGGGGGGGGTAAAAATAGTAGTATTATCATTGTGGAATGGGAAGTCCCAATTATTATCAGAGAAATGTTGGAGGGTATGCCAGTGTGGTGCAGTGGTTAGAATGTAGAACCAGAGCCTGGGAGAGATGGGTTCAAATCCCCCCAAGTAGAAATGAAGCTCAGTTGGTGTGACCTGGGGCCAGTCACTGTCTCTCAGCCTAACCTACTTCACAGGGTTGTTGTGGAGATTAAGCAAGGGTGGGGGAGAACATCATTTGCCACTGAGTTTCTCTGAGGAAAAGATGGGAAAGAAATGCAATAAATAAAATAAAATAAATATGGGATAGGGTCAGAATGTTCTTGGGGAATGGTTTTCTTTTTGATATGGAGATATATATTTATTTAAATACATATACTTATATAGCACCAGTTATGTAGACATCTCAAGAGTGTGTACAACAAAGCATAAAATACAAGACCAAAAATGCAATTTATTTACATTTATACCCCAACTTTCTCCCAAGGAGCTTAAGGTGGCATACATGATGCTGCTCTTTCCCATTTCATCCTCACAGCAACACTGTGAGGTAGGCTAGGCTGAAAGGGGCAGTGGTTAGCCGAAGATCACCCAGTGAGCTTCATGGGCAAATGGGCTTTTGGGTGCTTTAGCAGCTGTTCCCCACTTGGGATTCCCAGCAACTGGTAGAGAGCTGTGAGGTATTGACAGTGAAGATAGAGCACAGCCATCATGGCTAGCAGCCTTTGATAGCTTATTGTCCTCCATGAATTTGGCTCTTTTAAAGCCACCCATCACTCCCTCTGTTGGGAGTGAGTTCCATAGATGAACTATGCGCTACGTGTAATATTTGTATCACAAGGTATGGTGCATTGCCTTTATGGAAAAACTGAAAAAGAATCTGAGAGTAGAGTCTCTAAGTCTGACAAATTTATTTCAACATGGCATTCTTGTATTAATTATCTCAATAATTAAACTAACAGTCAACATCCTCCTGTTGCATTATACAATAATTTGGAATGCTTAGTTTCATAAGAGCAGTACAGCTTTATTCATTATTACACAAACAAGAAAGGAGTACCTGTGGCATTTAAAAGCCTTTGGGTCTCATTTAGATTCCCCCCCCCCCCCAAATCAGATATTCTTCACTCACCGGAATTGCCCTGTGAAGAGCTAGAAATAACAAATAAGGCTGTTTGTACTATATGGAATGCTTTTCCCCATTACATATATTTAGGTGCCAGGTGAAAACATTCCTCTTTTCCCAGGTCTCTGGCTCCTTAAACGATCTATAGCCTTTTAAACAGGGGGTAGTTATTGTTTTGTTTGTATTATTTTATATTTTTGTGTTTTCATTCTGTAAACTGCCCTTGGATCCTTGGATGAAATGCAGTATATAAATTTAGTAAGTAAATAAGTAAGTAAATGGTTTTATGCTTCCTATTACATCAATATTGTATGTTTTCCACCTGAACAATCTTTTCTTCTTATTTTCTTTTACTTACCTGTACCCTTCATTGCTTTTCTCTATCCACTTTCTCCAGGACATACATATATTTATAAATGTCTATCCTGCCGCCTCTTACTCTAAACTGAAAAGTCCCTAACACTTCAACCTTTCCTCTTGGGGAATCGCTCCATCCCTTTGATTATTTGGATTGTCAAATAGCTGTCCTGTAGGTACCTCTTTCAGTCATCTGTGTTCCTCCCCGCCCACAGCTTAAGCTGTCTGCCAACCTTCCCAGCTAAGGGTGCTCTCTCCCCACTTACTCAGTTTGCCCCCTGAATTATCAGGGGCAAAAGATCTATTTGGAGACAGAGAAGAAAGGAGGGAGGCTCCAGGAAGGGGACCCCTAACAGAGGAGCAAAAGAGGTTGCAGCCTTTGCCCTCCAGAACTCTCAGTGACTTTGGAAAGAAGGAGGGAGAGAACCAGTGCAGAATAAGGTTACAGCAGGTAGAGCATCAGGGTTTGAATTCCCACTTGACCATGAAGTTTGCTGGGTGACCTTGGAGCAGTCAATTTCCCCCAACCTTGGAGGGTTTGTTGTGGTGATTAAATGAGGAAGGGGAGAACCATGTACCCAACCTTGAGATCTTAGGAGGGAAAGGAGATGTAGACTGTCTCTGGAGACAGTGGAAGACTGCACCTTTGAAGTCAAACTGTTGGAAGGTTTAAGCTCCTGCTGTGGCTGGAGAGACATGTTTTGTTGCAGCTGGGGCAGATGAAGGTGTCAGGTTGTGCTGATGCAGGTACACCACAGAGTTTCTTCTTTCTGCCCTCCTCCCAGAGGTCATTTCTCCTCTGGTATATAAAATATATCTGGGTGGCAGCCTTTTCCTGCCTTCTATGGCATTCACTGTCTCATCAGTGGCAAGAGTCAGGGGATATGGCAATTAAGGCAGTGTGGTATAGTGTTTAGGGTGTCAGACTAGGGCCAGGGAGGCCATGGTTCGAATCCGTGCCTGGCCATGAACCTCATCTTGGGCCAGTCACCCACTCTCAGTCTGACATAGACCAGAGGGTTGTTGTGTTGATAGTGGCAGACAGCAATGTTCCTGAATACCAGTTGCTGGAAACCACAGGAGGGGAGAGGGCTGCTGGGGTGCCCAGGTTTCCTACAGGCATCTGGTTGACCCCTGTGAGAACAGGATGCTGGGCCAGAGGGACTATCCGCCTGATCCACTTGGACTGGGTCTCTCGTGAGGATAAAATGGGAAGAGAACGGCGCCGCCACTTTGAGCTCCTCTGAAGAAAAGGTGGCTATGCAAACGTAAGAATGAAATAAAACAAAGAGGTTGCAGTTTTGACCCCGTATGGGACAGCTGCATTGCAGGGGGTTGGGGCCAGGCGATCCTTCCAACTCAACAGGTCTTTATTCCACTTTCTTCTTCGCTCCTCGCGTGGAGCATTCAGCTGGATGAGTCTCTCTCTCTTTCTCTCTCTCTGGCCGAGCGAGGACTCCTCCTCCTCCTCCTCCTCTTTCAATGCAATCGTCGCCGCCTCGCCTCCAGAAGGGAAATGGGAGGGAGGGAGGGAGGGAGGGGACAGTCAGCCCCCACCCCACCCCACTCCTAGTCCCCATTCCTTGACTGTTGACGGCTTCGTTGCGCGGCCAGGTACAGCAAGACTCTGGGCTCGCGTGGCGGACAGAGGGAGGAGCAGAGCGTGTGTTTGTGGGGGGGGGGTACTTTTAAGCAGGGGTAACAGCCCATCTCTGACCGGGTGGGGGGAGAGAGAAAGCAGATATAAGGCAAGCAGGCAGAGGCTGTCCAACGTCCCGGCGGCTCCCTCTGCCTCCGTAGCCGCAGCCGGGACGCAGCTGGCAACAGCTGGCTCGCAACTTTCCGGACCCCTCGCAAGAAAGCTTAGATCCGAATCCAATGGGCGCTGCAAGACCCTTGGCTTCTGACCAACTATGAGCCGGCAGCGGCCCTTCTGGCTGCCTCCGCCTCTCTTCCTCTCAAATCCCTTTTTCCGCAGCCAAGATGCCGAGAGCGAAAACAGCAGCGAAGACTTGTTTTCAGACTTCGAGGGCTTCGACAACGAGAGCTCCTTCTCCCTAGACGACTGGGACGTGGACGACCTAGACGGTTTCGACAGCGGTGCGCGCTACGAAGGGGCGTCCCAGAGCAGCAGGGTGAGAGCGCTGCTCATCATGGCCTACTCGGTCATCATCTGCATCTCGCTCTTCGGAAATCTGCTGGTCTGCCACGTGGTGGTGAAGAACAAGAAGATGCACACGGCCACCAGCCTCTTCATCGCCAACCTGGCCGTGGCGGACATCATGATCACCACCCTGAACACGCCCTTCACTTTGGTAAGAAATGGTCACTGGAAGGGAACGCTCCCCTACTCACCCAGCCAGCAAGTTGCAGTGAGCAAAAATAAGTTATGTAGCTCCTGGCTGCAGGCTTAGAATCATAAAGGGCATAGCACAAAAGGAAAAGGGATTGGTAGGGAAGGGGGGGGGGACTCCAATCCAGAGGCTAGCTCTGAGTTGCAAAGTTCTTATAAGTATTCAGTCTGGCAGGGAAGGGCAACACCAGCTGCATCTTCTCCAGTGGATGGATGAGACCAGGCTGGTTTCCCCCTCACCATGATGTTGCTCCTTGGGAAGAGTAATTCCTTTTGTAGATCTAAATCTGAACAAGCTAGCAGCAGCTGGGTCATCAGGTCTTAGAATCGCTAGCCCACAGCATTTAGCATTGTGTTGGCTCCCAAACAGGGCTCAGTCCCAAGACAGGAGACAAAATAACAGGGGCAAGGGTTCCCCTGATGATATGCAGAGTTCCCTCCTCTTTCCAAGTGGCTGCTCCAAACTGCACACCGAATCTCTGTGCTGGTGCCAGCCTCCAGCAAAAAGCTCCACATACCATGTGAAGCATATAAGAGTTAATCAATAATTTTTATCTGTCTGTGCAATTGCTCCAATTTAAGTCTCAAGGTTAAGCAAGTTTATCAGAAAGTATTGCAGCACCTTAAAACTGATGAACGTACTGAACAGGCATAAACTTTTGTTTGTCTTTGCTGTTTTTGCAGGAATAGACTGACGGGGGGGGGAGGCATACCTCTATCCTAACTAGGAGTCAGTTTCCTTCTTTGAAAGCCTTTGGGGGCTCGCTCATACCCCTCTTTAAGAAACCCTACCCCAATCCCAGAAGCCAAAGGAGAACTATCTTGTCCAGTGTTTCTCAAACTTGGGTCTCCAGCTGTTTTTGGACTACAACTCCCATCATCCCTAGCTAGCAGGGAATATGGAAATTGTAGTCCAGAAACAGCTGAAGACTCAAGTTTGGGAAACACTGGCTCTAGGGTTATTCAACAAGGAGTGAACAGCAAACTACTTTTTTAAAAGAAAATAATAAAATAACAGTCCCCCTCAGGACCTTTGCACCTCCCATCCTTCACAACTATGCCACTTTTTTGAGAACTAAGCTCCAGCAGGCTCCTATTAAGTTTATTTACTTACTATATTTATATCCTACCTTTCCTCCAAGGAGCCCAATGTGTGGACGGACGTCTTCCCATTTTATCCTCATAGCAACCCTGTGAGGTAGGTTAGGCTGAGAGACAGTGACTGGCCCCCAAAATCCTAGCCCAGGACGCTAACAACCTTACCAACACTGGCTGTCTAGTTCTGGCTATGGTTCTCGATTTCTTACAATGTGTGCAGGTTGTTGGTATGTGTGTACTGGATTTCAACTTCCTGCTGTAGTTTTATCTGCTGGCTGGGCACAGTGTGTCTGTCTATAAGAGTGTAGGAACAGCTTGCCTATCTAGTCCAACATCCTGTTCTCACAGTGGCCAATCAGATGCCTCCATGGGAAGCGTACAAGCAGGAGTTGAGCACAAGAGCAAACTCTTGTGGTTCCCAGCAACTGGTATTCAGAAGCATTGCTGCCTCTGACTGCGGAGGCAGAGCATGGCCACTGATAGTTAGTCGCCATGGGTAGACCTTCTCCATGAATTTGTCTAATCCTTTTCTAAAGATATCCATGTTGGGGGCCATCACTGCCTCCTGTGGGAGAGAGTTCCACCGTTTCACTATGTGCTGAGTGAATTATCTGCCCTGAATCTGCCAATGTTCAGCTTTGTTGGGTGTCCACGAGTTTTAGCATTATTATGAGAGAGGGAGAAAATCGTTCCTCTCTCCACTTTCTCCATGCCATGTGTAGTTTTATAAACTTCTATCATGTCGCCTCTTCATCACTTTTTCTCTAAATGAAAAAGTCCCTAACTCTCCATTCTAGTTGCTCTTTTTCTGAACCCTTTTCCAATATCCTTTTTGAGGTGAGGCGACCAGAGCTGAACACAGTACTCTGTGGGGATCATTGGGGACTCTGCTTTCTCCTTCTCTTCATTCAGAGAACTGTTATCTATTCCGGCTCTTTGCTTCCTGTGACTTAACCAATTCCTGACCCACAGGAGGACCTCTCCACACTAGCACAGTGTGCCAGAATGTCTTGGTTTATAGCGCCATCAGGGCAGGACTTTGGGGCAGAAGCCGTGGGTCCTGCTCAGCAGAATAGGGGGGGGGGGAGGAGAGCAGATGCAGTTGGACTGACTTGCCACATGTTTGGTGTGAGTGAAGTTACACACATTTAAAAAGCCACCCACCCATCATATGACCATTAAGTCCTGAGTCTAAAATTACCAAAGTGCATTTCTAGGGTGTGCTTAAGCTTCTGTGTATTTTAAACCTTTTAAACTTCTGCAAATGCTATTATTTTGGAATGCCGTGTATAGTCATGTACAGCCTCCAACTGTGATGATTTCACAGGGGAATAAGAGGGAAGGTGTACATTTATTATCTATTATTTATTTATTTACATTTGTCTCCCAACTTGCCTCCCAAGGAGCTCAAGGTAGCATAAATGCTGTAATTCCTTTTCATGCTATCCTTGGAACGACCCTGTGAGGTAGGTTAAGCCAAAAGAAAGTGACTGGCTCAAGGTCACATCTAGTGAGCTTCATGGCAGAGTGGGGATTCGAACCCTGGTCTCCCAGGTCTTAGTGCAGCACTCAAACCGCTGCACTGGCTGGCTTTATTTCTCTTCTGGTAATAAGCATTTGGAGTTTTTGTTCCTGATCCAGCAGAGACTTGCTCTGTTCTCTACTACTGGACCACCACCATTTGTGCACAAAGTTAAAACTCCCCCCAGTATTGGAGCAAAGGAGAATGTATACCATTCACGTCTCTAGAAAATGAAGAAACTTCCTGTCCCTTCTCAGTGCAACAAAAATGGTGCCCAGTTCTTTCAATCAGTTTTCAGTAATGATATAGTTATCCCACACTTCCTCCAAAGAGCAGAGTCCCCCCCACCTTTTCCTTTTTAAAAATAATCCTCACAACAAACCTGTGAGGTAGGTTAGGTGGGAGAGACTGAAGGGCTGTTGCTCCAGGTAAAGCATCTTCCTTGCAAGCAGACGTTCCCAGGTTCCGTCCCCAGCATGGCCAGGTAAGGAGGGTAGGAGAGACTATCTCTGGAAACCTGGAGAGCCACTGCTGGTCTATGTATACAGTACTGAGGCAGATGGACCAATGGTCTGACTTCATCCATAATTTAAAATATATAAAAAAATTAAACCACTACAGAATAAATTACGGTAAAACAAATTAAAACTTTCTAATCATCTGGATAGGCTTGTCTAAATAAGAATGTCTTCAGCAGGCACCAAAGAGAGTACAGTGAAGGCACGTGTCTGATATCAACGGCAAATCTAACCCTAAATCACATATTCACCACCTCTCCTTACTTAAAGTACTTTATCTTGATACTGGGCTTGGGGAGGTGTGCAGATAGATGACTCTTCTCTGACAGCTCCTGAAACAGCTCCTGACCGAACAGAAGAAACTAGTCGCCCCCCCCCCCAAAGTAATGTTAGTTTGGGAAATGTTTTGAAAACACAGTGTACAATCCACTGGGAAAATCTCTTGTGCCATCCCAAATGGATTGTGGCCCCATTTCCTCACAGACACTTTTACAATTGGCCTCAGGGCCAGTCCACCCATGAGTCAAAGTGAGGTGACTGCCTCAGGTGGCAGAATCCCCAGGGGCAGCAGATCCCAATGCTGATCTTTATTCCCCTCTTGTTCCTGATGTAGATCTTCACTTATCTCTTCTTCCCTGGCAGGAAGCAGGGTGCTGTTTTGTACTTCATTTGAGGTGCCCAGAAGTCTTGGGCCGGCCTTGGTTGGTGTGATGAAAGTCTTCTGCCCTTGTTTACAACAATTCATGCAGTTCAATGGGAATTGTACCCTAAAAGGGAAGATTTGGTAACTCGTTTTCAAATTTGCATCTGGTGTGTGTGTGTTGATGGGGGGTTGTATGACAGGTTCACCTGTCTGCCAATCTATCTCACTATACAATGCTCTTGTAAGGATACACTGAAGAGGAACTATGAATCCTGTGTTCCTTGGTCTGACAAAATGGCTAGAGGTTGAGGCTAAGACCTGGGTTCAAATCTCCACTCAGCCATGAAGCTTTCACTGGGTAACCTTGGGGGCTAGTCACACTGCCTATCAGCCTAACCTACCACACTGGGTTGCTTTGGAGATTAAATAAGGAGGAGGCCTCTGAAAGCCCCTGGAGCTCACTGGAGGAAAAGGTGGGATATAAATGCAATAAAACAAACAAACAAGTAAACAACTAGGAGTGCTTCCACATGGGTGTCTACTGTGGGATGTGTCCTCAGACATGCAAATATTTTGTACACCCACATGGTATCTCTATTACCCCCCTCCAAAATAATAAGATTCTGATAATGTGAAAAAACATTTTGCCAGCAACCCATTTACGATATCTGAATGATCTGTTATGATATTAAGCTCCTGTTTGGGGGAGGGGGGAAACCCCTTCACTTTAATCCACATTTGGGATGATTTACAAATTGCCTGCTATACTTTCTAGGTCCGATTTGTTAGCAGAACCTGGGTTTTTGGAAAGCAGATGTGCCACGTGAGCCGGTTCGTTCAATATTGCTCTGTCCATGTGTCTGTGCTGACTCTGACAGCTATTGCTCTGGACCGCCATCAGGTAGAGTATCGTTTTTTTAAATCCCAATATTTTACAAAGAGAATACGAAATCTGCACCAAGAGAATGCAGATTCCACAATCAGAATTAATAATGCACTTTAAAAGCTGGGAGAAACAGAATGGCCTGCTAATGACAGGTTGCTTGGGCAGGTGGGTGGGACACTGAAACAGTCTATGTCAGCCTTGCTGGCATTCCAAGACAAGTGTATAAAGGCATTTTCACATATCAACTGACAGCCAGTTTTTCTGGTGTTTCCCGAGAATGTCTTTCAAACATAACACTGGAATGGGCTGATGTTGTTTTTTAAATGGGCCTCAGATTTGACCAATAATGGCCACCAACCTTGATTGCTTAAAAAGAGGATTAGACAAATTCATGGAATAACTACTGGCTATAATGGCTATGCCCTGGCTCCACCGTCAGAGGCAGCAACGCTTCTGAATACTACTTGATAGAGCTGGAACAGAGAGCTGCTCCTGTGCTCAAATCCTGCTTGTGGGTTTCCCACAGGTATCTGGGTGGCCAGTAAGATAACCGGATGCTGGAACAGATGAACCACGGCCCTGACCTAGCAGGCTCTTCATTTGTCCTTATGTTCATGAAATAATATATTAAGCAAATTCAAAGTGGGAGCAAGTAAACATCACCCACGTTCTGAAAGGGAAAAGCACTTGTGCCCAAATCTGCAATAACCCTGCCACTGCCCACCTCAGTTGCAGAGACCATTTTCAGCAGCTTGCAAGACCTTTTGCAAAAACAAACAAAGCCTCTTTTCACCTCTGTTTTGACTCGGCCCACTATTACATGAGATTGAGTCCTATTGATCTCCATAAGACATAGGAATATGTTTGTGAGTCAAGGCCTGTACAGTGGTACCTCAGGTTAAGTACTTAATTCGTTCTGGAGGTCCATTCTTAACCTGAAACTGTTCTTAACCTGAAGCACCACTTTAGCTAAAGGGGCATCCTGCTGCTGCCGCGCCACCAGAGCACGATTTCTGTTCTCATCCTGAAGCAAAGTGCTTAACCTGAAGCACTACTTCTGGGTTAGCGGAGTCTGTAACCTGAAGCATATGTAACCTGAAGCGTATGTAACCCAAGGTACCACTGTATGAGAATTTACAACCTTATTCATTCTGTGACTTCCTTAGGTCATCGTGCATCCACTGAGGCCTCGAATGTCCATCATGAAAGGAAGGATCTGCATTGCTGTCATCTGGTTAATGGCAAGCTGTTTCTCCCTGCCCCATGCCATCTACCAGAAGCTGATGTGGCTTTCTATGGGGTAAGAGGAATAAACAAGACATCATTAAAAGGGGCACCCGCTGCATTATTTGTCGCTGCAAATATTACAAATGATGCCTGAAGAATCATAGAATCATAGAGTTGGAATAGACCACAAGGGCCATCGAGTCCAACCCCCTGCCAAGCAGGAAACTCCATTAGAGCACTCCTGACATATGGTTGTCAAGCCTCTGCTTAAAGACCTCCAAATAAGGAGACTCCACCACACTCCTTGGCAGCAAATTCCACTGTCGAATAGCTCTTACTGTCAGGAAGTTCTTCCTAATGTTTAGGTGGAATCTTCTTTCTTGTAGTCTGGATCCATTGCTCCGTGTCCGCTTCTCTGGAGCAGCAGAAAACAACCTTTCTCCCTCCTCTATGTGACATCCTTTTATATATTTGAACATGGCTATCATATCACCCCTTAACCTCCTCTTCTCCAGGCTAAACATGCCCAGCTCCCTTAGCCGTTCCTCATAAGGCATCATTTCCAGGCCTTTGACCATTTTGGTTGCCCTCCTCTGGACACGTTCCAGTTTGTCAGTGTCCTTCTTGAACTGTGGTGCCCAGAACTGGACACAGTACTCCAGCTGAGGTCTGACCAGAGCAGAATACAGTGGCACTATTACTTCCCTTGATCTAGATGCTATACTCCTATTGATGCAGCCCAGAATTGCATTGGCTTTTTTAGTTGCCGCGTCACACTGTTGGCTCATGTCAAGTTTGTGGTCAACCAAGACTCCTAGATCCTTTTCACATGTACTGCTCTCAAGCCAGGTGTCACCCATCTTGTATTTGTGCCTCTCATTTTTTTTGCCCAAGTGCAATACTTTACATTTCTCCCTGTTAAAGTTCATCTTGTTTGTTTTGGCCCAGTTCTCTAATCTGTCAAGGTCGTTTTGAAGTATGATCCTGTCCTCTGGGGTGTTAGCCACCCCTCCCAGTTTGGTGTCATCTGCAAATTTGATCAGGATGCCCTTGAGTCCATCATCCAAGTCGTTGATAAAGATGTTGAATAAGACCAGGCCCAAGACAGAACGCTGTGGCACCCCACTAGTCACTCTTCTCCAGGATGAAGAGGAACCATTGATGAGCACCCTTTGGGTTCGGTCAGTCAGCCAGTTACAAATCCACTGAGTGGTAGCATAGTCAAGACCGCATTTTACCAGCTTCTTTACAAGAATAACATGGGGCACCTTGTCGAATGCCTTGCTGAAATCAAGGTAGGCTACATCCACTGTGTTCCCTTCATCTACCAGGCTTGTAATTCTGTCAAAAAACGAGATCAGGTTAGTCTGACATGACTTATTTTTCAGAAATCCATGCTGACTATTGGTATCACAGCATTCCTTTCTAGGTGCTCACAGACTGTTTGCTTAATGATCTGCTCCAGAATCTTCCCTGGTATTGATGTCAGACTGACTAGGCGATAATTATTTGGGTCCTCTCTTTCCCCCTTTTTGAAAATAGGGACAACATTTGCCCTCCTCCAGTCTGCCGGGACTTCGCCTATTCTCCAGGAATTCTCAAAGATGACTGCCAGTGGTTCTGAGATCACATCTGCCAGTTCTTTTAATACTCTTGGATGCAGTTCATCTGGCCCTGGAGACTTGAATACATCTAAACTAGCCAAGTATTCTTGTACTATCTCCTTAGTTATTCTGGGCTGTGTTTCCTCTGCTGAATCATTTGCTCCAAATTCTTCAGGTCGGGCATTGTTTTCTTTATCGGAGAAGACTGAGGCAAAGAAGGCATTGAGGAGTGCAGCCCTTTCTGTGTCCCCTGTTTGCATTTCAAGAGATGGGAAGGTACTGCAGAGGAAATTTATTTGAAGGGTTCAGCTCTGACAATGCTGCTGCTATCTTTTAGCTGCTTCTTTAGGTGTCCATGCTCTACTTGGGAAACATTCAAACCATACCTTTAAAGCACTATGATACCACTTAAACAGTCATGGCTTTCCCTAAAGATTTATGGGACTTGGAGTTTGTTTAAGGGTGCTGAGAGTTGTGATGAGGCCCCTGTTCCCTTCACAGAATTGCAGTTCTCAGAGTGGTTTAACAGCCGATCCTTCTTCACAGGGAACGCTGGTACTGTAGCTGTGTGAAGGGAATAGAGGATTTCCTAACAATACTCAGGGCCCTAAAACAAAACAAAACAAAACAAAATTACAGCTCCCGGGATTCTCCGGGGGAAGCCATGACTGTTTTAAATGTTATGTTGTGAAGGTGGCCTTGGTGTTCACCAGAACCGCTTCCCTCCCTCCATACAAAGGCTGATAGACCTTTTAAAAAAACCCTTCTAAGTTGCTTCCAAAGTTCCCCACTTCCCCTTAGCTTAGAAAGAGACCACACATTTGGTAAGTTAAAAATGGCTTCCTTACAAATTCTTCAAAATGCCATATTCCACCAGCAGCAAGAAAAGACCAGCAGTACAACTTACTTCAAAATTGGCAAATATTTCTCAGTAACTATTTGTATAAAACACAAAAGTGGCTTGCTTAAGCAACACAATCTAGGCTTGGAACATCCAAATTAGACCACCTTACTGGTAGGGTTCTCATAGTGGAAGAGAAGAGAACAGAGAGTTTGGTAACCCTTTCTCCCAAGGTGAGGAGATGTGACCGAGTAAAGCCTGGCAGCACAGCTTACTTTATGGTCTTAACCCCTTCATGCATTAATTAGGGTTAAGCATGGTGGTTATATGATGCTAGATTTATCACAGTCCATCCCCGTCCCCCCGCAACTCCAACAAGTTTGGGATGAGAGGGCTGTGCTGTCTGTCTAGCCCAACTTACCCCATGCAAGATGGAAACCTGTTTCTCACCTTTTGCCTGAAACCTCATGATACCTCTGTTAACAAACTGCAGTTCCCAGAATTCTCTGGGGGGGAGCCATGAATGGTTGTAGTAGTATCCATAGCACTTAAAATGGATGGTGTGAACATGGGCCTAGTTTGCTTAGTCTACACCAGTCTGGTGGCCTCCTGATGATTTGGGCTACAACTCCCATCAGTATTGTCTACTCTTCATGGAGGAATTTGTTCTTCTTCTGTATTCCAGAAACAGAACGATTCGTGTGGTCTGCCTCCCAAGCTTCCCCCCTCCAAAAGATCTTTATTGGAAGTACCTGGATTTGACCACCTTCTTTCTCCTGTATCTCCTGCCCCTGTCGGTAATCTCCATCGCTTACACAGTGGTTGCCAAGAAAATCTGGATGCGGAACGCCATTGGTGATGTGACCATGGAGCAGTACTATGCCCACCAGAGGAAGAAGAAGATGACTCTGAAGATGCTGATGGTGGTCGTGCTGGTCTTCGCTGTCTGCTGGTTCCCGTTAAATTGCTACTTAGTCCTCATGTCTAGCAAGGCCATCCAGAGCAACAACATCCTTTACTTCGCTTTCCATTGGTTCGCCATGAGCAGCACCTGCTACAACCCTTTCATCTACTGCTGGCTGAATGAGAACTTCCGCTCGGAGTTCAAGTCCCTGCTGCGTATGTGCTGGAGGAAGAGGGCCACTGGAAATCACACCCTGCAGTTAATAATGGCCCCTTTCAGGCACACCTGCAGTGAGAATTGCCCCTGCAAGCAAGGTACCATTTCAGCAAACAAGAGGTGCATCCCACAGGAATTTGGTATGGACAGAGATATCCAATGTCCAGCCAATAATAATGGGTAGATGCATCTCTGGATCAGCCTGGTGCCCCCCACATATTTTGGGCTACAACTCCTATCAGTGTGTTGCCTGAGGCTGAAGGGAGCTGTGTTGCAAAACTACTGTGGGGGCACCAGGCTGATGAAGGCTGCTCTGGAAGAATGAATGGGTTCAGAGGGCTCCCACAGCATTGTGTATGGAGCTAGCCAGCCAGTGCAACTCTGGGATATCAGCAGCTCCATACACAGATGCATGGACTGTTCAGGCATTTGAGAAACAGAGGCATTATTGTTTTTTGGCCTGAACTTAGTCAATGCACTCTTGCACAAATCAGTCACAGCTTTAGGGTGCATCTCTCCAGGAAAGATGTGGTGATTTTGGTAGAAGGCAGGCATGGCCAAACTTGGCCCTCCAGATGTTTTGGGACTACAATTCCCATCATCCCTGACCACTGGTCCTGTTAGCTAGGGATGGTGGGAGTTGTAGTCCCAAAACACCTGGAGGGCCAAGCTTGGTAGAAGGGATCATTCTCACAAAGCTCTTCTGACTGTGGCACAGAAGCCACCATTAGGACTGAGACTTCATTTTCAATCACAGGTTAGAAGGTCCCAGTCAGTAAATTGATGCAGAATGTATTTCCTTAGTGCCTAGCTTGCAGGCCCAGCTACAGATGTTTTGCCACCTTAGGCAAAACAGAAAATGAAGTGCCTGGAGGTGGCATGGGGGAAGCCCCTGTACAGTGAAGGGGGAGGGGAGAAAAAATGAGGCCAGAGAACAACAGGCAATGGAGGTGGGTGGACAGTGGTGATGAGGATAACAAGTGCAGGAGGCTGCAAGCACTGTGCTCCTCAGGGCCCAGATCTGCCGCCCCCTCCCAGCGGCCCCCAGTGTGCCACCTGAGGCAACTGCCTCACCACGCCTCATGGTGCCTCAGTTGCCACCTGACACCGGTGCATGTTTTGAAAGTATTTCCTGGGCTATTATTTGCGCACAGGAATGCATGCACACAAAAAGCAGCACTGGTGCATTTTGGACCAAAGAAGGATAGTTTCACCCCTCCTGAAAAGCAAAAAGCTCTGGGTTGGATCCAGCTTACATCTTGGTCATCAGGAGGAAAGAGATTGTGAGAGGTGAAGGCATACACTCCAACATTTTTGTCCCCAAAACAGGGAAGTCAGGAGAGGCACACCTTCTGGTCCACTGCTCTGGGGATCATCAGCAGGATCATGCCAGAGCATCTTCTGGTCCAGCACTCTGGCATGAACCTGCTGACTCACACCAGAGTGTCTTTAGGTTTGGCGCTCTGGTGTGAGTACTTGCATCAGAGTGTTGGACCAAAAAAGGGGGACATTCTGGGATCCAAACAGAAGCCAGAATTGACTTCTGTGATCTGGGAAGTCCTGCTTAAAGTGGGACCCTTGTGGGTATGTGAAGGTCCTACATGCATCTTTTCCTCTTAAACATTAGGACCTTCAGCAGACCCTCCCTTGTTGAGGCCTGGCAACATGTTTTTTCTATACTTTGGAGATGGAGCAGTTTTCCTCTGGAGAGGAAATCCAGTTTTGCATTGTCAAATTTTGTCAAGTTATCAAATTTTGGCCTGTGCTTAAATGATAGGATGCTAAACAGATCTTTGGTGAACAGGCAACTTATTTCAGTAGGAACCAAGAGGGTGAATTTGACTGATGGTCGACGTTATGATGGAATGCTCATAATTCAGGATAAACCTGGTCTTCGAACCAACAAGGTGTGTGTTCAGTAATCTAGGCTGCATGGAGGCATCTTCACAGTGCTGTGGGAGAGATTGGTTGTTTGTATCTGGAAGGGGTGCAGGGAGACTGAATCTATCACCTCATCCTTTTCCCTTAACAGCTGGTAAGTGTGATTTCTGATCCTGGAAGAAGCCTCTATTTCTTAATGCATAGGGGAGAAGAAACCATGGATGCCACCCCTGTTTACATGCATGGTTCTTCATCAAGCCTGAGATTCACAGGAGTTGCCAGCAGGATATTCTGTGCCTGCTACACTGTAGATAGTTTGGACCATCCAACTAGCTCATGAAACGGGGTACATGTCATATACAAGTTTGTGCCCTGTTTTGTGTGCCTACCGGAAGGCCCCAAAATAAACCAGTCACTACAAGTGTATGATAAACAACAAAAATGTGAGCATTTGGAACTTTCCCCATAATTGCATTTCCATGCTTGAAAGTGCTTAACCTGTTGAATTGCTGCCTGCCACACAGCTGTTAAAGGTACAAGAACCCTGCTTTCTCCCAGTGCCAACCCTAAACCATGCCCTGTACATACATCAAAGTATGTCCCATTGATCACGGAGACTTACTGCTGAGTAGACATGTTTACCATTCTATTGTTTGTTAACTATATAGTGAATTTTTAAGAGTGACTGGACTTCAGTTCCTGCACAGCAGGAGATAAGCCTATGCCCTTTTTCTGGACAAAGTTTTCACATTTTGCTTTTGCCATTTCAGGGAAGAGGGGTTCTTTGACCTTCGCTTGCACTCAGTGTGTAATAGTATTTGCAGGAAATATCTTCTGGGGTGTACTGTATCGGAATCCACTGCAGAAAAGATGCATCCTGTTTTTCTAGGGAAAAAGAAGGGCAGAGAAGAGAGAGAGAGAGCAAAGGACTGGGGGGAAAAATGAGACCAGGGCAGGAAAAGTGGATGAAAGCGGAGAGCAAAAGAGCAGCTCTTTAGTTGCCCAAAAAACTCACTCATCAGTCACAACTCTTGACTTTACTCATCAGCTAAAAACACTACCAGGCAGGCTCACTTCACAGAAATTGTTTAGAAGGGCACCTAAACATTTTGCTTTATAACTTTCATTCTAGTAGACTAGAGACTTGCTTTGAAAAAGAAAAAGAAAAATGGAAGCCCCAGGGGCTGTGTATTTGGTACACTAGTGTGCCCTATATCCACCTCTAGGTGGTGCTGCTTCTGCACATACTATATATGCGCACATATGCTCCCTTGCTGGATGAAGACACAAGTTTGTGGATAGATTAATGGTTTTCTGTTAACCCTTGCAGAAAGTTAGACCTTACACTGTGGCTCATCACTTTTGCTAACTGCCATCCTTTCCTAAAGAAGATTAAAGTAGTTTCAGAGAAAGAAATCTTATTTGCTTCCCCCCACCCTGCTTTTTTTACTTCCATCTGTCTGGTTTGCAGGAACGAGAATGGCTGTTGTTTTATGCTTATATATTTGTTTGAAGCATTTTTACCTTACTCTTCAGGAAAAAGAAGACCCCTCAGGATAGTTTGCAAAGATCAGTAATAAGACAACTCCTGCCCTCAGGCTTGCAGCCTAAAAGGTACAGCATAAAAGGAGAAGCGGTTGGGGAAGAGGAAGAGGAAGGGGGGGAGCAACACTTGGGGTACTAGTTCTAAAATACCTTTTTTTTAAAAAAAAGTCTAGCTGGAATGGAGACAGTTCAGGGAGAGAAGGAGAGGGTCCTTCAGCTGAGCTGGTGAAGTGGCACTGCCCTCTGCTTCAGCCTGATGAAATGGTTGCTGGTGGTGGCCCTAACTGCCTTATGTTGTTTTAAATAGTTTTGAATGTTGTATTGTTATGCTGCAACCTGCCCTAGGACCATAGGGTGAAGGGCAGGTCATCAATTAATGATGATGATGATGTTCAAATCATGTTCAGTACAGGGAGGCCTGTTGCAAGCTCTAGGATTTGCAGTCAGTTCAAGTGGTTTACTGACAAAGAACTGACAAAATTTTGAAATCACAGTAGCATGCATAACATACTTTAAATATTATATTTAATGTGCAGTATATATATCTATAAAGAGTTAGTTCCGAGATTTTAAAGAGTCACTTATAGAATGAACATTTTTGTGAAAGGAACACAAAATACAATAAGATTTGAACATTGGGGGGAAATCCAGTATTTCAGAGCCAGCCAGTGCAAGGCATTGCAAAAGATCACAGAATTCTGGGCAGTGTAAAATTCACTTCATAAATAGCTCTGGTAGAAATTTGCAGTTGAAATTTGCTACTTTTTCAAATTAATGAGTCAAATTAGCAACACTAATCTGGCATTTTAAATGTATGAAAATGAGTAACTGTTCAATCAAAACATGATTCATTATCACCCATGAAGCAGAAACTGATTGCTATAAGACCATTATATTCCCCAGTATGCGCCAGATATTCTTTCTGTTCCAAAACCCCCCAAAGTAATTCCTGTTAGTATGAAATAATATAATTCGGTGAGTCCCATCTTACCATGTGCACAAGTTTAATCATATCCAGGGTATTTATTCTCAGAGATCTATTAACAGAATTAGTAAAATACAAACTAATCTGGAAAACAAATTCATAAAGATGTAACTCTTTATCAGGTGCATAATTTTCTTTATTTCTTTAGGTGCTGGAATGGAAACCACAGATATGTCGATTGATCTCACCACCACTTCTGTAGTGCTGCAACACTGGCCACCACACTCCAAAAAATTAAGAACCCAACCTTCTTTTTTCAAAACACAGCTGTCTCCTACCATCACGTGTCTTTTACCAGCATTGAAACACACAAGTCCTCATTAGATGAGCAGAGGGCTGATGCCACAGACCTAGCGGGGGATCTACACTTGTCGTTTACAACTTTAAAAAGTATTATTGAAATGTAACACCAGAGGGTGCTGCAGAGCAGCAAGCCACCAGCAAAGAAAAACTGCCATTAAATGTTATAGAATGTTATTTTTAATAACGTTTAAATGATCAATGTAGATCCAGCACTAGAACCCCATTCCCAGCTGATGCTCTTGTCTAAAAGATCTTAGACCAGTGGTTCCCTGAGGGTGGTAGGATTACCTAGGGGGTGCCAAGAGGCAAGGGAACAGCACACAGTCAGTGTAGGTGGGTCACTCTGAGCGCATTGATTGCTTCTTTACGATTGACCAGGCTGGAGTCTAGAGTGAAACACCACCCTTGCTTTTAACTTAAAGCTCTACTGCTCTTGTCGCTTTCAAAGCTATTTTGTTTGGTCACTTTTGTATGTACGATTTTTAGCTGCTACAAGATAGCCAATTATTGGTAATAGTTATTTATTTTCTTATAAATTAGTTACCGTGCATGTGTGCAAGGTGAAGGTTTGTGTGTGTTTGGTAAAGAGTTATATATAAACATTTTATGCTATAGATTTACTTCATCATGCTTTTGTTGGTAATAATGCATAGAAATATTTCTCATGAAATATTCATTGCTGCATATTCTTGTTTTAGTCTCAAGAATAGATCAGAGCATATATTTGTGTTGTGTCACAAATTCATGATTGTAAGCCCATCCATCATATTAAGAATTTACTGAAGTTGTGAAGTAATTATTAAATGTTGTATCTAAGACTCTTGCTAAATGACAATCATGGCCCTGAAAAGCTGTTATCACTGGATCAAGTTAATCAATATTGTGAAATTGTTTTTAATTGGATCGTGAATAAATGTGCAATTGAATTTTTTGGTGTCATTATCTTCCTTAGTGTGTTGTGCAATCCACAAAACTTTAGATGCTATATTGATGTCATTGAGTTCCCTTTGTAGAGAGTTGGTCCACAGGTCAGCAGCATCCCAGATTCTGACCTTGAGATTTTAGGGTCCAAACCTGAAACCAGTCCAGACACTCTCCACTCCTGTCTCTTAGCATTCCAGTCTCCCTCAGTCAATTTTTGTCCTTGTTGTCTTTGACTCATTTGAGAAGAACAAAAGGCCAACCAGAAGTTGCTGAAGGTGATAGAGACAGCAGGGTTCGGCTCCTGTTGCTGCTCTTCATGTGCTCTGCTTACTTCTGCAGCCCTAGCCCTTGCACCAGGTACACATGCACACTCACAACCCTCTCCTCCTCTTGAGCCCAGCCCAGGTCTTTTTCTTCTTCTGTGTTCCCTCCTATCACTGAGCCTTGGAAGTGGAGGTTTACTGAGAGAGGGTGAGGGCAGCATCCCTTTCTCACAATAACTGCTATAATTTGTAGACAGCTCCTGCCAAACTGAAGCGCACAAGCTGTCCACAAAGTCTTGTAATTAATAAATAAAAATCCAGGAGTTCTCACTCACAGGGTGGGTCTGGCAACCTGAGCTGCACCAAGTAGAACCTGGAACTTCCCCTGCCATTTCTTTGAGGAATAATCTTAATGCAAGATGTATTTATTTGGGAGCAGGGAAAGCTGATGGTTCATATTTACCTGCTGAAGCCCAAGACCTCCTGGGAATGGGGTTCTGACTGGCTAGTCCTTCCTGGGACGTGGGTGGCGCTGTTGTCTAAACCACCTGGCCTCTTGGGCTTCCTGATCAGAAGGTTGGTGGTTTGAATCCACATGATGAAGTGAGCTCCCGTCACTCTGTCTCAGCTCCTGCCAACCTAGCAGCTCGAAAGCATGCCAGTGCAAGTACATAAATAGATACCACGGGGGGGGGGGAGTAAACAGCATTTTTGTGCGCTCTGGCACAGAAGCGGTTTAGCCCTGCTGGCCACATGACCTGGAAAGCTGTCTATGGAGAAAACACTGGCTCCCTTGGCCTGAAAGCGAGATGAGTGCCACAACCCCATAGTCACCTTTGACTGGACTTAACCGTCCAGGGCTCCTTTACCTTTTCACCTTTTCCTGGCCCCTCAGATATTGTCTACCATCCCAGCCATTCTGGTTGGGGCTTAATGGAGTTGTACCCAAGCTTTTCTCATGGAGGCAGCAACTTGTTCTTGGGACTGATTGCCTCTAAGAATAAGAGAAATGCACTGCTAAGGAAGACACTCTCTAAATAAGAAGGGTGATCATGTAAGGGGATTCCATTATTAAGGCATCTCATCCTCCTTCTTTCCCCCATTTGCCAGGCACATGAAATCATTGTCCTTTTGTCGGGCCCTTAAAGCGTTGCATTAAAAGAGAGTGCCTTTGGAAAGTTTTCCTCAAGAGGCTTTTGAAAAGCTTTTTTGAAGAAGCTACACTTTTAGTCCTTGAGTAAACGACACTAGGGATAGGTATATGCTGTACTTATTTTCTGCACAGAATAATAGAGCATTGTGAGTGAGACCTGTAACGGAACGTTGCAGTGCGTTTAAGTTTATTGTGCCACCTTGATCATGGTTTTGACTATAGAAAGGCGGCATAAGTCCAGCATAAGTACAATAAAATAATGTATGCATGTGTGTGCTTACTGTTACAGGAAGCCAGCCGTGCTCCGCCAACATCACAATATGCCACAATCCTCTCTACCACTGCCAGTTTTCTGGTATTCTATGGACTCTTAATTCACATTGGCTGTTTTAGCATTGCCACTGCTGCTTAGGAATATTATTTTCTTTCTCTCCCTCTCTGCTGTACTTCTGCAAACTTTAGAGCTCCTCTGAGCCTGCTGAGACCTCCCTCTTGTATGTTGGTCATGCAGTCAGAGGTGTAGCTAGGGCTGCACATCAGAGATGAATACAGGACCCTGCCGTCCAGGAAAACCTCAGATTTGAATGTTGTAAGTGTGATCAGAAGGTCCCAAATGTCACGTACAAGGAAAGTACTGGCAGGATAATAAAATCATTTATTTCAATTACAGCGCTACCTCGGGTTACAGACGCTTCAGGTTACAGATTCCACTAACCCAGAAATAGTACCTTGGGTTAAGAACTTTGCTTCAGGATGAGAACAGAAATTGAGCGACAGCGGGAGGCCCCATTAGCTAAAGTGGCACCTCAGGTTAAGAACAGTTTCATGTTAAGAACGGACCAATGGAACAAATTAAGTTCTTAACCTGAGGTACCACTGTACATATTAAATGATAAAAACATGATCTGCACTTGAATTAAGGGGTGGAACATTCATACACGTGGCATAAGAGTCTTAAAGGTCATTGAAAGTTTAATGACAGGGAGGGGTTGTAGCTCTATGGCAGAGCATCTAAAACGTCTGCTTTGCATGCAGAAGGTCCCAGGTTCAGTCCCAAATGGTAGAGCTGGGAATGTCCCCTGCCTGAGAGAACTTCTGGCAGTCAGTGTCACTGAGCTGGATGGATCAACAGTCTGGTTCCATGTTATTTATTTATTTGGAGCATTTGTACCTGAAGAAGCTTACCTATAATCCAAACAGGACATTCCCTGCCCACAGGCTTGCAACCTTTAAAAGGCATGACACACAAAGAAAAGGGAGCAGGGAGGGAAGGGGGGGGGTGGAAATCCAATCCTTAAACAGTTGTGTTTATATACTGACCAGCTGGCCAAGTTTAGGGGCAGGGGATGCCTGGTGGAGCTGGGCTTTCAGGAAAGCTGATGTGCACATACGACAAGCATGCATATGGTCCCTATGAACATATAATTGCATGCCACCCCAAACTTCAAGCAGTGCAAGATTCCAGGGGTTCCAGACACTTATGCAGGGTTCATGCTTCCTTTCAAATGAGGGACAGTGGAGACTGTGTTTTCTTTGGGATATATGGTTTATTTGCACATATATACAACCTGAGCCTACGATGGAGGGCTTCACAGCATTAACACCCCAAGAGGGTCTTGCGTCTCTTCCCTGGACTTCAAGAGAAATCAGGCATAGCCCTGTCTCCCAGCTGCCCAGCCTGCAACCTTGCCAGCTTCCAGCTCACACAACTCAACTCTCGACTCAGTCTTTCTAACTCCCAGTAAGTTGAGGGATTTGGCCCACTTATTTGCTGTCTGGCACACAATCACTTCCTTTCTTCCCTTAATGTACCATTACCTAGGGCAGGCATAGACAAACTCGGCCCTCCATATGTTTTGGGACTACAACTCCCATCATCCCTAGCTATCAGGACCAGTGGTCAGGGATGATGGGAATTGTAGTCTCTAAACATCTGGAGGGCTGAGTTTGCCTATGCCTGACCTAGGGTTATCACCTCACCAGGAAACTAGCCTACTCCAGGAATTAGAAGAGTCTCTGCATGCAGCCTACTACCCCCACCCTGCCATCCAAACTCATAACACTATAATGATGTACATATACAGCTCTTCCATGTGAGGGACCCTGGCTGGGCCAGGATACACCCTCACATGGAAGAGCTCTATGTGCTCATATGACATATATGTGCATGTAGCTGTTTCACATGATGGGCTGGCAGTGGGGGTGGGGGTACCTCATACCTTGGTGATAACATGGCTATCCTACATGGTTCCCTTCGATATGTTCTTCATGAGGAGTCTCTGAGGCTCCCAAAATACAAAACTGGAGTTTGTGCCAAATCCTCCTAATCGGAACAATCTTTCTACATTTAAATATTTGGACAGAGATGCTTTGTCATTTAACAGCCTTATGAAGATGTTCATGCAAAGTGCATGAGAGAGAATTATCCCCTTTCATGTTTTAGTTGTCTGCTCTGTGAACATATAATTTTTCAGAAAAATTAATTTACTGCATTTATATCTGTCACAGTGGCGTCGCAATGGGGGGGCAGGGTGGTGGTGCGCCCCAGGTTCCCCGTGGGGTGCTTGTCCTGCCGCCCCAGCCCAGGCGCAGTGGTGCGAGCAGCCATCACACTGCAGCCACGAGCAGAGGATCCCGGCACCATCTGTACGGCGCTGGAACGCTGGCACCAGCAAACCACTATGTACAGCGCATGTGCGGTGTTGCTATGTACAGCGCATGCATCATACATAGCGACACCGCACATGCGCCCTACGTAGTGATGCCCCGCCCCGGGTGTAACGACGCCTTCGTTCGTCCCTGATCTGTCATGGACTGGCTGTATGCAGAGGACCATGTAAGATCTGGACTCCCTCCATGCAGACTGAAGGTGACTAAACCATATTTCTTAAAGCTATGACAGTCTCTGCCATGTCTCAATTCTCCAAAGGAACACAAAACCTGGGTGAGTGCCTGGAACCCCCTGGAGTCTTGCCACCGCTCAGTAATACTTTTGTAACACTGGTGTCAGCAGTGGGATCTCTGTTTCCTGGAGACAAGGTCTAGGAGCAAATTACACCTTCAGTCTGCATGGAAGGGCTTGTCCCCCATAGCAGTGCACCCCCAGAGCCAAGGCATCTCTCCCAGTTAGTCTGCTGCCAGCCTGCCCAAGGTGGATCCCAGACCTTCTTCTTTCTTCTCCCAGCAACCCTTGCTCGAAACTCTCTTTTCCTGTCACCTCATAGCCAGTTACCCTGACAACCTTCCAAACCCTTGTCTCAGAGTAATGGGGAAGAACTGTTCTCTAGCATTGCCAATGGCCCTCAAAGGCCCTCTATTGTTCCTTAAGGACCCAAGCCTGGTCAGGTCATTTTGCATAGGCTAGCCCAGGAATTCCTCTGCAGCTTCTGTTCTACCTTCACATCCTAAATAATCAAAATCCTAGCATTTGTTGATTTCCAGGATTTAGTGTAGGGCTTTCCAAACTTGGCTCTCCAGCTGTTTTTGAACTACAATTCCCACCATCCCTGGTTTAGGGAGCCCCCCCCCCAAAAAAAAAATAGGGTTGTCATATTTCAAAATGCGAAAATACAGACACAACAGTTGTTGAGCTCTTTGCTAAATCAACACTTATGCCCAGGTTTTTGGGGACATTTTAGCCGCTTTCCGAAAATTCCGCTAGGATTCCATTTTCAACGAGTGAATCCTGGCTATGTCTGGGAAATTCCCTACCCCAAATCTATAACAATAGACAGAGATAGAGATATATTGATCCATACCCTGATCTGAATGACAGCCTAGACAGCTGCATTTATCCTTATAAAACTATGGAAGATCTGATCTCCCACCACCATCTCATCCAGGTTTGCCTTAATCTTGGAGCCTGTGGCTTGTCTGTGAGTAGCACTTCAGAACAGAATATGTTGTACTTTCAATCGCTCTGTTATTCTTCCTGCTTTTCTGGGATTCTGAAGAGAGCAAATTAGAGTATAAAGTTGCTTCTGCTTCTGCTTCTGCTTCTGAAGAGTAACCAAGAAATAATATTGGCAATAATTGCTAAGAAATAATATTGGCAATAAGATGCCTCTTCCCTGTCTCGGTGTCCTTCTGCCTTTTACACATTTTTTCTACTGCTCCTTTTGCAGCCAGATTTGATAGCGACATCTGATGAATTTTTAAAGGACCCATGTGAACATTTCACAGTCATCCACTC
Organism: Podarcis bocagei; assembly: GCF_964188305.1. NCBI lineage: Eukaryota > Metazoa > Chordata > Lepidosauria > Squamata > Lacertidae > Podarcis > Podarcis bocagei. Next base: position 22,446,267 of record NC_138140.1, read on the forward strand.
ATGTAACTACTAAGCAAGCAATCATATACTCGCAGTCACAGAGAGCGAAGCGAACGGTTTGTATCATCTTGATGAGTAATTCAACCAGCATTACAGGAAAATAAGCCAAATCATGTCAAAACTAGGGTGCATTCCTCTTTCCAATAAGGAATCACTATGTCTGTGGAGTTCAGCACGACACCTTCATCTCCCTTGTTAAAATTACATCAATCACAAGATTTCTCGAAACCCTCTCCTGAAACAAATGGAGATTCTCTTGGAAGCTGAGTCGGATATCTTGGAAAGGGTAAATTCAAGCAGAGAGAAACTGCAGGAGAGAAAAAGTACAGCATGAAAGAGGCACTTCAGAAATTTAGAGTGGGAATCCACAAGAAGTTGCCTTATACCAAGTGAGATAGAATCATAGAATCATAATGTTGGAAGAGACCCTGAGGGTCATCTAGTCCAATCCCCTGCAATGCAGAAATCTCTAACCACTACACCACATTGGCTCTATAATTAATTAACTCATTGCATTTATATCCCACCTTTCCCCAAAGCTGCTCAAGTCTATACATGGTTCTCTTTGTTCCAAGATATTGGGTCAGAGCTTTAACCCCTTTTCTAATACCTCTACCCATTGTGAATCAAACCAGGTTACTCCCACATTCCTACCCAACCTGATTTCAAAAAGGAGGATGGCGATGGAACTTCTAAACACCAGAGAAGTTTTGAAGACAGGCTGTTGCTTCTATGTCCAGTTCCCGAGCCACTCCAAAGTGGTATCTGGCTGCTTGCTGTTGACCGCTGGACTAAGATGGGCTTTTGAATTGAACCAACAGAACAACCGCCCCTGCAATTTAGGAAGCTGCTTAAATGTCACTAGGACCTGCATGTGAATAAGCGACTAGTTAGTTCAAATGATATTGTGCTGTCTGTGAATTATTAACTAGCCCAGGAATTTCCATTAATGCAAGTTGATGACTCACTTTCCAGGAAACAGCACTGCCCCCCCCCCCATTCTCATTCAAGCATAGCATTGTATACTTCCTTCCAGATGGACCTCTACTCTAATAGCTAGTTAATTGATTCCTGCTCCATTTGCCATCTATAATTAACAGCAGCCCAGGGACAGCCAGCTTCTCAATTAGCTGATAACAAGTATGCCTTGGCCTTCTGGCCTCATCGGTCAAAGGCAGTGCTTTTTTGTAACATGAAGTTGTTATAGTAAGTGCCACACTTTTACCAATTTAGGGGGGAAATGTGCCACTACTGCATATCATTGAGAACCCCCAGAAAAAAGGCACTGGACAAAGGTACAAGACTTTTATTGTACCAGAAGTTACAGCTAGCGATGTAATTGGTGATGTCATGTTACTTCATCCATTTTATTGTGAATTATTGAGCCCAACCCACTTTCTTGTGCAGCATTTTGATTCTCTTTAACAAGATTTCATTATTTTTGAAAACTTCAGTGCCTGTTTTGGTTTATGTAATTTTGTGAAGTCTTACTACTTAGATCACATATGCGTTTGCACAAAGGGAAGCTAACCTAGCAGGTTTTATTATTACAGGGAAAAGGTTTTAACTATTTAGAAAAGAATATGGTCCAGGGCATTGTAATCCCAAGAACATTCACTGAACCCCACTCAATGTGTGCTTGCTTCAACAAGGGCACAAAATCGTGAATTACATTGTGCTTCACATAAGCAATTTCAAAACAAAAACAAAAAAACATGAATTTGGTGCACATACCTAGTCAGAGACTTCACCTGGAGCTTAGAGTCAAATGAACAGCATTCGAGGAGTACTGACTTGTTAAGCAAATAAAGACGAAAGGCCTAAGTACAGTGGTACCTCGGGTTAAGAACTTAATTCGTTCTGGAGGTCCGTACTTAACCTGAAACTGTTCTTAACCTGAAGCACCACTTTAGCTAATGGGGCTTCCATCTGCTGCTGCGCAGCCAGAGCACGATTTCTGTTCTCATCCTGAAGCAAAGTTCTTAACCCAAGGTACTATTTCTGGGTTAGTGGAGACTGTAACCTGAAGCATCTGTAACCTGAGGTACCACTGTATTTATAAATTGTGTCCTCCCGAAAAGAGGGCACGTGTTGCAGTGAGACCTGGAGACCAACCTCCTATGTTGTGGGTGGGTTGGATTGGTTTGCCACAACACCTGATTGGTAGGTCCCTCGATGTTGGGTTCAATCTGACCAATGGGGCGCAGTCCAAATGGATAGAGGGACCTATTTATACCTATGCACATGACCCAGAGCTTCTTCTTTCGGCTCGTGCATTCAGAACAAGCTAACAGTGTGTCCTCTGTGCAGCCAAGAGACTTACCTTTGACGGATCGTCTTGGTGATTTCTTTCCGTTTTTTAATTCCCCCCTTTCTTTATTGCCTTTTATTGTTCCTTTTTGAGTTGTCCTCTTCCCCTTTCCTTCCCTTTCCCATCCTTCTAGAGGAGCTTTGCCCCTCTGGGGCTCCAGCCCCCGGGCGCTCCCATTGTGGAGCTTGCCTCTGCCTGTTTATCACTCCCTCACATTGCAGCGGCTGGTGTTCCGACTCCAGCAGAAGCAAATATGCGACTTTGGGCAATTGCGATTGTCGCTCTATTAGCACTTGTTAAGTCCTTTATTGCAGCTAGAATTCCCTCTCCTTGCCTTGATTGTGCCCCCTTTTGTTTTAGCTTAGTTGGGTATTTGTTAAGGGCTGGGGGGAAATCCCTGTTTCATTCTGGCCGCCATTTTAGATAGCAGGGACAGGTTCGTTCCTGACTAGTTTTTTGTGGGAGCACCATTTTGCCTTGGCAGGAGTGCCATCTTGTTGGCACTGGAGCACCATTTCAAGGCCTGGGTCCTTTTGTGTGATTGTAATTAGTACCCCTGTGCAAGAAGAAAGGATCGCAATACCTATTAAAAGGAACCCCAGTCCTGCTCTCCCTTCTAAGAGGGTCATTAGAGGTCCCTCTCAGTCACTGAGTTCTGTGCCAGCCCCTGCAGTTCATCAGCTTGATGGATCACTTGAGTGCAATTATGGCCAATATTGGCTCAGACCCTGCTGCCATGGCTTGCTTCAATACAGAACTTGAGTCACTGGCCCAGCAATTTGGGAGGCAGCCTGATGTGCAGCCCGGCCCCTCAACATCCTCTACTGTTTTTGAGACTCATGGTCCTTCGGATGTGAGTGAAGGGAGTGAGGTTTATGATCCTTCTGGAGCTTTGCTGTCTCAATTTCAGCCTTCCAGAATACAAGTCCCAGCTAGTCCTAGGGGTCATCCTAGGAGTATGGGCACTATGGTGCCTTTCGGTCAGGGCTGCCTCGTTTGCAGTCAGCACCTCCAGGTTCTGGGAGCTCGGGGCTTCAGCCCGCACAGCATGTGGAAGGGGAAATTTTCTCCCAGCCAAGCTCCTCACATATTTTTAGTTCTGCGCAGGTTTGGTCTGTTCCTTCAAGGGAGGCGCTCAGTGTCCAGTCTTTGGAGGAGTATCTCCCAGTGCGTAGAGTCCCTTCATCTGGTGGCAAGTGGCAGAGGAGTCGTTGCTCCAAACGCAGAGCTAAGAGGTGCAGAGATTTGGATGCAGGCTCGGGCTCCCCGACCACATGTGCGTCTCCTGGGTGTCCAAACGAGGAATGCATTGGGAGGAGCTTCTCCCAATGGTGCATAACAAGGTGTCTGCGGAAGGCACACCTGTGGCGATGGCGGTGCAGCTGGGCGAGAATGATTTGCCGGAAGCTCCCAGCTTGAGCCTGCAGACCCGCATGCAGGAGGACTTGGAGGAGTTGAAGGCAGCTCTTCCTGGACCCAAAATCTTTTGGTTGCAGCTGTTGCAGCGACATGTGTGGCATGTTAGCCAATGCCCAGCTGCCACTGAGATGGCCAGGAGGCGCGTGCAGAGTGCAGTGGCCAAGAAGGTTCTGACCTTGGGTGGGACGGTGATCCGTCACCCAGGCATTACCTTCTGTGTTGCCTCCCTTTACAGGCTTGATGGGGTTCATCTGTCTGTAATTGGGAATGATTTTTGGCTGACCTCCGCGTCAGCGGGGTTAAGGGATTGGTTACATGTCTGAATGGTTGGTGGTGAGCACAGGGCTCGTGTGGCGGATAGGCTCTGGTTCAGGTGATAGGGATGGGAGAATGCTCTCACCATCCCTATGTGAAGGGTATTCCGTTAAAGGTTTGGTCGATGGTTTGGTCAACCCCTGAGAGGCGGTTGTGCCTGTACCTGGTCCAGGGGGGCATCTGGGTGGTGAACAGAGTCTGTTCCCGGCTTTTCACCTTCCCAGGTGTTCACCCTTGGCTGACCTATGTGGTGCCCTGGGTCAGCGCTGCCTGCAAGAGTGGGGGGAGCTAGTCGAACCAGAGCCTATACAACCACTCACTTGCTGTAATCAACAAAGTTGTGGCCTAAATTCTGCCAAAAACCAAAACTAAAATCTGAGTCATGTGTGAATTTATTTAGGGGGGAGGTCTCTGGGTCTGAACATGCAACATGTTGGGCCAATCAAAAGGCTTTCTACTGCTTGCCAGTCACAAAGGCTGATGTTGCAGGCTACAGTCCCCTTCCCAGTCTGAAGAAGATGGGGAGAAGCTATTTATTTCATAAAATGTATAAACCTCTTGATGTGGGGGGTGGGGAGAGAGACACAGTTTACAAAAATGATAAAACAAAATTCTCACCAAGACAATTAACAACAATAATGTAAGACTTATGAAAAGTTGAAATAACAATAGACTGGTGGTTTTTTCTGGGGGTACTCAAGGGTACACAGTACCGGCACCCCCCAAAAGTGTGGCACTTACTGTATCAACAACATGGTGAGAATTGTCATCTTTTTTTCCTAAAAAAAAGAACTGCAATAGACTAAAACCAGGTTGAAACTTGCATCAGCTTTCTAAACTGCTAGATAGGCTTATCTAAAAAGGTTTTTTTTAGCAGGCACTAAATAGAGTACAATGAAGGCACCTGTCTGATATTAATAGGCAGGGAGTTCCAAACTCGGTGCTGCCTCATTAAAAGATCAAGTTCTTACAAATGTGGAACAGGGATTATGTGGCACCTGTAGGAGTTCCAGTTCCATTGATTGAAGTTGTAGGAACTGAGTTGCTGAATTCTGCACCATGCAATTGTCTATAGAGCCAGATATGAGAGAAGAGAGGAAGGTCCCAGGGGAAAGTCCTGTGATCTGCACCTCCCCAAGGGACATATTTTTACTTTTGTGCAGAAGTTTAGGCAGGCGTCATAGCAGGCATGTGTGTGATGAATGACTTCCATCTTCACTTTGCTCCAAAAAACAGAATGACCCAAGATCTTAGCTGTTGATTTAAAAGAAAACCATATCTTTGACAAAAAGGATCTGTTCCAACTGTGCAGATGGCAAGGGGAAAGGTTGGGAGTTGCACTGTAGCTTAAGCATCCTGTGATCTTTCCTCCATGCTTCACCCATGAGAAACATCTGACAACACAAGGCTTAACTGTAAAATCACTCTCTTGCAGAATCATGCAATGATTCAACGTTTCTGCTTCTTAAATGGGAAATTGATATAAACTGCGTTGATCATATAATTGATAGCTCACTACTGTGTATCAAATCTAACTGCACAAGAGGGTGTTTCAGAAACCAGCAGAGGTTGTTTTGAGTAGCTATTGGCAATTTTCAACCTTTTTAAATATGGGCTGAGGCCGTGGTCTGAATTCCAAAAAGCACCTTCATAATGTATGTAGTAGACATAAGTTCTTATACCTTATATAAAAAAAATTCTTGAGAGGATGGTGTTTAGAATAACTCCTGCTATGACACACCACACTAACTGCCTCCAGCCTCCTGTAATGCTGTCACCCACTGTTGCACCATGAGGAAGACATTAATGTGATTTCCAGACAAAAGCAACCTGCTGTGAAGCTGGAGGGCAAAATAATTCTATTGATTGCACAGATCACCCCAGTTGCCTGCTGACAGTTGCTGGTCCCTTGGGCTTGTGTTTGCTAGGAGCCCGAAACAGCCACATCACCAGGTCTGAAAGCATTTGTGGGTGTGGAAAGTAGACAGAAAGCTGCAGAAAATTGACCAATATTTTTGTGTGGATTGATGGGCCTGTGACTGCAGAAGGAGGTACCCAGTGGCGTAGCGTGGGGGGTGCAGGGGGGGCCAGCCGCACCGGGCGCAACATCTGGGGTGCGCTCGCACTCGCAGCTCTCTGCCCCTAGGGCAGAGGGGGTGCAAATTACTTGCCTTGCCCCGGGTGCTGACAACCCACGCTACGCCACTGGAGGTACCTAAAGCTGCTGGTATAGGCTGCCTTCACTAGATGTGCAAAGAGACGTACTTCACTGTATAGTACGATCACATTTTGTGCACATACGCAGTTGAAAGCCACTGGTTGAAATTGCGCATGTTAAATGCAAGCAAGGCAGAGAGTTTAAATCAGAGCTTTCCAAACTGTGTGTCTCGACACATTAGTGTGTCAGCTGCAATGTGTAGGTGTGTTGCATGATTGCTCCCTGTGCTCCTCCCAGGGCTGGAAAGCGGTTAGTTTAACCTCTAACTTGCTAGTAAAACTAAATTATTGTGTCGCAAAATGATGCATATCTAAAAAGTATGTCACAAACATGAAAAGTCTGGAAAGCTCTGGTTTGAACACTGTTTTTGCACCAAGAGAACTTGGCACAAAAAGAGCATTTAAGTTCTGGGGCTCACTTGGGAAGCAGGGCCTTTGTTGCACACTGGGTCTCAGATGCTCCGAGATCTTTTGGGAACTTGGACAGCTCAACGAGATCTAGGGAGAGCATCTTGGGGTCATGATGCATTGGCTCCAGAAGTCCTGGGAGGCCCTGGTTCCAAAGGTTTGAGTATGAATTCCTATGTAAGATGTGATCATGCCATACTGCTTTTGGTGCCTGCTAAACCAAAACAATTTTTAGACAAGCCTACATTGATGCTTAGAAGATTAATGCAAGGGCTGATCCTTTCAGTCCCCTAATAAAATATTGAGGGGGCTACCCCCCAAGTTGATGGGTGTGTGTCAAATGGTGTGTGCCTTGTGATCAATTATGCTGTGTGGGGCTTACCTGCCCTCCCCCTCAATATTTTATCCAAGCTGGCACCCCTGGGTGTGAGCCTCCATACAACGTTAGAAACTGAGATATGAAAGCTAGGAGCTAAATGGCTCCTTAAAACTAGGTTATAGAATGTCTAAGTGCGCTTTTTTATAACAAGAATACAAAGCTGAAAATGAATGAAATGCAGTTAAAATATTATGTTCATTTTTCACATGGTCTAGTCCTTCCCCTGCCTACCCCCTAATATTCTTAAGAGGGTCTCTTCTCCAGTCTTCAGAGAGTAGCTGGAAGTGAGGAGGCAGAAAAAGGTCCTCTGTTTCTTCCACTCTGCAGTTTTAATCTGAAATCTTAGGCACAGTACTGCGCCCAGAGCTCAGAAACCTCTCATGCTAATGAAATTCCCTGTCACAAAATGCGCCTAGAACAATAGGAGTTTCGAACACTGCCTCCATATTGCACCCTGAAATGGTTTTTCTCCCACACTTCATTTCAAGGAAACCAAACCTGGGCAAACACAGGAGCCCCTGGAGTTTCTCACCACTCAGAGACTAGGGTGGTGCCTAACAGTATGTTGAAGAGTGCCTTCTTTGTCCCAGTGCTGCAAAGCAGACCTTTCTCAATCTGAGTTCATCCAGATGTTTTGGGCTACAACCCACATAGATCCAAGCCAGTTCTGCCGTTTTATTGTGATGATTATTGTGTTAATGTTGAAAGTGGGATAGAGGGCTCCTGAAACAAATTAGAAAACATTGGAAGAAAGGTCATTTGCACCAAACAAATTCTGCCCGGCATAGATTTTTCTGCTCCCATCTCATTTTGGATTGCCTTCATTAAAGATATGTGATTTAAAATATGCAATTTCCCTAGAGTTTTTGGAATATATGTTCCTTTTATTTTCCAGAGTATAAGGTCACGAGAGTATATGTCCATGAAATTCATCTATATATATAAAAAATAAAATAAAGGCAGATGGAGAGGAACTAATTTGGCTACATATTATGAAGCATTCCAGCCTTGACAACTATGGAGACTCATCCACACATTCCTTTTGCCCCACACTTTCTAGTCACAGGTATGTGCTTGAAAGCGCTGTGTCCGAGTGCTTTCCCCTTGCCCCCAGTGTTCCCTGGAAAACCCCCTCATAAAATGCTGAATCAAGACAAATGGCAATTTGGATTTTCTGCAGAATGCTGTTTGGTGGTAAAGAGAGTGTCTTTGTGGGGAAAGCACCAGGGCAAAATGAAAAGTGCTCAGACATGGAAGTTGAAAGCTCAGACCTATGTATGCCTAGAAAAGCGGCACAAAGGGTTATGGTATTTTATATGTTTGGTGATTTTTTGTTTAAAATTTGCAATAAATATCTTTTTTAAAAAAAAAAAAAAAGAAAAGTGGCACAAAGGGAAATCTGTATTGGATCCCAGGTTGTCCCGTTTTGTTGTTGTTTTTGTCCATCGCTCTGGCGTGAGTCAGCTGGCTCGACCCAGAGCACCAGACTAAAAGACACTCGCTCTGGCATGAGTCAGCTGGCTTGCACCAGAGTGCTGGACTGGAAGACACTCCCCTTTCAGTCTTGCATAGTACACCGGAACAAAAGTCATTCATTTTTTGGTCTTGGACATGTGCAAGAGCTTGGGGCCAAAAAAGAAGCACCTCGATTTTGGTCTCCAGGATGTTGGAGGGTATGAGATTAGGGCTGCAAGTTTATAGCTGGCTTGACTGGTAAACTTTTAGTAGTTGTTTGGTGGGGTGCAGCTGAAGCAGGACCCTAGAGGATTATTATCCTTAGGCTTTTCATATAATCAGTTATTCATATAATCAGTTACCAGTAATCAATATATTCACATATGCTCACACATAATCAGGGCTTACAGTGATTTTTATAATCCATTTGAATAATAAAAAAAGCTTTTTGCCTAGTGTGACAGCAAGCGGCTCGACCTTTCCCCCAGTGCTTTTTGCACCCTAGCGAAAGGGGAAGCTATAAATCAGAAGATGCTGGTACATCTCTCCCCCTCAGCTCCAGACTAATTCTGGACATGAAACAGGAAGGGCTGACCGCAATACCCCTACATGAACAGATGCATGGGGGAGTTAGCGCCAGGAGATCCCCTCCTAGCTGAAGTTTCGATTCCCTGTTCCATCAACTAGGGAAAAGGTCAGACTGTATTTTTACTGTACAGACAAAGAAAGCAGAAGTTGGAAGTTATACTCTGTGCGCGGTCAGGAGCCGACAGAATGCGCTTATTGGTGATTCGTTGCTGGCGTTTGTGATTGTCTCATGATTGTCTCATGATCTGTGATGCTGCACTCAGGTATATAATCTCAGAACTTGAATGCTTTGGGGTCCCAGTCTTTTGGAAAGGATTCCAACTGGATCCATTATTACTCAGCAATAAAACCTCACCTTCTTTTTCTCCAATTTGCTGTGTCTGTCCATCCTTTGTCTCCATTAAGTGGGTACCATTTTAAATTTATTTACAACACAGCAAGCAAGCGGAGGGTTCCCATATTTGTTTGTTTGCTTGATAAAATATATACACTGCTTGGATGTAAAAGAAAACCTCAAAGCTGTTCACACACACAAAAGACAACACAACAAAACTATCAATAAGAAGAATTAACAGCAATAATTTAAGACTTTTGAAAGGTTAAAACAATGGACTAAAACTAGATTAAAACTTGTATCAACTTTCTGAACTTCTGGGTAGGGTTGTGCAAACAAAAATCATTTTAGCAGGCGCTGAAAATATATCAATAGGCAGGGAGTTTCAAAGGGTAGGTACTGCCACACTAAAAGGTTGAATTCTTGCAAATGTGGAATGGGTTAATTTGTGGCTCTTGTAACAATTTGCACCTTCTGCCAATTGAAGTGGCTGAGTGGGTCTGTCTGGGGTAAGGTAAACCTATTGAAAAGTCACCTGTGTTTGAATTCTGCTAATATGAAAGGATTTAAACTTAATCAATGAGCCAGCCTGTAAGAAAGTTGCTGCTCAGTCAATCAACTAAAAAAATTAACCTGCTGATCTCCTGAAAATACATGTCAGTTTCTGCAACATAGACTGTGGGAACTGCAGTCAGGCTAAAATCTTTTGACACCAAGGGTTGTACACTGTGGGGTAAAGAAAATTCCATCTCCACAAAGTAATATCTCTTTTTCACAGCTGCACCATTAAAGCAGCAAAGCCGCTGGGTCTTTTACCCAATCTTTATCCTGAGAGCACCTTTTGAGGAGGCAAAATTCAGAGGTCACAGATTTCAGCTGGTTTGAAATATCACAAAAAAATTGTACACGCTGAACTGTTATTCACCCTGAATAAACCAATGATACTTTGACTAACAGCAGACCTGCTTAATAGCTTAAAAGGTACCATTCTGGTACTATTCAATTTTCAGTCTTCTAATGCTCAGCCAGTCACTCACTGTACTGACAGATTACTGTGAACATTTTAACCTCCACAAAGAGTATAGTTAATAAAAAGGAGTTGCATTTATTCAAATGATTTCGTTATCTGCCATGATATAATGGTTTGTCATAAAGGATAATACAATGGGGTGTCCTAAAGAATATTTAAATTTGACAGATCATTGGACTTGTTCAGCCCCTTTCACAGTTTATTGGGTAAAGCGAAACCCATTATTTGTTCTTGCCCATTTATCTCTCCATCAATTCAGGAGAGAGGGAGAAAATGCTAAATGTTCTTGGAATCAGTTTGGCTGTGAATTATTGGAAGCTGTGCCCATTACCAAAAGATGATGGGGAACAGCCATAGTTAACTGGCAGCAACATCTGTCTTTTAAGCAGGAGGCCCTGGGTTCAATCCCTGATGGCATCTTCAGGAAGAGCTGGGAGAGACAACTGCCTGAAATCCTGGAAAGCAGCTGCCACTCCCTGAGAACAATAGATGGACCAATGGTCTGGGGCTTGCAAATGGGCAGTTTCTCATAGTAAGGGGTCAGTCTGGGTGATGATAACTATTGGTCCCTTCCAAACCTGTGATCCTGTACCTGTGAGACTACAATCTATATAAGGAAGCCTGCTAAATTGGCCAAATCACTTCATTTGGTAAGGTAATGGCCTGGGCCAGGCAGTTAAGTACTGTTATTTTCATATACTCAGAAGTTGCCATAGAGACAAATGGGTGGGCCTTTATGCACCGCACCTGGCTAGATGCCACATCACTTAGGATGGAGAATAACGGGCAAAAGGTTACAAGCGCGGGATAGAGGGACCCACAGCATTAGCACTCCAGCCAATCTGGTTTTTGCCATCAGGTTTCCAAGAAAGCCCGAATCCCAAGTTTTGGGTCCAGCAAAGAGCAGGACACAACTCTGTGTCTCCAGCTTCCAGCATTAGTCAGAAACACACAAAAAACCCTGTGGCTCTTGTTCTCCTACCCTACAAGGCGATGTTGCTTCCAACCAGGTATGGGGGGGTTTGCCCCCATTTGTCTCTATAGCAACAATACAACCTCATTCTAATTGGTTGTCTCTTACAGATTCAACCCTTAACTACGGTACACAGGATCATTGGTTTGAAAGGGACACTCAAGGATTTTACAGATTGACCAAACTGAACAAACTGATTTCCCCCACCCCCCCACCCTTGTTACACTATTAAAGGCACAGGAGTTTTTTTCCACCACTGGCCAGAAAATTTGCAACCCCACTCCCTATGTCGCTACCTCCTTAATTCAGCAAACCTCTATTTTCCCAATTATCTCCACTAATTTATGACCCCACTCCTTTCTGCTGTGCAATAATAGTCTTTCTTTGTTCTTGCAGAAAGAGGCATAACGGGGGCAGCTTGTCCAAAACACCCCCTGTCCTGTATTTCTTTCCTCCTTGATGAAATTCCCAGTCTGTGTGGCAGATATTCACAGTATATCTTTTCTTGTCAGGAGCTATCCCCTTTCATCAGCTACACATTTATTAGAAGAGAAAGCATAAAAAGAACCTGGAAATGGTTTTTCAATGCCGTGATGGAGATGTGAGAAGGTGCTTCATGGTGGAGGATGGGATTCAGCATGATTAAAGAAATGCCTACAGAATTGTGTTAAGATGAATCTGCCATAGAAGAATATCATTATAAGCTCACCATTTCTCTAAGAAGTCAGAAATTACAAGGTCAGCATAGCAAGGCTTGGTTTCTTGTAGAAGAGAGAGAGAGAGCACACTTATTTATTTGTTGCATTTATATCCTACTTTTTCCTCAAAGGAGTTCAAGGTGACTTATATAAGAACATAAAAAAGCCTGCTGGATCAGGCAAGTGGCCCCATTGTCCAACGCATGTAGTCTAGCCAATCAGATGCCTCTTGCAGAACACTCACAAGCAGGACTCAAGCACAAGAACAACTCTCCTCTCCTGAGGTTTCCAACAACTGGTGTGGGGGATGATGGACTGGTATTAAGGCATCACTGCATCCAGTTGTGGACCCTGAGCATAACCATCCTAGCAGTGACTGGCCCAAGTTCACCCTGTGAGCTTCATGGCTGAGTGGGGATTCAAACCCCTGCTCTCCCAGGTCACAGTCCACAGTCCAATATTCCAACCACTAAACCACACAGGCTCTCACTTACAGTAATATTAGCTTTATTTGCAAGTATGCAAGTAAAGCATTAGCAAAGGCAGAGTCATTTTTATTATGCTCATCATTGCTACAAGCAGGCCATTCCACCCTAGTTGACAGCTGACAGTCAACATTCCATATGTACTCCCCATGCTCAGTCTTCAATGATGTGTGCCTTGTTTTGTTTTACAATCTTCTTTTTTTTAAATGTACTTTGACCAACCTCAGGGGTCCTCTCAGAATTATACTGCTTCCTTCTTATTCTCAGTAGACCATTTTGACTTTAGTCTTACCTGTTCTTATCATCTGAATTGTCTGCTAAGAAAGAGCTGGTGTGGCTTTGTTGGTAAGATTATGCCCTACCCTGGAAACACATTTTTCAGAACAGCCATACAAGGCAGCACACCCTTCCCCCAAAAGAAAACCGCTCACAGCTCTCTCTGCCCCTTCCTACTGTCTTTTCCAAGTGCAAAAACAGTTACATTACTCACACTCTACCTTACAAGCACTCACCACAAATCTCCAGGACATTCATGATTGTTCAGGAGGTTGAGAGGCTGTATTTAAAACCTGCTATCTTTAGAAATATTACTGTGGTGTGGTCTGATTTTACAATATTTACCAATATGGGCATGGATATTTGCTATCACCAGTATAAAATAAGGTTTGGTTGACTTAGGCTCTCCTTTCCTAATCCCCCCTTCCACAACACATTCAAATGGGCATTGGATGTCAATCAGCCAAAGACCTGGTTGAAGAGGAACATTTTCTCCTAGTGCCTAAAGGCACATAATGAAGGCGCCAGCCAAACCTCCTGGGGGAGAGCATTCCACAAATGGGGAGCCACTGCAGAAAAGGCCTGTTGTTGTGTTGCTGCCTTCTTAACCTATCGTGAAGGAGGCACATGAAGAAGGGCCTCAGAGGATAATCTCACAGTCTGGGGTCGGTTCATATGGAGAGAGGTGGTCCTTGAGGCATTGCAACAACATGATCTGCCTCATTGCATTGGCATGCTAAGCAATTTGTCTTTGAATACACTCATTTCCACAGCCCTACGAAAGCCAGACTGTTCCACTTCTCTCCACTCCACCGCAAGCAATCTATTAATTGATTCAGTCAGAGACTCTTTGTCTTGTTTTCTGTTTCCAGTTACTCCAGTGCAGGCAGATAAATATATTAAGTTCTGCAATGTTCCATCTGTGTGCACTCCAAAGGGTTGCTTTGTATTTTGGAAATGGCAAAGCTCTCCAGGGTTTAAATTACATTATGACTCAGGTGTGTAGATCTGGTTATAGATCAGATTATGGCACTTGTAGGCCAGGTTGCTCTGCTTAATTTGCGAACAAAGCCTTGAGAAAGATCTGATTTAAACTGTTGCTCATACTTGTTTAAATCTCCTGTTGGGTACTTTTCATGCCTGCATCCCCATTCCCCAAGAACAGCTCCAAGATAAGAATGGTGCTATGAGTTTGACTAGTAGGCTATATGCAAGATCCTTCTAATCCATGGATCCAGCAAGTGTGTTGAGGTGACAGCCTGGGTGGTGGGCCATGAAGAGAAGAGAAGAGAAGAAAAGAGAAGAGAAGAGAAGAGAAGAGAAGAGAAGAGAAGAGAAGAGAAGAGAAGAGAAGAGAAAAGGGGCTCTTTGTGAGATGGCAAATGGGTGGGGGCCTTGCTCAGATTGTATATGCAGTATGCGTTAAAAAAACCCATATATATCTTAAAGACTCCACGGTCTCTGCTGTGCCTCATTCCAAAAAACAAAACAAAAAAATGAACCCTGGGTAAGTGCCTGGAGCCCCTGGAATCTTACACCATTCAGAGATTGTTATATAAACTAGTTTGAGAAACATGCATGTTTAGATCTTCAGAACTGGGACCAGTTGCAGCTGGAGTCCCACAAGAGGTAGTGATAGTGATCACCAAATCAGATGGCATTAGAATAGGATTAGACAGGCTCACAGAGGTCAAGGCCATCAATAGCTTTTGGTCACAAGGTCTGTGTTCTGCCTCTATGGTTCCTCTGAACACCAGGGAATCACAGGTTAGAAGAGGGCTGTTGCGCTCAAATCTTGCTTGTGGGCTTTCCATTGGGGCATTTGGCTGGCCCCTGTGAGAACAGGATGCTGGACTAGATGGGCCATTGGTCTGATCCAGCAGGGTTCCTCTGATGTACACCACCACCACCACCCCTTCAGAAAAGTAAAAATATGTTCACTGGATTCAATACCAAACCAAAGGCAACAAGATGCACAACCAGACCCTTTCACACCCTCTTCTCCAACTTTCTAGAGCAAGCTCTCACTTCTGTGTTGTTGTTTTTTTAAAATGATATTTATTAGAGCTTTAGTAGTTACAGAAAAAAGAAAAAAGGGACAATAAAAAGTTACAATACATCAAAAAGAAAAAGAAAAACGAAAAACAATACAACAAAACAATAAGAAAAACAAAAACACTTAAAAACACATCCAATATTTCCGTATCTTTGCTTTTCATTTACTTGTTTCATCGACCTCCTCACACCTCCCTTTTTTGTATTCTAATTCAGTTAGCTATTTCAGCAAATCCTTTCCATCTTTCTCAATTTTTGTTCTATAATTTATCTTAACGCAATCTAACCTTAGGTTTTCCACTTTGGCCCATTAACAGTCTATTTTTACTTAATTCTTTATAACATTTCTGCTAAAGCCATATAACTTCATTCCAGCATCCTTCTAACATTCATTAATTTTGCAATATTTCTGTAAATATACTTTAAATTTTTTCCAATCTTCTTCCACCGACTCTTCACCCTGGTCTCAGATTCTGCCTGTCATTTCCGCCAATTCCATGTAGTCCATCAGCTTCATCTGCCATTCGTCCCGGGTGGGTAGATCTTGTGTCTTCCAATGCTTTGCGATAAGTATTCTTGCTGCTGTTGTAGCATACATAAAGAAAGTTCTATCCTTCTTTGACACCAATTGGCCGACCATGCCCAGGAGAAAGGCCTCTGGTTTCTTAAGGAAGGTATATTTAAATACCTTTTTCATTTCATTATAGATCATCTCCCAGAAGTTCTTAATCCTTGGGCATGTCCACCAAAGGTGAAAGAATGTACCTTCAGTCTCATTACATTTCCAGCATTTATTGTCGGGCATATGGTAGATTTTTGCAAGCTTGACTGGTGTTATGTACCACCTATAAATCATTTTCATTAGATTCTCTTTTAAGGCATTACATGCTGTAAACTTCATACCTGTGGTCCATAACTGTTCCCAGTCAGCCATCATAATGTTATGTCCAACATCTTGTGCCCATTTAATCATGGCAGATTTCACCGTTCCATCCTGAGTATTCCATTTCAACAGCAAGTTATACATTCTTGACAAATTCTTAACTTTGGGGTCTAACAATTCTGTTTCCAATTTTGATTTTTCCACCTGGAAACCTAATTTTTTGTCCAAATTATATGCCTCCATTATTTGATAATAATGGAGTCAATCTCGCACTCTGTTTTTTAATTTTTCAAAACTCTGCAGTTTTAATCTATCTCCCTCTTGTTCCAGAATTTCCCATTACTTCGGCCATTTGGCCTCTATATTGAGTTTTTTCTGAGCCTTTGCTTCCATTGGTGACAGCCATCTCGGGGTTTTATTCTCTAACAAGTCCTTATATCTTATCCAGACATTAAACAATGCTTTCCTGACAATATGGTTTTTAAAAGCTTTGTGTGCTTTAACCTTGTCATACCACATATATGCATGCCAACCAAATACATTGTTGAAACCTTCAAAATCCAACACATCAGTGTTTTCAAGAAGCATCCATTCTCTCAGCCAACAAAAAGCGGCTGATTCATAGTAAAGTTTAAGGTCTGGCAGGGCAAATCCACCTCTTTCTTTAGCATCAGTTAGTATCTTAAATTTTATACGAGGCTTCTTGCCCTGCCAGACAAATATAGAGATATCTCTCTGCAACTTCTTGAAACAGTCCATTTGTCCAAAATTTGCAATGTTTGAAACAGAAACGGCATCCTTGGCAATACGTTCATTTTTATCACAGCGATTCGGCCTAACAATGATAACTTCAAATTTGACCATATTTCTAAGTCCTTTTTCACTTCAGTCCAACATTTTTCATAGTTATCCTTAAATAAATTCACATTCTTAGCAGTCATGTTGACCCCTAAATATTTCACTTTCTTAACCAATGTTAATCCTGTCTCCTTCTGAAACTTATCTCTCTCAATCACAGTTAGATTTTTCTCTAAAACCTTAGTTTTCATCTTGTTCAACTTAAAACCTGCTACCTGACCAAATTCTTGAATCAATTCCAGTACTCTTTTAGTACTAGATTCTGGCTCCTGTAGAGTCAGTACCAAGTCATCAGCAAATGCTTTCAGTATGTACTGTTTAGCTCCCACTTGTATGCCTTTTACCAACTGGTCCCTTCTAATCATATTTAGCAAAACCTCCAGGACCGATATAAAAAGCAATGGAGAGATTGGGCAACCTTGTCGTGTTCCTTTCTCAATCTTAAATTCTTTCGTCACTACGTTATTCACAATTAATTTAGCCTTCTGTTCTGAATAAATTGCACCCATACCATTTCCAAAACCTTGACCAACCCCCATCCCCTGTAAATTCTTCTTCATAAAACTCCAAGAAATATTGTCAAAGGCTTTCTCCGCGTCCACAAATATCAGAACTGCTTTAGTATTAATCTTCACTTGTAGTTTTTCTAAAATATTAATTATGTTCCTCGTATTGTCGGACAAGTGTCTGCCCGGGAGAAAGCCCGCTTGATCTTTATGAATTTTTTCTGCTAACGCCTTTTTTAATCTTTTAGCCAAGATATCTGCAAAAATTTTATAATCCACATTAAGCAGGGATATGGGGCGGTAGTTATTAAGCTGTGTCTTTTCAGTCTCTGTTTTCGGTATAAGTGTAATGTACGCTTCCTTCCACGACTCTGGTGCCTTTCTCCCTTCCAATATTTCATTACAGAGTTCCTTTAAAGGTTGTATTAACCATTCTTTCAGAGATCTGTAATATTTTGAAGTCAGTCCATCCGGTCCTGGAGATTTACCTAATTGCATGTTCTGAATGGCCCCTTCTACTTCCTGCTCCATTATTTTGTAATTCAGCATTAACTTTTTTTCCTGGGAGATTTTTTGTAGTCCATTAGTTTTCAAAAATTTGTCAATGTCCATTTCTTTCTGCGTCTCCTGTGTATATAGTTGTTTAAAATACCTCTGGAAACACTTTCTAATTTCCACTGGGTTCTGTATATTCTTTCCTTCCACTTCCAGATTTGTAATGGTATTAAGTTTTTTTCTTTTTTTCATTTGCCAAGCCAACAGTTTTCCACACTTATTTGCCGATTCAAATGTCTTTTGTCTCATCTGTTTAATCTTCCATTCTATTTCCTGATTCATCATTTTCATATATTGTACTTGATATAACTTTATCTCTTTCAAAATCTCCTGCGACTTTGGTTTCGCCCTCAGTTTGTTCTCTCCTTCCTTTATTTTTCCCAGGATTTTTTCTTTTTTCTCATTTTGAATTCTCTTCTTAATTGCATTCTGTTGTATCAGAAATCCTCTCATGACCGCTTTGCTTGCATCCCAGATTACTCTTTTTTCTACAGTAGTGTTCATATTTATCTCAAAGTAGTCTCTCAAAGTTTTTTGGGCCTTCTTAGTAAATTCTTCATTCCTGAACATTCATCCTCCATCTAAAAGAGCCAGTTGGCGTCAGTTTCATTTCCATCTTCACAGCATTATGGTCGGAGCAAGTTTTGGGGCAGATTTCCACTTTTCTAGTCTTCGGAGCCAGTCCTCTAGTTACCCAAATTTGGTCAATTCTTGTCCATGTCATTTTAGCCTCAGAGAAGACGGTTCCCTCTCTTCCCAGGGGGTTCTTCGTTCTCCAGGTATCAACTAAATCCATATTTTCAGTCATATCAAAGAAAGTTTTTGGTAGTCTATCATCCTTGGTAACTACCTGTCTCTGTGCCTTGTCCATATTTGTAGACACCACACCATTCATATCTCCCATCAAAATCATATTGTAATCCATATAGTCCATCAGGGTCTCATGTAGCTTCTTTAAAAATTCTATCAAACAGTCCTTCTCCAGTTCAGGTACAGCTCAAATTTATCTGTTTTTCCTTCAGCTCAGTCATAGAAAGCGTCAACTTATGGTCCTCAAGTTGCTTCTGTAGGTCTGGAATTCTCTGTTTCTAATTGAGTTACCTTTGCTTCCACAGCCACAACTTTTTCCTTGGCTTCCTCTGCGGTCTGTCTTGTCAAATTAGATTCCTGTATCAGTTTCTCAATGGTTTCTGTATTGTTGTTAACTTTTTGTCCCAAGCTATTTATACTTTCTGTGTTCTGGTCAATTTTATTACTTGCAGTATCTATTTTTTTATTCATTTGTTCCAATGATTCATTTATCTTAATGCAAGCGCTAAGGCCTCTTCTGATGACATTCCTTTTGGTTTAGAATGAGTTAGTACAGCCGCAGATGAGGCAGGAGGACCAGATGTAGAGGCTCTTCGCTGCCAAGACTTCCCGGATCTTGTTGTTTTGTCTTGGATTGACGGATCTATTTTTTCTTTTCCATCTGCCATAACACTTAAGTAATTCAAGGTCGATCCCACAGTCCCAAAGTCTTATCTTACAGTTTGGAAAATTCCAGCTTTTATGGCAATTTCAGAAACTTCCTCTAGAGGGAAACAGTTCCTCTAGAGGGAAACAGTTCCTCTAGAGGGAAACAGTTACTAATTGTATTTATGTTAATCCAAAATGTCACTTTTTAAAACACAGTTGCACCAATAAAATTAGTCTCAAATCTCAGTTACTTTTACTCCTTTTTAAAGTCAGAAGAAGATAATTGAAACAATGTATCTCTCTTATTTAGCTGGCTGTCAGCGAACGATCTATTCACAGTCAATGCACGCTCCAAAGTACAGCAGTCTTAATGGCAGCCCGTTTCCAGGTTCTGAGCGGTGGAGCTTTAGCTTCCTTCCCTCTCTTTTGCAGGGAAATACAGTCCAAACATCCCCCCTCTTCTCCTGCTTCCAAGGGGGGGGGGGTTTCGCTATTTTTGATGCTGGAAATTTAGACCTTTACAACAGGCTTTCCAAGGCTTTAGCTTGAGCCTTTTTGCTTCCAACTATTTACAAAAGAGGAAGGTGGACTTCCTGTTTTGAACCTCCCCTGTTTCGTTGCCAAATTCAGACTTTTAAAACTCCAATTCTTCACTTTACTCACGTGTAGTTACTTTTAAATCCAATTGTCCACAGGAAAAAGTCAGCGCTCTCCGGCAATGGCTGTGCAGCTTCACTCCGTGGAAGTAGCAGTCGATTCAAAGCACCACGCCGCTCACCCCACTTCACTCTGGATCCCCGAAAACAGGTTTCCCCACAAGTAGGGGAGGCGCAAAAGGTGCCCACCGAATCCCACGTTCACAGGCTTCACCCGCCTGTGATTTTTGAAGGGTCCCCGCCTTCGCCGCGGCGGCCAGACCCGATTTCCACAGAGCTAATTCCTCTCGTTCAGAGGAATTCCGCCATTGCCGATGGCGCTAACCCGGAAGTCATCTCAAGCTCTCACTTCTGATTCAGTAAGTGGTGTGTTCATCCTGTTTCCTCTTATGAAATACTGTGTTTTGATGCATTTCCCACCCCAAACCAGTTTTGATCTGCAGTAAGCAAAAGAACGACCACACTGAATTTGAAGCCAGTAAGGTGAACCCAGCCCTTGTCCCTTAAAGGCTGAGGGGGGTGGGGAGGGAAAGATAGCTTGATTTCTAAAAGTAAGAAGAACATGCTTGATGCCATGTGTTCACACTTCATATTTTCAAGCTTACAGTTAAGCTTAAAATGTCTTATGTAAAAAAAAGTAATGTGTTGTTGTAAACAAAAATCTGCCCTTTTCCCTTATGGGGTATCCAAGAGCCCATATAGAGTCCTTACGTAGGTTCCCTATTGGTAGGAGAAAATAACAGAGGCCAACCAGAGAATATTGAGAAGCAAAGCAGCTAGTAAGCCTGATCTTTATTTATCTGTTGCAACAGGGTGCTCCCCTCACACGCAGGAAAGGAGGAGGAACCCAGAACAAAAGTGTGCCTGCCCATATACAGACATTTTAAATTCCCTGCCCTGGAGCTCAAGACCACCCCTCTATACATCATACATACATCACGGAAGGGGTGTAATCCAAGACCACCACCCCCAAGATACATCATACCTACATCACAGAAAAGGCGGTCTACAGAAGAAATCTGAGTGCATTGTTTATCTCATCTGACAGGTTTACCTGTTAATGCTCACTTGATTGGATACCCTGGGGAGCCTGGCCAGTCTTTTGTAATGATAAATACTTACCGTATTTTTCGCTCCATAAGGTACACCTCACAAAAAGACTCACCTAGTTTTTAGAGGAGGAAAACAAGAAAAAAAAATATTCTGAACAAAACAGTGGATGTATGATTTTTGTGGTTCATGCTGTGGCCACAGACATGTGATCTGACGGTGAGTTTGGGGTAGCCCACTGCAAAAATCCTGAGAATCCATGTGGATCCGTGCTTTGTAAGCACGCTTTTGCGCCATTGTGGCCCCAGGCAACAGTGGGTGCGTGATTTTTTTGCTGCAGTCTATAGCCATGGACATGCTATGTGATCTGATGGTGAATTTGGGGTGACCCAATGCAAAAATCCTGAGGGTCCATGTGGATCTGTGCTTTGTAACCACGTTTTAAGTGGGCAGGGAAGGAAAAGCACTGAAGGGACAAGGAGCATGTGGGGGGGTGGAGAAGGAGGCGGCTAACAACGCAGGAGAGGGGTTTATGGGGAGGGAAGGAAAAACACTGAAGGGACAAGGAGCACGTGTGGGGTGTATGGAGAAGGAGCTTTTCAGCTCGCTGAGCCGGGGAGGGAGAGAGGGAAAGAGAGCACGGTTGCTTTAAAGGAGCCAACCGGGCAGGAGCCGCTTACACCCGTGTAAGCGGCTCCTCTCCTCTCCTGCTTTGCTCCTTTAAAGCAAGTGGGCTCTCCTTCTCTCCCTCCTCCCTGGCTCAGCGAGCTGAAAAGCTTTGCTGCTTTTCAGCAAGCTGAGCGGCGAGGAGGGAATGAAAGAGAGCACGCTCACTTTAAAGCAGCCAACTGGACAGGAGCCGCTTACACCTGTGTAAGTGGCTCCTCTCCCGCTTGGCTGCTTCAAAGTGAGGCACGGAGGAGGGAAGGAAGGGGAAACATGGATCTTCTGCTTGCACCTGCAGCAGATCCCCCCGCCATCCATAGGCATTTGCTCCATAAGACGCACAGACATTTCCCCTTACTTTTTAGGAGGAAAAAGTGCGTCCTATGGAGCGAAAATATGGCACCGTATTTTTTGCTCTATAAGACGCACCTAGTTTTTAGAGGAGGAAAACAAGAAACAAGAAGGCAACACAAAGCCTCTTGAGCGAAGAGGCAGGAGTGCTCGGGCTGCGCTCAAGAGGCTTTGCATGGCTATCCCTGAAGCCAGGAGAGCAAGAGGAATCGGTGCACACCAATTCCTCTTGCTGTTCTGGCTTCAGCGATAGCTGCGCAGCCTGCATTCACTCCGTAACACACACACACACACATTTCCCCTTACTTTTTAGGAGGGGGAAAGTGCATCTTATAGAGCAAAAAATACTGTAGTTCCCGAGCCAGGTCACAGGTGCACCCTATTCAAACACAGACAGACATACCCTTAAGACAGGATTTGTGAAGGAAAAGACAACGGGGGGGGGGGGCTTTTCCATTTTCCTTTGACCTTGCAGAGAAAGCATTTGGTCAGTTTGGGAATAAAAAATGGTTTCAGGTCAGTCTTCCTGTGCTGATCTATGTACAGGCTTGGCTGGTACATTTATGAACATTATATATATCTAAGACTTTAAAATTCTTATCACAGTGTAGCTGTACTAAAAGAAGTAAATTTGGCCTGCTCAGTTCTAAGCCAGCATTGGCACATAAGTGTTTTAATTGGGCTCCTAAAACTTTGGAGTATTTTCCTCTCATAAGACCACAAGAAGAGCCTGCTGGATCAGGCTAGTGGTCCATCTAGCCCAGACTCCCGTTCTCACAGAGGCCAACCAGGTGCCTCAATGAGAAGTTCACAAGCAGGACCCGAGCACAAGAGCTCTCTCCCCGCCTGTAATTTCCAGCAGCTGTGGAAGCAGATCATAGACATTGTCCTTAATTGTCATAGATAGCTCTCTGCTCTGTGGGTTTGTCTAATATTTTAAAGCCATATAAATTGGTGGCCATTACTGTCTTTGGGAGAAGTTCCCTAGTCTAACTATGCACTTTGTGAGGATGTAGTTGCTCTTCTCTGTCCAGAAACTTCCAACGTTCAGATTAATTGGATGTCCACGAGTTCTTCCCCGCCCCATCCTCTTAATGAGAAGGGCACTTCACTGAGTTCCGCAGATGGGGAACGAAGCATAAAGAAGCTATAAAAAAAATCCAATCAAGAAGACGGTGGAATCTTTCATTTATAAAGTCCTGCTGTTGTCAAAATGTCAGGGCAGCCACATCTCTATTACTTGAGTCAAAAATACAAAAGAAAAGAAGCTAAGAGAGCGGGAGATGGGGCAGGTGTGCACCGCTTGCAGGCAGAGAAATGTTCATTTGAAGAAAACAGTCTTACATGGGAGCGGGGAGGCAGCCCCCCCCCCAGCTCTCCAGTATTGCTTTGGAAACCATGTTCCGTACACTGCAGGTGCCTTGGGGTGGTGGTTTAAATAGGAGAGTGAAATCAATAAGATATAAGTGTCTTAAGGATGGAAGGTCACTGCGGCCTGGCTTCGCTGCCTAGAGGCCATACAATGACAGCGGAGGATGTTTAGCAGCAAAGACATCATCAACAATGAAATATTTGATGACATTGCAAGGTTTCTCATTTGCAAACAAGAGAATGGCTATGACTCAGGGAGGCAAGCGGAATTGAGCCTGGATCCCAAGAACTCTTGTATTATTGCAGCCTAAAGATGACAAGCTGGGAGGAAGGAGTAGGAAGTACTCAAACAATAAGTTTTCGGCCTTTGTAATTAATCTTAACAATATCAAAATAAGCTCCAATAAATAAGAGCGGAAGACTCGAGGACAACAGAAGCAGATCTCAGAACACTCCAAGTAGCCTTTGGAAGGCACAGCCAATAGAATGATTCCTGCTGCTCACCAGAGGAGGAGGAGACGAGTGGGGGTGAAAGCTGACTCCCCACTGAGGGGAACAGAGGCAGCAGTGTGCAGAGGTAACAGGATGTCCTGGGAGGTGTGCTGTCTTCCGGGTGCAAAGATTCACAATGTGACGGAGAAGTTGCCAAGTCTTATAAAGCCCACTGACCTCTACCCCTCCTTTCTGATTCATGTGGGTACAAATAATACTGTCACACATAGCCTGCAACACATAGCAAGGGACTATGAGAAACTGGGCAGGGAGCTGAGGAGACTTGGGGCAAAGGTAGCCTTTTCATCACTCTTTCCTGTTGAAGGTCATCGCCCAAGAAGAGAGAGGAAAAAACTTGAGGTAAACCACTGGATGCACAGGTGGTGTTGTCAGGAAGGATTTGGCTTCATGGATCATGGTCTCCACTTCCTTGAGGTAGGACTTCTGGTGAGAGATGGGCTGCACCTCACAGAAGAGCACCTGGCCCTGGGGATAAGAGATTCATTGACGCACAGGAAACTGAGGTGGTGCTCCAGAAACCTGCTAAACTTGGATGGGAAAGCAGGACAAACATATCCTGCACCCCCACCCCGCCTGAACTCCTCGCTCTTTCTTCCTCCCACCCCATCCAAAAGCACACTCTTTCTCACCACCACCTGAATTCCTTGCTCCTTCAAGCTTTGGGAGGGGTGTTGGAGGCGGTTTTAGCTTCATGCAAGGCGTCAATGTATAGAACATATAGTTTTAATGTGGAAGGTCTTCCTATTAAAATGCAGTAAGGGCAGGAAAGACCCCACCACCAGAAACATCTTCAGCATCCTAGAATTCTTTTGGGAGGAGTTAGATAAAAGACTCAGCATTGGTCCACTGCGGAGACAGGCCACAGCCCTGGGCAGCATCCTGGATTGCAAAGGGGATTTCACACCGTCTCTACCCACCTTACTTCAAAGGTTCCTGAAAGTTGTGAACTCTGTAAAGACATGCCAATAGTGCTAACAGCACTAATGGGCCCACCTTTCGAATCCATGGCCTCAATGGACCTCTTTCTCCTTACCCTAAGGACAGTGTTCTTGGTGGCCATCATATCAGCTATAAGGGTACCAGAGATAGGAGCCCTGTCCTCTGACCCCCAGTTATGCATGTTCCATCAGGACGAGAGCAGACCCTTCCTTTATGCTTCCTTTATGCAGTTGATACCCAGCTCTACCTTTCTTAAAAATCAGAAGCAGTGAAGGAAGTGAAGGTCCTGTGTGAGTGTCTGGATGCGACTGGAAGATGGATGGTGGCCAATAGATTGAGGTTGAATCCTGACAAGACAGAAGTACTGCTTTGGGGGGACAGGCAGTGGGCTGGTGTGGAGGACTCACTGATCCTCAATGGGGTTACTGTGCCTCTGAAGGACCAGGTGCGCAGCCTGGGAGTCATTTTGGACTCACAGCTATCCATGGAGACACAGGTCAATTCTGTGTCCAGGGCAGCTGTCTACCAGCTCCATCTGGTACACAGGTTGAGACCCTACCTGCCCGCAGACTGTCTCGCCAGAGTGGTGCATGCTCTAATTATCTCCCGTTTGGACTACGGCAATGTGCTCTACATGGGGCTACCTTTGAAGGTGACTCGGAAACTACAACTAATCCAGAATGCAACAGCTAGACTGGGAGTGGCTGCCAAGACCATATAACACTAGTCTTGAAAGACCTACATTGGCTCCCAGTACGTTTCCGAGCACAATTCAAAGTGTTGGTGCTGCCCTTTAAAGCCCTAAATGGCCTCGGCCCATAAACCTGAAGGATCATTTCCACCCCCCTCGTTCAGTCCGGACACTGAGGTCCAGCTCCGAGGGCCTTCTGGCGGTTCCCTCACTGCGAGAAGCCAGGGAACCAAGTTACAGGGAACCAAGCAGAGGGACTTCTTGGTAGTGGTGCCCACCCTGTTGAACGCCCTCCCATCAGATGTCAAAGAGATAAGCAACTACCTGACATTTAGAAGACATCTGAAGGCAGCCCTGTTCAGGGAAGTTTTTAATGTTTGATTCTATTTTTAATATTCTGTTGGGAGCTGCCCAGAGTGACTGGGGAAACCCAGCCAGATGGGCGAGGTATAAATAATAAATTATTATTATTATTATTATTATTATTATTATTATTATTATTATTAATCTTTCTCGTTAAGCAGGCATTTGCAGAGTGGCCACATGGACCTTCCTGCACACCTTTCCCAGACACTACAAATTGGCTTTGTCTGACACAGCCTTCAGTAGCAAGGTGCTGCAAAGGGTAGTACAACCATGTCGTCTCTCCATGCCCACCCTGTCAGTAAAGCTCTGGCAAATCCCAACATAAAAAATGTCCTCCAGGAGCCTCTGGGAATGAAATAAAATTCTTACCGTGAATTTCTATTTCCAGAGTCTCTTGGAGTATAGCACCCACTAGTTTAGCCAAACATAGCTAGAGAGACAACCATTTCCCTTAGGGGGTACCAAAAGGAGAGGTGGCCTGGGGTTTAAGGTTGTATAGAATACTAATGTTATTCATATCCATCCCTGAGTTTTTTATTTCATGGAGCTGTGAGTTACAATACAATCTTGATGGGGAATGCAAAGCAGAACAGGATGCCACAGGGAAGTGATGGGGAGAGATTTCTTCCTGCTTGGCCAGCTGGTCTGGCGAGTGTAGAATGACTCCTCCCCCGTGCAAGAACCTGTCCCATCAGAGGAGAGGAGTCATCCTAGGAGACTCTGGGAATAGAAATTAATAGTAATAATTTCATTTCGTTTCATTTTCATCACAGTTATAATGGTACACGAGCTGTGCCCTCCTTTGCATCTGAGCACCCTACAGTGTCCATCATGAGATCAAAGTGGAGATCAGTCAATTGATGCTATTATTCTCTGCTTATGCCTCTCTCAATAACAGCCATTACTTTAATGAGCTGCATTCATCCACCTACCAATGGATAGAGGGCTGTGTTCGTGGGTATCTCATCATTTGCTATTGGGGAAAAATGGTTGGGGATGGATTTGACTAATCTTGTCAAATTTTCAGATAATGCTCAGAAGGAGATCTTCATACTGTAATTATGAAAGGGATTTGTCAAAAGGAACAATTTTTTAGGAAAGATGCAAAGCATTACAAATGAAAGATTTCAGTGCAGCGGACTGGGTAAGTGAAGAGGTTCCTCTTTCATGTCAGGTTCATGTGTACAACTACGTGGGCAAGGTTCAATTGCCATTGGCTACTGCACTCCAGCCATTTGTGCCAGCTTAATCCCATTGAGTTCAGGGAGAATGCTTTAGATAGGCTATAAGCTTTTGATGTTTGCAGCACGTGACAATCCAAATCACATTTACTCAGAACCAAGTTTCACTGAGTTCTGTATGTTTTAAACATAAAACACCCTAGCAAGAAATTGCAGAAACAGCCTTGATATTGCCAGACAAGGGCCACTTACCGTCTTGCTTGTGAGCAGCTGTTGCGGCCCAATGCAGCGTCTCCTCTCTCCTCCAGACACGCAGCACCATTTTTATTTTATTTTTAGAATTTTTTTTTATTTTCAATGCAGAATCATAACAAAAATTACAAACATTGAATCCAAAATAATACTGTACAAACCAAAATCCCCGGAACATATGGGGGGGGGGAAACACCAGAAAAGGGAAAGGAAACAAAACTAAACTAAACAAAAACGAAAAAGCACACATCTACAGAAAAAAACCATACCATTACGTACATAAACACAAATTGCACCATTTTTTATTGTTTCCCTGTCCCCTCCTGCTGCCGCAGAGGCTCACGGGTTTTCGCCTAACCCATCCAGACAACCAGTGCCTGGAGTCAGTCTTCCCCACTATGGCAAGATTTTCTGTATTTCTATTTAAGTTATAGCAATTGTATCAAAATAATAAAATTTGCATCTATTCATATAGGCTACAATCTGGAAATGTTATGTACAACTATATCTTTTTTGGAGATGCATAAATAGTGATCCTATTGGAATTAACACCCCAATAAGGACATTGTTACATCCCACAATCTTCAGGTGGTAAGAGACTCCAAGGGTTCTTGCACTTACAAGGTTTCAGTTTCCTTGGAATGAAAGTCAATGGAACCTGGGGTAGCTTTGAGAGCTATGGTTTTATCTACCCAAATATACAACCTGAGGATAGGACGGATGGTCTCACAGTATTAACACACCAGAATATTTTGTTTCCACATTAGGTTTCCCGGGAAGCTCTATGCTCTTGGGTCCAGCATAGGGCAAGGCAGCTTTCAGCTTCAGCTTCCAGTATCAGCCCAAACACACACCAAAACTAACTCCCTTGGCCTATTGTTCTCCATCGTAGGATGATGGGACGGCCATCCAGGTGAGGTGGGAAAAGGCCCACCCTTATGTCTGTAATCATGCAGGGGTGTCCAAAGAGGGCCAGATTTGATGAAGTAAACAAACATGCGTGAGGGCCGACCAAAGGGCCGACCAAAGCTTTTTTTTAGGATTTTACCCCACAAAATAAACTGCCACAGGGACTTTGGACACAACCAATAACCTTACATAAGTGGTTTAGTTGGTTCAGCAAGCTTCCTTTTATGCAGTCCTTCCTCACATATACAGTGCTCTTGTGCTTATGTCTTGCTTATGGGCTGCCCACAGGGATCACCTGGTTGGCCACTGTGAGAACATGATGCTAGACTAGATGAGTCATCGGCTTGATGCAGCAGGCTCTCCTTATAATCTTATGAACAGGGGTCAGCAACCTTTTTCAGCTGTGGGCCGGTCCACCGTCCCTCAGACCATGTGGTGGGCTGGACTATATTGGGGGGGGGGGAGAGAACAAATTCCTATGCCCCAGAAATAACCCAGAGATGCATTTTAAATAAAAGCACAAATTCTACTCATGTAAAAACACCAGGCAGGCCCCACAAATAACCCAGAGATGCATTTTAAATAAAAGGACACATTCTACTCATGTAAAAACACACTGATTCCTGGAACTTCTGCAGGCCAGACTAAGAAGGCGATTGGGCCGCATCCAGCCTCCAGGCCTTAGGTTGCCTACCCCTGCTTATGAACATAAGGGATAAGAGTGCTCTTGCACTCAAGTCCTGCTTATGGGCTTCCCACAGACTTCTTTTTTGACATCTGTGAGATGCTGAACAAGATGGGCCATAGGTCTGATGCAGATTCTTATGTTTTTTATTATTATTTTTCCTCCTCCCTTGGTCAGATTCTGCTTCATCTACAGCAGCCTGGCTGGATAGCTCCCCTGAGTGAGTCAGTGTTAGTTGCTCACACTGAAAAATAAGTAATTCGGGAATGAATGCATTTGAATAAACCTTCACATTTCCCCCCCAATAAGACCTTGAGGGTGTTTCTGTATGTGTGCAAAGAAAATGCTGCAGGTGAATGTGTGAAACTGCAGAACAAAAGCCAACTCTTTCAAAATTGGCTGGTTTTCTTGGTATCTTAAAAATAATAGCAAGCACATCGCAAACCAAGTGTGCCACATAACCCCATACATTCTAGAAGACGAGATGAAACCATAGGTACACTTGGAGAGAGACATATTTGAAAACACCACAGCATACCAATTCCTCCAAAACAAAGAAAGGAAAATCCTCACAACACTAAATAGGTTCACACAGAAGGAAAAGGTAGGCAAACTATCTCCAACCCCATCCCCAGTAACCCCCCTGGTTCATCAGCCACTATTCCAATATGCAGCACAAAACGTACAGATAAAAACCTGGCAAGCCCATATCGACACAATAAATACAAGACAAACCAGGGGAGACCCAAATACCCTGGCTAACACATCACCAACTACATGCCTTCTTAAACAATCCAGCAGTAAAATCAGCAGTCACTAGGCCCTTGACCACCTTCGAAAATGGTAAGGGGATGGTATCCACAATATACAAAATACTGCTCCAAAATCCCACCTCACCCCCCTTGATGCAATCAAAAAACAATGGGAGCATGACAGGCTACAAAATTAACCCCACCTAATGGACTAGAATGTGGTCTAAACCTCCCTTTAAATCCAAAAGAAGAGAACTCACTCTGAAACTTACAGATGGTACCTAACACCACAGGAACTGGTGCTGAAATGTCCAGGAACCTCACCAAAATGTTGGAGAGGCTGCCCCTCCACAGGCCTCTCTACCTCCACGTGTCATGGGAATGACCCCAAATCCAAGCCTACTAGACAGCAGTCCTGCAAGAAATATACAAAATAACCAAAGAAGTATTAGAAGTCACTCCAGAACTGGCCCTACTGAACATCTTCCAAAATAAGAATGCCCACTCACACTAGAGTGGGCCACCTACTCACACATAACCCACCTACTCTCAGCAGCCCCAAGCCTCATAGCCAGACACTGGAGAGACCTGTCAGGAGTAAACATGGACCACTGGAATCAAGTAGTATGGGAAATGGCCTTACTAGAAAAGCTAACCAATAGACTGAATCTGACACGGGGACAAATAGAAGAGGACGCCTTCACCCCGGTATGCCTCCCCTTTATTACATACATAGCCCAACAAGACAAGAACGAGAATCCACTGACAGCATATGAATCAATATGGCTAACTTGACCCAACAATCCTTCCCCCCCCCCCATAAACAAATCACACTACAGCCAACCAAAGGCAACCAACCACACCCTAGGCCGCTCCCAACCTCTCTCTCACCAGCAAGGAAATATAACAAACGAATAGAAAGAGAACCTACTCAAGAGTTGCTGACACAAAACCCCACACACATATACTAAGTAGAAGAATATAAGCTTTACCACTCCACTCTATCCCATAGCTGTCAACTTACAGATTTGAAAATAAGGGACCAGCAGCCAAAATAAGGGACCTGCAGCCTCACCTGTTCCAGGCACTCCAGTCTTCCTGTCCTCCGGCAGTCTGGTCAAACTCATGCTGGTAGCTTCGAGAACACTGTCCAACCAACTTTGTAACCAGAGGTTCAACTGAATAGAATCTGAATCACATGCACCACAAGGCCTATGCAGCCTCAACTTAAGATGGCTCCCCAGCCTGGCTTTGCACTGCAAAGTTTGCAGCAGCATGTGCAACAAAATGGTGTCCAGCATTCAAAAAACCCCTCAGCTTGCATTAACTAGCCACACACAAGGCATGCAAGCTCCACCCCCCAGTCGTTCTTAAGACTTCTTATTGGGTGAGCAACACAGCCAAGCAACACAGTTGGAGCCTCACTCCTCCCTGGCTGGCAGGGAGAGGAGCTGCTTCCTTTGAAATTTAAGGGACATCATTTAAGGGACATCCATCAATAAGGGACAGCAGCGGGACATGGCGCTGGAATAAGGGACTGTCCCTTCAAATAAGGGACACTTGACAGCTATGCTCTACCCCCCACCCCCTCTACCCCCTTTTTCTTCCCAACTTTATACTGTCTCACAACGAATGAACTTGATCTGTAGAAAACACAACCTGAAAAAAGAGACAATACACGTACTTTTCTAAACTAATAAAATATTTAATATAATTTGTTGTTTTTTTAAATAATAGCAAGTAACAGGTTATTTCCTCAGATACTTTTCCCTTTTTAGCAGATAAAAGAATTGTCCCTCACAAAAGTGGGACTGTCCTTGACACAACTATGATTTTACTGAAAGGAGAAGTGACAGAAGGGGTCAATTATTAGGAGCACAAGCCCAAAAGGTACTGTAATTTTGGGAGCTATTTTTAGAGGCCAAATATCAAAAATCATAGGCTGTGTACATAATACCAGTTTAAAACTGGTAGGCTGTAAGAACCTAAGATCATAAAATAAGGTTGCTGGATCAGGCCAATGGCCAACCTAGTTCAGCATCCTGTTCTCACAGGGGCCTACAAGATGTTTGAAGAAAACAAGCAAGCAGGACCTGACTGAACACAACAGCCCTCTCCCTCCCTTTGGTTTCCAGCAACTGGTAATCAGAAGCATGGCGTTTTTTCTCCATTTGCATCAAAGCTAATTTGGGAGGAAACACATCAAAATGCAGCATTTGATAAGAAACGTCAGGATAGATGCAGGAAAAATACCAACTGTAGCTAACATTGTTTACACTGCTTCACAAAGGTAGGGAGTGCACTGGGTGCAGAGTAAACAAGAAGGATATGTTCTCTGAAACATAGAAATGTTTTATAATACACAAAAATAAATAATGTCAGTTGGGTTAGGCTGAAACCATGTCTATTGGCTAAAGATGCCAAGTGTGGGTGAAATCTCCTTTTAGGGGTTCAATAGATAGGCTAGGGTAATTGAGCTTTTTTTTGCAAAATCTCGTCTCTTTTTGCGCTCTCTCTCTCTGTCTCTCTCTCTCTATATATATATTCAAGGCTCAATTATGGAAAATATACCACAACGGCTTCAGTAACTACTGGGGATGCAAATTTTAGAGGAAGGGAGGCCAACTCAGCTGAATGAACACACAATATTCAACCTGTCCTCTCCAGTGAAGACTCTCAATAAAGCCTCTCATTGCTGCATAGTGTGGTGTCTTATAGTGTGGTGTCTTGGCTTTCCTATAACAGAGCTTTTATTTGAGCAGCATCTTAAAGCTGGAAGCAGGTGAGCTTTAAAAGTAACAGGCGGTGGAGATGGCTGCAGGAAGGCATGATAGGAAATTATAAAATTATGAGTGGCAGGGAGAAAGTGGATAGAGACAGCTGCTTCCTTTTCTTTAGAACTCAGAGTCACCCAATAAAAATTATCAGTAGTAGGTTCAAAAGTAAGCTGCACTTTGGACAGACCCCCAAGCTGTGGTGATGGCCCCTAGCTCAAATGACTTTTAAAAGGGGTGGGGGGGCAAGCACTGTTACCTGTCGAATGTTAGAGGATCTGTGCTGTTCTTGTTGTACGATCTTCGGTAGAAATAATACACGATTCTCGCTTCAAATGTCGAAGGAGAAGCCTGAGTCAGAAGGAAAGGAATAAAGTCCTCATTCATTATTCATGGTCTTTGCTGCCCTCCAGTGGATCTGTGCAAACACAGCTTGCATGGACTGGTTTTTTATTGAGATAAGAGTGGAGATAGTAGGTTCAGCAGGCTTTACAGAGAAGAGTCTTTTTTGTTTTGACACCTTGGGAAATTAGATTGGCCTCCTTACTATATAGCTTCTGTCTGCAGCTTTTATTATTATTATTTTAGTAGTAGTATTAAATCTGTTGCTGTATTCTGCTGAATGTGCTTGGTGTTTTATTGTTACTTTTCGCTGCTGTGATTAAAGCTGGGTTTTACTGCTTTCATTCTGGCTTTAGGAAGCCTAGTAAATATTGAGTGATGCCTAGCTTGAAAACTTCCTCTTTTTTAATATAAAATGCTTTTAGTTTATTTTGCAATGTATAAGTAGCATCTTGACTCACAGTCTTTTCATTATTCACCCATAAAAGCATTCAGAAAATCATGAATGAAAGAATAATACATCGTCACAGCATACGAATGGCATATGAGAACATACTCTAATCAAGGAGATCTCTCCAAAGTCCACTGTAAGGTTGTGGGGAAGTCCTGGTCTGCCCTTCCTGTCTCATGTTGGATGTGAACAGTTGCCAGACCATGTAGAAAGAAGAGGTGCTTTTTCTTCCTTTACACACATGAAATTGGCATGTTGGTTTTTCTGCTAGTGCTGCGGATCAGGCCCTTTGGTACCATGCCTCAGTTATCAGGCCTTTAGCCATTTGCCACCAAGAACTGGAAGGGATTCAGGTCATCAGCTGGACTGACACTCCTCCGAACTCCCAACAATATATCTGAATGAACAGATTCTCCTAACAATATGCTTTTCACACTTCCTTTTTCAGTTTTTTTCCCATCTATTCATATGTATACTATTCATCAAAGCATATACTAGTCCTTATGTTACTATGAGCAGCCAGACCAGTAATAGCCCAATACCAGAAATTGCCAAAAGTTCCTACGTGGGAGGCACAGTTTATTCATGTCTGGGAAATTGCTTTATCTGAACATGTAGTCTGGGATGAAGACAAACCGGACAGTTTTGATGCGACTGCTCTCCATTTTTTGATTATATAAATAGGGAGAGTCATAGAAATACTCCTCTCAAGTGTCACTCGTCACTGTGGCTGGGCTATAAAGGCTCATCATAAACTCTTGGGTATATGTAACCGCATCTCTGTAATTTGTTTTTTTATACTGAATGTGCTCCATGTACAGCTCTGTCTTTGTTTGCACAGCTATGTGTTAGTTTGCACATACTGCACGTTTGTGGTAAATGAATAAAAATTATACATGTTTAAGGCATATACTGTAGAGTTCTCTGTGGTGCAATGGGTCTGTGTGTCTTGATGTGAACCAGAAGGCTGGTGGCTTGAGCCCACCATGGGATGGCTGTGGGCAGGATTCCTGCATTGCAAGGGGTTGGACTAGATGACCCTGGGTCCCTTTCAACTCTACAATTCCATGCTTCTATGGCTCTGTGATTCTAATTTCTCAGGGGTAGGCAACCTAAGGCCTGGGGGCCGGATGCGGCCCAATCGCCTTCTCAATCCGGCCTGTGGACGGTCTGGGAATCAGTGTGTTTTTACATGAGTAGAATGTGTCCTTTTATTTAAAATGCATCTCAGGATTATTTGTGAGGCATAGGAATTCGTTCATTTCCCCCCTCAAAATATAGTCTGGCCCACCACATAATCTGAGGGACAGTGGACCGGCCCACGTCTAAAAAAGGTTACTGACCCCTGTAATTTCTACTACATTGTTGTCCTCACATTCTCCCTTCTTGAATTATCTTCTCTCCCCTCAAGTTTTCTCTTTCTTCAGCCCAACAAGGCACACTTAATGACAGCAATTATGCCTCAGTCACCACAAAGTCTTTGTGATAACATCACCTTGGAATTAAACACAGCAGGTGGCAGGGCATCCATGAATGACTGTTTTCTTCCCTGGATGTCATCCCTTTGTTTTATTAATATCAATGAATGAAACAGGAAACTGTGAAAATAGACTGCCAGTCCTCAGGGGAATCAAATTCTTCTCTTCACTTTAGATGGTTTTGATGCAAGCAGCAAAACAAAACAAAGCTGAAATGTTGACTCCATATAAAAGCCACCTGTCAACAGTATAAATTTATACTAGGTAGACTATTACCCTCTATACGCAGTCTAATCATTCAGATTAGTCATAACGCAGTAACAAAGAGTTGTTTGTAAAAGCTACTACTGAGCTCCATAGCTCATAAAAGTTTTCAAATGCTTTTGGAGATTCATGGAATGCTGTAAATAAAAGAGTGTTAGCCATTCTTGTTTTGTAATCTATCCTTACATTTTGAATGACCAACAAAAAGCAGTCTAGGAAATAGGGTTGCACACAGCCCACCCATCCCCAATCTACCCTGTAGCTACAGCCCAGGGGGTTTACCCGACCTGCGATGACCTGTGGACCATTCCTGTCTCTGGATCCTGTTCTAAGTTCCTTCCTGAATAAGACCATGGGTGCTACCACCACTCCACCTGCTTGCTCAACAGGTGTTGAGAGGGGGTGTTCTACGGAGGGGGGTGCTCTGCAACAGCTAAAGGAAAGCAACATGCTACAGGATCACTCCCTCCTCTCAATGGCTGTTGAGTGGACAGAGTGATCCTGTGGGCAGGCAGATATTAGGCAGGAAGGTGAGCACCAGACAGATAATAAGTTAAGCCTATCTTCTCCTGGAAGGTGAAGCCAGCAATCAGAGGTAGGTGTCAGCTATCTCATGGGGTTATTCCGCCCTGCCTGCCTCTCCATCCTGTCTGATCCTCCATCGCATAATAGCCACAGATCGCTCTGGGTCATCCAACCTGACCTGTAGTCAATCCATGGCTGCCTGAACCCGATTCCTCCTTTGCCCTAAGCACAATTTGTCTCAAGACTCTACTGCAGCAGATGTACAACTCAACAACTAGCAACCACTACAGCCTTCAAAATACACTTTGTGCTTCCTTCTGCAGGCAGGTAAATCTTGTCTAAAATCAAGAAGATGAAAAGGTACTTTGACATTTGTGATGGACGAAGTTGCTTGGACAGTGATTTTCCAAAATGCTTGAGCTCTGTCACTTGCCCATCTCATGTGGAAGAAATCTGCTATCTTGTTGTACAGTTCTTTCTCAACAATGATCACAGAGTGAATTGACTCTCAATTCCAAAAAAAGGAAAGACCAAACTAATGGAAAATCTCCCCTTTGTAGAATGTATTGTGAAAACAGTAAAAGCATACTACTGTGATACTTGTGACAGCTTTAATTTGTCAGAGAAATAGCATTCACTGGGTAACCCACAAAAGTAGAGTCCACATGCCTGTACATTACACAGGCTTATATAGAGGCATTCTTCATCTTACCTTTACACACTCTAATGAAAATTCTTCCTGATGTTTAATTTGAATCTCCTTTCTTGTCACTTGAATCCACTGGTTTGGGTTCTACCCTCCAGAGAAGGAGAAAACAAGCTTGCTCCATCTTCCATGTGAAAGCCCTTTAGATATTTGAAGATGGCTTTCACATCTCCTCTCAGTCTCCTCCTATCCAGGCTGAACATACCCAGCTCTCTCCACCATTCCTCAAAAGCCTGGTTTTCCAGAGTCTTTATCATCTTGGTCACCCTTCTCTGCACACATTCCAGCTTGTCAACATCCTTCTTAAACTGTAGTATCCAGAACAGGATGCAGTACTTCAAGTGTGGTCTGACCAAGGCAGAATACAGCAGGACTATAACTTCCCTTGATCAGGACACTAGATTTCTGTTGATGCAGCCTAGAATAGCATTAGCCTTTTTTTTTTTTTTTTTTTTTTTTTTTTTTTTTTGCTGCTGCTGCATCACACTGTTGACACCAGTTTATGACAGAGCAGGCCCATCACTTTTTAGCCCTTTGCCTAAGGTCAAGTAAAGGAGCAGACCTGCCTTTGCCTCCCTTGGAGTGGTTCAACTATTATACGCACCCCTGAGAAACACTTGGTTTACCCTTTAAAACCAACTACAAATCTATGTTTGCAATTTACTCTCAGTAAGAAAGCTCAGTAAGGGATGCGGGTGGCGCTGTGGTCTAAACCATAGAGCCTAGGGCTTGCCAATCAGAAGGTCAGCGGTTTGAATCCCCACGACAGGGTGAGCTCCTGTTGCTCAGTCCCAGCTCCTGCCCACCTAGCAGTTCGAAAGCACGTCAAAGTGCAAGTAGATAAATAGGTACCGGTCCGGCAGGGAGGTAAATGGTGTTTCTGTGCACTGCTCTGGTTCGGCAGAAGCGGCTTAGTCATGCTGGCCACATGACCTGGAAGCCCTAAGCTGGCTCCCTCGGCCAATAAAGTGAGATGAGCACCACAACCCCAGAGTTGTCCGCGACTGGACCTAACGGTCAGGGGTCCTTTACCTTTACCTTTAAGAAAGCTGAAGAATTTCACTCAAGCTAACCAAAACTCCACTTACCACATGAAGACACAGATTTGAACATGGCTATCCTTTGATCTGCAGACTGAGATGTACTGGGCCTACCTTAATCCACCCACCTTGGGTGGTTGAACTCCTGCAGAGTCCTTTGGGCAATAAGCAGCATGGAGCCAGAAACAAGCAAAAGAATTGTGAGACTCTGACCAGGAAGCCCTGGTGATGAGGCACTGATAATACCTATATATTGTGACAAGATGAGGAGGAGAATTCATTCAGCAAACAAGGAAATGTCAAAGGCAATAACATCTGCAGGATATTTTGATACAGCTCCTGCTGTCTAACACCTGGTTTGTCTATTGTTCTGATTTCAGGTTCTGTTAAAATCATCTCAAGGTAAAGAAAAACAAAGCAACTAGTACCATACACTGGGATATCAACATTCACAGGTTTTAAACCAAAGTGCTTTGTTGTAAATCTGGGGAGAGTTTCTGATCATGGCACCTGGAAAGTCTAGAGGTGTTTAAATGCCTCCAGCTGAGTTGAATAGTAGAAGCAAATCCTACTCCTCAGTTGAATGAATGAAGGAAGGAATATTCATTATGATCACAGACCAAGAAAATTAAATACATGAGCCCATCCAGTCCAGCTTCCTGTTCACACCTGCCCAACCACATGCCTGTGGGAAAACCACAAGCAGGATTCAAATGCAAGAGCAACACTCTCCCCTCCTGTGGTTTCCAGCAACAGTGTTGCTGCCTATATCTATGGAGGCAGAACATAGCCTTCAACAGCCCTCTCCTCCATGAATTTGTTTAATTCTGCTTTAAAGCCATCCATGTTTGTGGCCATCACTGCCTCCTGGGGGAGTGAGTTCCTATTCTGAACCACAAGACCAAAGGAGGGCTCGTGGAAGTGGTTGAGTGCAGGGATACCAAACAAGGTTGTCAAAAACCTTGATCAGTTCCAGTGCTTTATTAAAGAAAGATGTAAACCAGGAGACAGCAACCTTTTTCAGCAGCGGGCTGGTCC
Organism: Podarcis bocagei; assembly: GCF_964188305.1. NCBI lineage: Eukaryota > Metazoa > Chordata > Lepidosauria > Squamata > Lacertidae > Podarcis > Podarcis bocagei. The sequence goes on from NC_138140.1 coordinate 22,484,470, forward strand.
ACTGTCCCTCAGACCTTGGGGGGGGGGTGAACGAATTCCTATGCCCCACAAATAACCCTGAGATGCATTTTAAATAAAAGCACACATTCTACTCATGTAAAAACACGCTGATCCCTGGACCGTCTGTGGGCCAGATTGAGAAGGCAATTGGGCTGGATCTAGGCCTTAGTTTGTCTACCTATGGTGTAGACTTACAGCAAATTAGCCTGCCAGGTCTCTCAGCCTTTCCAGATGTGAGATGGACAGCAAGGAGATGACTTGTCCACACCCAAGCAAGTGTGCATGCATTCTTTATGCACAAAGCAGCATACATCACTTTGGCCAGGGCTTCCCATCATTCCACCTGGCCAGATGACAGCATACGTGGCAAATACCCATATCTTACAGATAGTTCTTCTTTCTGGGCTCAGAGCCCCAAGCCCACAGATGAGGATAACATCAAAACAAGTAGGTATAAACATATATGAGCTAATTGCTACAACAACTACCAGTTAATCTTGGGGTTATCTTGACTACCAAGATGACAGTTTGTAGAGCTTCCAAAACAGTTCACCTTTGGTTCAACACAGTTCCATAGTTTAAAAATGTGCTGTGTGAAGAACTAATTGAAATGGACACACACACACACACACACACACGAAACTGACAACAAATTTCTCCTCATCTGCACTCATTTCAGATCTAATTTTTGCAATTCTCTCAGTAATGTGGAAATAAATGTGCCTTAATCAAAACAATACCTAATCTATAGTAGACCTTCCCAGGAGATTTTGTTTATTTTTTGTTTGGTTTGGTTTTGGTTTTCAAAAGCTTATTTGACAATTGGCAAATTAAAATAAAACCAGCAAAACAGCAGCATATACTCATGCAAATAAGATTAGTAAGATTAGCCACATCCTGCAGCAGACACAGTAAATATAAGGAAGGGTTCTTAATAGCGGGGACATCAAAATCCAGCTGCACTTACTATTTATTTAAACAATTTATATACCACTTAGCTACAATAGTCTCCAGTGGTTTACAATGCAAAAGAACATGATCAACATATTCTGTCACTCCAGCCCCACACAGACACTAGGGTTTGTTGTCCCGCTCTTGTTAAATTGTCCATTTATCAATGCAGAAAGCAACACACAGAGACAAGTGAGCATAAACACTTTCTAGTGTTTGGAGACCCTTTGGAGACAGTTTCACTGTACAGATTGCAACTTTATTTAAAAGTAAGTTTAATAAGCACAGTGGAGCTTATTCTGCAGTTAGCTTTCTTCCAGCAGCTTCTGAGGAAATTTCAGTCAAGGATTGGAAGGCCCCTATTATTAGCACCACAGGCTGCCATCAAACTGCAAAATTAAGATTGACAGACATTCCATTTTGATCACTGCTGTGCACATTACTTGTGAATACCATTGGACTTACCGGTACATCTAAGCAAACACTAGCTGGATTTTTCTGTGATTTGAAGATCAACTTTCTAATCTGAGGTGTTGCCCACCAACCCAATCTCCAAGCAGTGCTTGGAGGATTCCAGGTGCTTCCCTGGGGTTGTTTCCTTGGAATGAGGGACAGTGGAGAGTGTAGTGTTTTTAGGATATATGGTTTATTTACACGCATATACAACCTGAGTCTAAGATGGAGGAGCTTGCAGGATTAGCAACCAAAAAAGGTCTTGCTTCTCCCATAGTCACAGTCTTGGATTCCAGCAAAAATGAAGCATGGCTATCACTCTCAGGCTTCTACCTGCAACCTGCTTCTAGCCCAGCTCTCACAGAGTACACAAACACACGCACATGTGTGTGTGGATTGGGTTGAGTGGGGAAGAATTGTAAACTGTGAGTTGAAAGGGAAATGAGATTCAGTTTTCACTGTGGTTTAAAAACAACCCTTGGATTTCTCCCTCTTTTGCACTGAGTGATCAGAACCACCATCCCTTCTTATCCTCTTGTAGTAAAAAGCATTACTGTAAGTGTCACTCATCATCCTGTAAATGACAGAAGGAACTCAAGCACTTCACTACTAGCAAGCTCCCTCCCACCTCGCCCACTTTCCTGCCTATCTCTGACTGGCCAGTCAGTTAAGGCACATGTGCCCAGTGATTAGAAGGGACTGTGTGTGTTTGGTGTTCTGCAGGACTAGAGGAAGAGCAGGCAGAACAGGGTGTCCTGCAAGAAGGCACAGTAAGAGATTGGGAAGTAGTTCATCAGCAGAGGAGGGAAAGAGTGCTCAACATTTTCCTTTGGGCCATAGGTTTGGGTGGCTGTGGAAAAGCCAGCAGGATCAACCGAAGCAGTTCCCTTCCTTCCCAGAGGGTGAGTAAAGTGAAAAGGACAAGTAGAATTGTTTTCATTGCCTGTCACCCATGCATCAATATTCCTGTGCTGCTGCAGATTCCCTCGGCTTTTGCACAATTTTGTATTCATGTGTTTGGATGTTTCTGGCGAGTTAAAGCAAAAGGATGTGGCTCGACTGCAGAGTTGGTTTGATACTACGTTGAACATGTAACGCTAGAAGATAATGTATTGTGGTTTCTGAAGTAGCACAGATCTTGTCTTGAATGTGTAATAAAGACAATAATAGCTATATTATTACAGTGGTACCTTGGGTTAAGAACTTAATTTGTTCTGGAGGTCCGTTCTTAACCTGAAACTGTTCTTAACCTGAAGTACCACTTTAGCTAATGGGGCCTTCCACTGCCGCTGCGCAATTTCTGTCCTTATCTTGAAGCAAAGTTCTTAACCCGAGGTACTATTTCTGGGTTAGTGGAGTCTGTAACCTGAAGCATATGTTACCTTAAGCGTATGTAACCGGAGGTACCACTGTACTATTATAGTAGTAGTAGTAGTAAGCACTATTTGAAGGTTCTTTAGACTATACTATGTGTCTAACATTTCCAGCTGTGTATGAATGTTTATACAGAATCAAAGAATTGTAGAGTTGAAAGTGACCCTCTGCAATGATTATATTCTGTTATATTTGGATTCTATCATGGGCATCAACAGAGGGAGAGAAGAGGGCAGACACACACACACCCAGCAGGGAGCTCCCCCACACACTCCCCCCCCCCACCCATTGCTGGACTCCTGCCACAAACTTATACCCTTATTTTTCATTCAGAGATCTTAACACGTGGAATAAAACTCACCCATCTAGACATATATTGGTACTTTGCCCCTTTTGTATGCACCCTCAAAAAAAAATATGTCTGGTGCTGCCACTGGACTTCTTTTCTTATAGACACACATTCAAAGGCTGTTTGTGAAATGTATGACCTTCCATGCTTTATATGTTTTAAGGCATTCTTAAAAGTTTTTTAATGTTTCAGAAGCTTAAAATAGTTTCCAAGTGTTTTAAATATTCTTTTGTTTTTGGTTTTTAATAGTGCTGCTTGGTGTTTGCCACCCTGGGCTCCTTTGGGAGAAAGGGCATGACATAAAAATTGTAATAAATAATAACGTTGCCATTCCATCTCCAGGTTTGCACTGGCAATTCTGAAACAGACTCTTACTCACATTGAAATCTAACTTTTTCTGCTAGACCGCAATACACTAAAGCTTTCTTTCGGCTTTATTTCTGAGGAGATGAACTGAATGATAATTCTTAGGCATGGAAATATACAGTGGCAAGGCATTTAGTAGCCTGAGTACTAAAAAGCCTGTCATATTAATCTTTGCTCTGGTTCCAGTGCTCTCCCTCAACTGGTTTCTGAAGCTGAGTACAAACAGCATTAGCCACGATCCAGAGGCATCCTGCCATTTCTTATAAAATATTGCTGGTTGGTGCACTTTCCCTCAAACCAGCTTCCCTCTGATTTTAAAATGCAAGCCGCAATTAAGCTGAGGTATGTACACTTGAGAGAGCTGTTGCATGTGTGCAAATGACAACCTCTGCTTCCCTCTGAGGAAAACCGCCCTTTAGCGCTCAATCGGAGCAAACGCCAATTGGGCTCTCTCTAGATTGACATTAGCACTGATTTTAACACTAAAAAGTGGGTTTTCCCTGGGAAAGGAGCCAGGCAAAGGGGGAAACGCTTGGGCCCTTGCTTTCTAGGCACAGGGCAAGCAGAAGTGTGGGTGAGCCCATAGCTTAATCTACCTCACAGGGTTGTTGTGGGGATTAAATGAGGAGCGTGAGAGAGCTGTGCATGCCATCTTGAGTTCCTTGGATAGAAAGGTGGGATATAAATGCACTTGGGCATAGATTGCTTTTGTTTTGTAATATTGAATTTATTCTGTGTTTGCCAGATTGTTGATTTTTGCCGCTTTTGAATTTACTGACGTTCTGTATTTGCCTCTCCCATGCTCTGTGTTTTGATGTTTTGAATGTTTGCTGTAAAATGCCTTGGGCACAGCTCATTGTGGAAATAAACTCAACCAATAAATCAAAGCCAGACTGAAGTGATCCAGAGAATCTGTTTCTTCCGTAAAGAGGCACTGGCACCACCTTCTCAAGTACCTTGCCTAATAAAGGGATATTTGTGATTGGGCAGTAGTGGTCATGGCCCAGGGAGGGCCCCTTCTCACTTAGGAGTCAATGGCCTTGTCCATCTCCCCATTCCATGTGAGACCAGAGCCCTTAGATGAGCACCAGCACTGCAACAAGAATGCCACCCCACCTCACTGGCCCCCAGAACATTCGTGAATCCCTCAAATTCCATAGGTCACTCGATGTCCTCAAGTTTAATTTGGACCTCATTCACCTGGGTTAGCAGTTTCAAACTCAAACATCAAATCAAATATAATTTATTTACAGTAGACAGGCTACAAGTACAGTATAAAAGTTACAGAATATAGAAGGCTAAGAGGAAGGGCACAAAAAGCAATAATAGCTTGTCAAAGGTCACATCCGCACCATATATTTCAAATGATATGATACCACTTTAAATACCCATGGGTTCTGGGAGCTGTAGTTTGTCAAGGGTGCAGAGAGACACTTATTAGGAGGCCCCTATTATATAAATAGGGACAGTTGTACTGAGGGAAATAATTCCAGAGCTGGGGCACCAACACAGCGAAGGCCCCTTCTCTGTACACCAACCATCAGACCTCTAATGGCATAGAGACCTGGGAAAGGGCAGGCTCCTGGGGCAGATGGTCCTTGAAGTATCTGTTGGAAGTGCAACAGCAGCAATCGTTCAGTTTGTAACTTAGTAGTAAATTATTTTACTGTTACAGTCTGTTAAAGCCAAGAGGTGGATGGGTGGAGGTGTCACATAGCAACCAGGCAGAGTGGCATGATCTTCCCTGAGGTGGCATGCATTCTGACTGGCTGTGTACTGTAGTTCTGAGGGAGTTTTTAATTTGTGTGTTTGGCTGAATGTCTCCTTGCTATGTACAAGGCCTGAACTAAGAAAGACAAAACCTCTCTGTTCCTTTCTCTTCATATTACACACTGTCTCTGTTCAGTTTGCTCAGTAAAGTGTTATCTGGACTTTTCTTTCTGGAACTGCATTTGGGTTATTTAAGTGACTTTGCTTACAATATCTGGGTCCAATG